>NC_079476.1:963985-1280374 GCF_026230105.1 Diorhabda sublineata
CTTCTTTATCGGTATTGAGAAACTTTTAAGAACATATTTTCATTTGTTTGTATTGCTCTCCATTTCCAGCCCCTCGTGTTTCATGTATAATAAGTTTGAATAGTGAAATTTTGGATATTTTTTTGCAAAATTTTGTCAATTGTCAATCAAATCAGAAGATCATTGTCTGCTTTTATATCCATGCTTACCAAAAATGAGATAGAGTTTGTGTTGTTCTTCGCAAGGCTCACGACTCATGTTTGGAATTTGGAATGGAACTTGTTGTCAGTTGAACATCAAAACAATGAAAATCTGGCCCAGATGGAGTACCACCAAATGCAATCGTCCAAATGCTCGAGTCCCAACCATTACTAACGAGAGAAAGTCGTTAACCAGCGCTTCTTGAAATATCTTGATTCTGCTAACATCATCAGTACGGCTGTCGTAAGTAAAGATCAATTGGGGATCTTCCAACGTATGGACTGAAGGTATAGAGAAATATGGAGAATCCAGAGCAATGGCATTGAAGATACCGAAGGTTTTTGACAAAGTTTGTTTTGCCATCCTCAGTTATTAATTGGCTTAGTAGCTTTCTCAAGGACCGATCCATCCAGGTCGCGATCGAGAGATACACCTCACAAAGGTTTGAAGTCATTGCTAGTGCTCTCCTGGGATGAATGTTGTCACCTATTCTATTTCTTCTGTACATCTCTACCATCAAAACCGATCTTAAAAACCTTCTGAAGTGAGGTGGATGCAATCTGATTGAGGTCAATCCAGCAAAGACCCAGGCAGATGTTTTTACAAGAATGCTGAGACTGCAGGATTTCGTCTCATCTGGACGTAAAGTATCAGCATCATCACAAATTCGTTTGTAGGGTGTTGAGGTCGCAGACTTGACTCTATTTTACCGATACTATCACGGCAAATACTCTTCCGAGCTGTCCATCATAATCCTACCTAGAGCAGACCTACCACCGACGTATAATTTTATGAATATCATTTTTATCATACTTTTACAACACAAGTGATTTCACTTGGGGAAATGTGTGTCTCAAAAATCATGAGGCTTATTGATCGAAATTCTAATTAATTTTAAATACACTTCAATGTATTTTCATCATATCTGCTTGTACTATCTTGGGGCTCAACCTTACATAAAAATAAGGAATAAGTCGATAGGTAGGCACAGGAAAAATGATTCATTTCTTTTATACAAATCCATATTGAACCCGCATACCTGCAATTTTACGGTAATACGAGCTTGTTTTTTTGACCAAGTATTTTATATTAATTTTTACTTAATTCAACATAGGTATCATCACTTGGTATCGTTTGATACACGTGAAACTCAATTTTCATGAACGGCATGCTCGTACAAGCACAGAGCCCTCAATCCTCAATTGTGAATAATGTTTTTTTTTTAATCATTTTGGAACATACCTTTCCCAGAAGCATGTATCTTGTACGGTTTTATTCACATCTCAGTACATAATTTTTCGTGCATTCGGAAAAATCTCGATAAAATTACTGTGTATCATAAAATGGCATAAATCATACCATAAACATCGATTGGAATCAAAATTTTCATCATATTCTAGACGCGTAGTATTTATTTATCAGACTCAAACTCTCTCTTGATTTTCTTTATGATCCTCTAAATTATTCCGGTCGAGATTTAAACTAAATAAATATTCAACAATGACAATAAAACCATCACATTAACGTCAAATCGTGGAATTCCCTTTTCGCTATGGACGAATTTACGTTTTTGCCTGAAACTCAGCATCGGTCCTTTCCTCCAAAAACTGTTGTCCTAATTTATGATTTGGTACGGCCACTACTGCCGTTGATAACGGTAGGGTGGAAAGAGTGATTCCCTGGTAGGCTCCCGCTTGGGCAGTTTAATCACTGCTGGGGGTAATTTCTCATATGGCTTATGTATAAATTAGAAACATATTATTAGAAATTATTGTTCACTTCAAATATTTTTCAAATTTAGAGCATTTTTTTTGTTTTTTATATTTTATTTTGAACGAAAAAGCTTATTTTAACTACAATAATACAATGAATTATGCACTACGAATTTCCACGTGTACACGGATATTTTTCTTACACTTTTACACATATACATACTTTTAGAACTTATTATTAAACCTTCAATATTCACAAAAATAACACCTGAAGTCACCTTTTGAAAATCAAGTAATAATACGAGGGCTCCTACTTAAGTTTCCAGAAAAATAAAATGAAATACATAAATACATATAATTGGACATGTCTTACCTTCAAAAAATATTATTTGAACGCATCAACCACTTCTTCGGGTGTATAAATACGTTGATGTCGCAATTTATTTTCGATCTACGGAAATGAAAAGAAATCATTGGGTTTCAAATAAGTATTGTACGGTGGATGACCCATCAATTCGATGTTTTGACTATTGAAAAACGTTTTTTTTTTGAACTGATATGCCAGAGCTCACATATTATCTTTATGGTTGATTTTTTCGAGCATATATAGCAAACAACTGCTTGTGTACCATCTACAACGTTCTACGACTTTCACGAAATTCATCCTGTAGCGAAATGCGACTACGATTTAATTCGGAAAACCAACAAAATCAGATTCAACATATGAAATACATATATATTTTAAAACACAAGTAGCCACCCTCGTAGAAGGTATCAATTTCAGAAGTTACCACTCTTCATATTTTGATGTTTATAGGAAAATTCAAACATAGGCCAAGTCACGTCACATTTATTTATTTAATAGGATAACCTTGTAGGTAAACTGAACTGCATCGGTTAGCAAGGGCTTGTATATTCTCTAGAAACATAGTTAGAAAGGACGACGTTTATTGATACATTTTTTTTCTAAAGTTGTGGAAACTGAAGTGCTATTCCTAATTTGTTAATTTTTAAAGAAATTTCAGTCTTAATGGATATTCACTTGAATAAAAAAACAAATTCACAATGATACTCAAATCTACTCCAATTTATAATTGAATTATCAATATACTTGTTCTGTTATTTTAATTATTAGTATTTATAATACCAAGTCTGGCTATTTAGTATCGAGATTGGTTACGAAAAAGGGGTTTTATCATAAAAATTATTCTACATTCGAATGCTCCCTTTCAATTGACTTCTCTCGCCTCGCCACACACCTTTCCGTACGTTTTATCCATTGATCCCAGCAGTACTGGAAGTCTACTTTGGTGAGAGCCTTTAGGAGCTCTGTCGTTTTTTGCTTTACCACTTTCATCAACTTAAATCAGAGCAGATCTTGTTCTCACCTTTCAAGAAAATCTGAGCAGACCCGTCGACGCAATAGCTTTTGGTCAGGGGTCAGATGTGTAATACCTCCTGTAAAATTTTCCTTTATCGACGTTTACAGCCTCGGCAATCATCCGGATGCTCATTTGACGAACTGCAAGCACAATTTGGTTAATTTTGGTTACTGTTATCGGAATGGGAACAGTCAAAGGCAACCTGGGCGCTGGATATCTTCAGTGCTCTCTCGGCCTTCACCTAACCACTCAAAAATACACGCACGAGATAGATAATTGTCCCCATAGGCTTCTTGCAGCAATTGATAGCACTTAGTCGGAGTTTTTTTCAATTTAACGAGAAATTTTAGATTGATACGTATTTTGAAACGTGCATATCCAACGAACTACTCGTTTTTTACTTCATCTAGGGCGCCTTCTAAGCGCGCAGTCTCGTTATTTAGTAACCAGACCTCGTACTTTCATTGACTAGTTGAAAATATATATTGACCTTAGCTTTCAAAACGACGGTGAATTCTCTCAAAGGGTCTGGTATAAATAAGCTTTCTGAATTCGTCAATGTTTCAAAGATAACTTCCATTATTTCCCGTTACGTTGTATCTTCGTTCTTCTCCCCGAAAACAGAATCGTAATTGAATAAAATGGAGTGGAATCTCTTGTTATTATTTATTTACATCCATAGAACCAATCATGTGAAGAAGATTTAAACACTTTACCAAACTATTTCAATTAAATACAAGGTACGGTTATCGAATTATCAAATACATTATAAAGATAATAATAATTCACTGTTCTTCTCATTTATAAACATTTATTCGATGATACTTAACAAAAATTTTATTTAAATATACTTTTCAGTTCACATGTACTAAGCATCCAACTTCTAAGATTGCTAGATACTTACTACCATCATATTCTAGAATATTCGATTCCTGGAAATCTGTAGTTCATCGTAAACAGAAAGGCCTTCTCAAAAATTATCTCTAAGGACATAGTCACAAAAACAATGTAAAGAGATGAGAAAAAAATCATAATTTACAGATAAATAGCCGGCGCGTCCACCAAATAATACTTTGACATCATATAGAAACAGGACTGACTTCACAGTCAATATCAGTAGACGAATTCATAACAATTTTTCACTGTGTTCGACTTTTACGACTGTGTGTACGATTTGAAATTCAATTCTCAATAATCTAGGCCTCCATTTTCAAGCTTACCAGTTGGCAGTAATTGGCATGACATTTGCTAGGAATGTAACAGTTCAATTGAAGGTAGTATCGAGGATGTTGAGGCGGAAAAAAAAGAGGACTGAAGCATGGGTTACATACTTATAAAAATCTGACCCAATTTCCTTTACATCTACAGAAAATTAATTTCGTAGGATCAGGGGAGCTAGAGGCCCTCAGATTAGATTGGCAACCAAATGTTTTAATACTTTTTTTCAAACCCAAACTTACGGATCATAATATTTTCCTAGCCATGTTTGGACCAGGTGATACACTTGGAGACTGTATGGGCCCTGCATCCTGTGTTGGAGAAAGCGATGATAAACTGAATGAATTTTTTGGTGTTGTCTTAGAGGATCGTTTGTATCTTATAGTGTTTAGAGAATCGTCCTTGGTGCCACCTACTCAGGCTGTAGCATAACTAAAGGAATAAGACAAGGAAAAAGAAACAGTTGAACTTTAGAGGGCTACGTATAATAATGATAATATTAATAATAATAATAATAGTCGTATAAGGCAGTTGTTGATTTGACCCCAAACGGCAACTCTCCTAATTTTTGTAAGAAATAATAATTTTTTGTTTTGTAGTCAGTAAGGAATAAGTGAAATTGTAGGCATTGAAAAAAATTCCAAAATTAGGTTTACAATAGAAAAAAAAATAAAAGTAACATAAATATTTTGTTCTAAACGGGTTGTCATTATCATTGACGAACTTGGTTAAATTTGGAGTGCTGTATTAGCGTTTTAAGTGGATGAAATTTGAAAACAAAGTTGTGGAAAATCTTTGTGAAGAAATCCCCTACAAAATTGTTGGGAATAATTTTTTAGTAAAAACAATAGGGAAAAAGTTATTACGCAAAAAAGCAAATTTTTGATGAAATTTTTTCACTTTTTTGCTCATAACTTTTTAAATTTTGAATTTATGACAAAAAGTCACATGAACATATTTGTCGGCGAAGCAATTTGTCACAAAATATGTCAAAGAAATTTTTTGTGAGATTGATAGTTTCCGATATATCGCGAAAAATGTCTTCTCCCCCCATTTTCGAAGATGACGGCCAGGTGCCAAGGGCGGCAACCCCACAAACTTGTAGTTAAACTTGTATGGACCTCCCCTACATGTTGCATAAATAGAATGTTCAGTTCTTGTAACTTTTCAACGGACTATGTGACAAAACGAAGTACAGAAACTTTTTATGGAGTATTCATAATTCAATCTCCTTTCTGTTTCTATATAACAAAATATTTAGCTACAACAATACATATTATGTAATATTTGAACTAATAAAATAATAATTGGCTTATCACGCCACGAAAAATTGTTTCATACATTAACTTCTTCTATACACTCATTTTTCCTCCTCAATAATTTTCATCTCCATTTGATATGATAATACACACTCATTTTCCCCCATTATACGATCTCAAATTATCCTCATCAAGAGTACGTGAGCCGAACATCCACTTTTACAGCAATTTACTCCCGGGAGATACGTTCAAAGAGTATAATTCAAGTGCCTCGAGGGAAAAGGAGGAATTCTTTACGTTATTGAAGGTCATTCTTATACAGTTTGAGAATACCTTCTGGAATAACATTATTTGTCTTGACGGAATGGTAAAATTTGCGATGAAACAGTTCGTAGACACCCACGGCTTTTAGTTAATTTCAAATTAGTGACTACAGTTGTATTTTACGTGGAGATAATTTGCAAAAATGATGAATTTTTCACGCCAAAGTAACTAGATGAGAAATAGACTGTTAATAAGAAGCGCGAAGAATTTTTGATAAAACTATATGATTTAACTCAATATAAACATTGTTTTATACAAAAATTGAGTAATTACTCTATTTTTTCTTTGGCTTAAATAGAATTGTATCGAAATTAATGCATTAGAGGGTCATCTAGAGGTTTTCCGGATGAGATTTTCTCCCAGATTATCCTATTAACCAATAGATACATGAAAAATATCTCTACATCTCTGAATAAGCTGCTCTTAAACCTCAAAAAATTTACTGTGCATTGACCATTTGCGACAAATTTGTACTAGCATTTCTGTTTAAACTGATATAGTTTAATACTGGAATTTTTCTAATATAAACGTGTAATTTTGATCACGAACGTATACAGGGTGTTTCTAAATTCATGCGACAAAATTCAGGAGAGAATTTCTGGTATGAAATTGAGATTGGTCTTTCCTCAGCCCGCTTCCTTCCGAGATACAACCCTTAAAGGGTGATGACTAAAATTGAGTTTGTATTTCTTTCTTCTTCTAAAATTACAGTTACAAACTCAAAATTTTGCACATTGTGCGTGAATAATGTCAAAAATGGCCTCAATTATGTGCATGATGAGGGGGTCGAGGACGCAAAACTATCTTTTCAGTTGACCAGGTTCAACGATTCAAAGAATGGTTAAAGAAAACCGCAGAATAACCATTACTGCTTTGTCTAGATAATTACCAGAAGTTTCAAGGTCTGTTTCGTACTCTAGAATCTGTCGTTTTATATGACCTGGTTCAAGGAATTGACAGAGCGGTTATAGAAAACCACAGATTCACCATTACTGCTTTGTCTAGGGAATTACCAGAAGTTTCAAGGTCTGTTTCGTAGTTTATTGTTACAAATGACTCAATCTCTCCGGTGATTATGACGAAAAGTAACCCTAAGTGTACACATTTTTTGGTAAAAAAATTATTATTTCATAAGAACTTTTATTTATAGCCTATCGGAGGTTGAGAAAAAAGGGCCCTCGTATAATCTCCAGTTATCGTTAATAGTTTGGGATTGACAACTACTACTTATATCCCCTGATTTCCAATTCTATTTTCGACCTATTTCCTGTATTGTCGTTTTTTACATTCCACATCTTTGGATAAAATTTTAAGAAACATTGATAAGTTGTTTATTAAGCTTTTCTCCCATCACTATCTATTCTAGTTTTTGTTATATGCTTTCCCTTCAAATCTAATTAAGACTTTGTACACTTCTAAATTTGGAGTTTCATATAATGGCCTTCTAGGTATCTTTGTTGCTAAATAGTCCCTGTAATCTTGAGCTGACTTTACCTTATAATTGCTTCTATTATCTTGAGCAACAAGACGAGAGTATGTCACTTTGTCTTAATCATCCATCTACATCAGAAACTTCTGATATTCATCTATCTAATTTACTTTGGTTCTCTCAAAAGTTATACTCATTAACTTGATTGGTATTCGAAGGTAATTATTGCTTCAAATCAATGAACACCATGTACAGCTGTAGATTTTGCACATAACTAACACCATCTGCTCTTATCGAACTCCGCTTGGCTCTCCTTAATAAAATTCAGATCCCAATACTCCAATACCTTCCCAAAGTAACTAGAATTCCATTGAAAATTCTTGGTCACAGTGTTCTTGTGACAAAATATTTTTCTAAGACCTCATCTATCGTCAGAAATAGGAATCTTTACAACCCTTAATTTTTTGTATAATATGAAATGTTATCCTGTAGTAATCCTATTGATTTTAGGTAATAAGTAAATTAATTGTAGGTTTTAATAAGTTTTTCTCGTTTATTTCATCGTATTTCGAAACCACAGTGCAGTTCAATGGAAATATTCCCGAAGGACATGCATGAATATTGCACATTTCCATTATGATAACACCCTTGTTAAACGCCGTCCTATTTCTCTCACAATAATAAACAGAATCTTTAATTTTACTCTGTATGAGGTAGGAATTGCCATTCCGTTTAATAGAAGAGATCTATTATTCACAAACACTTGCAATTTCGTTGTCCCCCAGGAAAAGGTCGTACATTTACGCACTTCCTCTCATCTTCTCGCAACAAAAGGGAACTCGTTCACTGCTCGCTTGGGATGATCTACATTAAACTTGAGACCGAAGGTACAATGCACACTGGACGGTGAATGCGAATCGACTCGGCGAAGCGCGTCGGATTCAGCCAGTCCCTAGGGCATTATGTCTGTCATTTGTCTAACAACTAGTGCATACAAGATTGATCTGTTAATGAAAATACTTGATGTTAAACGAGTTAATTTAGTAGTTATGGAATGATCAATTAATATCGGGTTGAAATAAATGTTTTTGTTCAGGACTTTTGCATAATGCACCCACTGTACGTCTAATAACTATCAATCACTGCTTTCAGACGCTGTATTTATTTAACTTTATTCCATGGTTCATTTTTTTCTAATTTTATTGTGTAAAACACTGCTTAATATTTTCAATTTAGTTTTGTTCTGTAAAAAACATTATTTAGACCAGGTTCGAACCCAGTACCTGCAGGTTGAAGGGACGGAGCATTAACACTGAGCCACCATCAACGTTAAATTTGTTTGTCTGTTTTTTGAGGTACGGTTTTTCAAACAATTTATAAATTGAAGTAGATTTGAAATCAAATAAATTCCACTCAAACCTCTCAACATTATTGTGTGTTCCGATTTCTCAGTATTTTATGTAAAATTATGTTGAAAATGCATCTGAAAATGGATTTAGAAAATGAAAGTGAATTTTCTTCAACACTGCCAGAAATTAAAGAAGCTGAAGTTGCTTCATTGAATTCATTGGAGGCATGTAAATTTTTAACCAGCGAAAGAGATGATTGACAACCATATTATAACAAGATTTCCAAAAAAATAATATTTAGTGATAGTACATGATATAGTATTCTACTCGCGCATAATATGTTATTATTCATTCGGTGATTTATACTAGTAAACTTCGTGAATAATAACCTTTATTATACACTCGTGAATAGTATACTATAATTAGAATTGATTCTTTTAATCATCAATGGAGGTGTCTGGCAATGTACACAAATATGGTTTGAGAAAAATTCATCATTCAGTATACCTCTTGAATTGAGAATCTAGAGGATTGTTACAATACTAGTTATAGCTATTAATAAACAAGACTAGCGCTGCTACAGAAAAAGTACGCTTACCCCAAAGCTAAGCGACTATCAACTGTTTAGTCTCAAGCCTACTCTTTTGAATACGATGTCTACCGTGTCTGTAGACTAACCAGTGTAGCCGTTGCTTCCGTTTATATAGTTTTTTCGTTTTAACATGAAAATAAATCAATAGATTGTTGTGATATTTCACATTAAACAGAAAAAAACCGAAACTTATGAATGAATTCAAGATGACCGAGGAGATAGTGAAGATTTCACTTTCGTGTCGCCATTCCAGACCGACGTGCAGCTGCCGAATCTATAGGAATTGACAAAGAATGTGTTCGGAAAGTTTCTCCTGACCTCTCTGACCGTCTAGCAAAATGCAACATTCCAGTCCAACAACCTCATCTACCGGATCTTGCACCGTGTGATTTCCACCTCTTTTCTAAGGTCATTCGTATTGGAAGGAAAAAAATTTTAGTCTGATGAATCTGTGAGAGGAAATGCGCGACAGAGAAAGACTTCCTACAAAATTTGCATAGAGCGACGTAGATATAGAAAGATTACATATTGTAGGTGAAAATAAATAAATATTTTTGCGTGTCCTGCTTCTCCAAAATCATTCAATCTGGAGCAATATAAATATACAGACTGTGTTCATAGCCAGTGACCCCAATCGACAATTTCTTGGGGATACATCGCTTATATGTTGTAAATCATGTTAATAATGAGAAAGGAAACTATTTACAGTATTAAGAAGATCCGAAACAAACAAAGAACTTTAAAGTCTTATAAATATACTTTAATAAGTCTCATTAATGATTTGAACCGAAAACGACGCCAGACGAAACGTTTATATCCGCACCGTTGAGACTCGGCCGGTAAGTGGATGCCGAAAGATCGAGAACAAACTTGCAGCATCCGTAATTAATTTCTGGCACGTCAGTGGAAGTTTTGCTCTGAAGATATCTTGAAGTGGCTGGAGCTACACGGACCGGTGTGTCTGGGGTTAGTTAAGCCACTAAAGGTTACGGCGGATCCACTTCTAATGCAACGCCATTTCCGTTATGGCGAGTCATTCCATTGTTCGACCAACGCGGCGACGCCATAGTTGTGTACGAAGGATATGACAGGATATTTGTATAAAGGTGAAATCCGCTTTCATTGTATACTTTAATGAGAATTATAATTAAAACTTTAGCAGATACCGGGGGTTGTGAATTGAATGTCCTTTAATACAATTGGCTAGGGATTTTACAAAATTACAACCGTATTAGTATCTATTGTACAGTAATTGATGAATAGAAAAGAATTTTCATGAACATTTTTCACAATATACAGAGATAATAACAAGTTATATAAAGAGTGAAAGTAAATATTCGAAAATATGTATTTGATTGATTTCGGACATGCATATTTATGGTATATAGATGGTTTTGGGCTGAAACAAAGAGCTAGGAATTTTAAAACCAAAATCCCCCAGCTCTCCATACCATTAGAGAAAGCAGTCTATTTTTCATGAAGAGTTACAAGCAATAAACATGTGTGATCAAAAATATTCAAATAGAAACCTCGTTAAAAAGATATTTAGAATTTCTTTAATTACAATCTAGTCTTATTGTGAATCAAATCTAATAGAAACAATTGTCCTTTAATGATCATCTATTAAAATCTAATTTAGTTGCTGTAGGATCAATTAGAGCAATCCTCCAGCTCTAGGACTATCCAAATATTTGCTAAGATCTGTCAGGAATTTCTCGAGTTCTAGCCCAATCTAACTATCGCAACATCTGATCATGATCCAGCCGTATAACCAAGCAGTCAGCATAAACTCAAGTTCCAATATTATAGAATCCAAATTCGAACCGGCTAGGAAAAAAAAAAGGAAATGTACCTTCCGGAACACACCAGAGTGGAAAAAGATGTAATAGCTGATATGCTGGCTAAAGCGAGAGCAGGCAATCCCTTCGTGGGACCCGGAACCCTTTTGTGATATCAGCTATAGAACAATAGAAAAAGCATGAGAAATAGAGAGGAATATGAGCAGAACCAAATATTGGGACAACCTACAGGGGCTGAGAAAGGCAAAGGCTCTCTTGGGAAACTATAACTGGAGAAGATCTGCCGAATGTATTAGCCCAAGTAAGAACAATCTGCGAATTATTGGTCACCTGAAGATGTTAGACCTAGCAGATAATGCAGATTTCGTTGCTTAGAGAACGAAACCTCTATCCACATTCTGGATTTACCAGTATCATAGCAAAAAAGGGGGTCACAATAGGTCTTTTGGCTAGCAGTGTATATGACACCCCAAATCTACATTGATACATACAGGGTCCTTCACGACGAGCTGAATCGATATGTATGCATGGGTTTTCCGAAATGCCTGTTTCAGTTTTCTGAAAGTGGACCCTAACTTCGTTGTTTTTGAACAGAATGCTAATTTCAATATAACTTTATATAAGGCATAGTTCACCATTTTTTAATTATTTCTCATTTTCGAAATTTTTGGTCACATGCAGCCCTCCACTAAAAAAATTATATATATAAGTTCAAGTGAGTCAGGTCTAATATTTTTGGGATTTGGACAAATAACACTCACAGCTTTCATAATCTTTGAAAATCTTGACAAAAATTTATATAGGGTGTTCAGAAAATGACACCGAATTTCGCCATGTAAAAACTTGGAAAATTGAATTTTCTCGAACTGCAGCCACAATTTTTCTCTTTACCATTGGATTCTACGCATAAAATTAAAGAGACTTCGTTGGTAAATTTATATATCACAAATTAACGGTTTTTGTAGAAACTTTAAAAAACTGAAATTTTCTTGGTTTTTAATTGCCACCTGCCGATGGCGCACAACGAATAACAAAATTTAACGTATCAAAAATTAAAATAATTTAGTCAATTAAAAAATATTTAAAAACATTACACTAAGAGGAGAAGAATAGAGCTAAAGTAAATGTTCGAAATGGTTGCCCTCAACTTCCAAACATTTATGGATTCTTTTTAAAATCCTGTGCTGAATGGGGTTTCGAATTTCTCGTAGTGAAAGAGCTCGAAACGTTGTTTTCATTATTTGTTAATCTGTTAGTTTATTTTGGTCTCTCCAGACAACCGAAAAACCATGCAAGCAAATTTTCAGAACTTTTAGTCGCAGCACTTTCCCATATGCATATCGATTCAGCTCTTCGTGAAGGACCCTGTACATTATATACTATCAGCAAAGCAACCAAACTATCACAAGTAAAATATGTAGTATTGAACTAAATTGGGGAAAACAAACTATGCTGATTGATTAGGAGAGTTCTATAGAAATCAGAACAGTACAAGAAAACTAACCCCATATTATTTAGTCTCTACCCAATCCAGTTACGTCTTTTTTCTTACAGAAAATTTCCATTTTGAATTACATTTCTATTATAAAAAGTAACTAAAACCATTTTTATCAAAGATGTATTAGGCATAAGTAGTCAAGAGCGATCGTTGAATTTATTTAAATAAATTATTTTGAGAATGTACCTTAAAATGATATTAATTATTACTGAACCAAATTTTCGATGACTTCGTATTATTATCCTCTATATCTTTTATAGTGAGTCTATCTGGGGTATTTCCAAGTCTTAATTACCCCATCTTGTAGACAAAACCTCATTAAATATCCAGAAATACATCGTTTCAAGCAGTAAAAATATCCAGCTACTAGAATAGGCTAATGCATTATAACGAAACAGGATTCTACTAACAGGATATAATTGCAAATAAAAATTCTCATCAAAGAGTGTACACAAAATATTACCTCAGTGAGGTCTGCAGTTAAAAGATCTAGTTGTATACTGGTTAAATTAATCGATCTCATTAATCGATTCGGAAATCTTGAAATGTTTGATAGTTTATTCATTTTCAGCCGGTGGAAGGTTCTATTTTCATAATAATATGAACAATGATCAAAATTGAATATTGAATGAAGAAAAAAACTTTGATCAAAGTTTAGATCGTTGTAAATCACCTCCAAGTGACCAGCGACGCTACGATTATGTCGTGTATTAAGTATATATGTACCTTAAATACAATTACACATAAAAATTATAAATCGAAAGTTATTCCTATTTGTTTATTGTTTGTTTGAAAAACTTATGATAGTAAGAATTTTGTGAATTCGTACGATCATTGTTTCCAACAAATCAAAATTAGTTTTTGAAGTCTTAGAGGCTTGAGAAAAATTCAAAATTTGATGAATCTTCTCTTGATGGATCGTCACCATCACTATGTTTGCTCCATCAGACGGTTCCTCAAAAGTGACCACAGCTTCTTTGGCAGAAGTTATGAGTAACTGATGGTTATCAAAAGTCCCCGCCCAAAAGCTTATCAAACTATTCTACTTCAGATGAAACAAGCGTGTTCAGCAGCTAGAAGTTATCTTTTGTTTGAGTTGGGTTCAAGCTTCTTACAGAAAAGCATCTAGAATAGAAATCTTTGTGTTCTAGGTACCACTGCTTGGGAAGTCATCTAATAACTGAATTATTATCAGGATATGTTTTTGAAGAAAACGTGTTTTCAAAGATCGAAAGATCGATCTCTTTGTCCATGGATTGCAACAAGTTATTCTTTTCAAATTTTAAATATCAGGATTTGAAGGACAATTGTCAATTAATAGCAGGATTTTTTTGTTATTTTCCTTGAATTCGCGATACTATATGCGTATCCATCTGTAAAAAATGTTGAGCAGTTAAGAAATCGATAAGAGAATGCATTTTGAAAACATTTGAAATGTTTTCGACTTTCCTTGTTCGGGGTTAATTTATAAATTATTTAATAATAATTCATAAAATAGTGCTTTTAACTGCATTGGAAATTTCATTCGATTGAACCGAAACAAAGTCGCCAGCTATCTTGCCATTAACAATGTTGGGTCTTAAAACTGTTTATTCAGCTCATGGACCATGTATATAGCAAAAAATTTTCTTCATCTCGTAACAGAGGTCCTTTAAAAGATATTATTAGGTCGCGCTGTAGCTTGAACTTCAGTATCAATGCCTTACCTGACACGTAGAGATCATGGTACGTTTTAATTTTGGAAAATTGGTACTAAGAAGCGTCTCCATTTTATCTTCATCATTCTCGAAAAATAACTTCAAGAAAACCATGATGTTGCAAGGGGCTCTATAATAATAGAGTGAATAATAAACCAAAATAGATCAAGGCCTTCTCAGTCTGAAACAAAAACCGTCAGCCAAGGGTTTTGTACAAGTCAAAAATTCCACAATTGATTGAAGAAGGAAGCGGAATTGTTATTGTTGTTATCAGTTCTACTGTAATTCTGAAATAATTTTGATTATCATCTGAAATATATACTGTTTTAAATTACTTAATTTCTAGCCTAAGACCACTCAGCTCCACTCAATCACCGAAAAATCTTCTTCCAATACTCCGCATTTATTTAAGATTGAGATTTCCCTTACCCAAAAGATCCTCACTAAAGTTGTACCTTCATAATTATTTTTAAAACCTCATGCTAGGGTTTCTAAAGTCACTTAATCAATCCTAGTCTTGTGAGAGATTTCAACTTTAATTCAAAAATTTCAAATTTATAAATAGAATCGATTGATAGATATGACTCAAATTATTGCTTTAGATTTCTATTATCCTTTATTTCTGTTATATTTGCTCCTGAAACTGCAGACAAAGGAGCATAAAGTCTATGAGATTCTCTTATCTTCCCTTGCCTCTAGTAGATCCGTAGAACATTTGTTTTTTGATAAAAAACGTCGGTAAATAACAATAAGGGCATGATCCAACTTTTTCATTAAAATATATTTCCAAATACTACGGTTATGCTGAAATCGACCGTTTTCCTTACCTTATTAATAAATTCTTTGCTTTATCTATTTGTTTTTATATTTTTCTATTTGAAATACTATACACTGCACTTAACTAACTTATAGTAATTCGCTTATAACTTATCACTCAACTAAGTTAAATATTTTATCTGAATTCTTCGAATACTTTGATAATTCGTTTTGTTATAAACTGAACTAAACTGCGAGCCCGTTTATATATCCAAACGAAGTTCTTAAGATTACTAGAAAATATAAATAAATAAAACTTATTCAAAAGAAACAATGTAAATAAATCGCTTGCTATTGAAACGGATATAAAAACAAAGATCAAACTAATTCCGGGTAGTTCAACAACGGCTTTGCCAAATTTTAGAGTTCTGAATATATTTCAACGTAAAGATTATGTTTCGAATTACTCTTTCAGGATCCTATAAATTTATTATTTGCTTATCTCAATCCAATTTCAATCTAATCACCCAATTTTAACAATTCCAATACTCGATTAAGTTTGGTTGAAACCTGCAGAATTACACTAAAAAATGCAAAATTCATCGTACCATCCATTGTGTGCTTTCACATAATAGTTAATTTTCTTTTTCATTCTACTCCGTATACATGAGATGCTAATGATTAAGCGATACATCCATTTTAGTAATCCAATGAATTAACTGAACTACACGTACTACATCTTTGCATCTTTTCCATCGCTTCAATATCCACTTGAAACCCCTGTCGATATTAAATATGTTCATGAAATGTATCCATTGAAGCGGAAATAGATAAAAGAGACATGTCTCCAATCAAATCCATAATAACGCCACTACAAGCAGATTTTTGAAATGAACATGAATACACAATACAATGTTGAACAGGATTTGGTATCATTGGCTTGTTCCTCATTAACATGTGTATTCTCTTTGGACATTCGTATTTCATATGCTTTTGTTTAAGTTTTAGTTCTGTATCAAGTTTTTTTAGTGAAAAAGCTCATTTATTTTTGTGAAGTTGATATTACTGTGGAAGTAAATAGTAATTTTGTACGACAATAATAATTGTCAAGTTACTATGAAAGAATATTTTCATATGATTGATTTGTTAGTTGTCATTCATTTTATTCGAATACGAGAAATGATACTCAAGTTTTAAGACAATTTTTCTTAATTGAATGTGGCTTTATTGTTTTTCAAATTACTCCCCATTGATATCAACATAATTTTAAATGCGAAGGAACCAATTGTCGAAGCATTTTTTCCATTCCGATTGAGGTACCATCAACTGCTACTTCAGATGTAAAAAAAACGTTGATTGAATAAGAAGAAATCATTGGGTGCCAAACAAGGATTGTACGACGGATGAAGCATCAATTCGATGTTTTGACTGTTCAAAAACGTTTTTGTTTGAAATCATGTGCGAGAACTCGCTTAGTCGTGATAGAGAATGATTCGTTGTCTGTGATTGTGTTCCCTGAACATATTTGGCGAACAAATATTAGTGTACCATTCAGAATTAACCGTTCTACGTTGCTCCAATGGAATGGTGGTGACATTTGCTACGTGTACGAACAACTTTTGGTGTATTTGGCTGGTCTTGATGTACCCATACAGTCGATTTAGGATTCATATGCATAGATCCATAATTCATCGCCTGCAACGAGATTTTAGGCGTCTTTTCTCAGCACCAATAGAGACGAACTTTTTTTAAGCGATTGTAAAACTATGCAGTATCCGAAGCGATTAAATCTTTCCAACATCCAGAGCTAAATTTTCATGCAATATTGAATGTATGCGGTGAAGCTACTGTCCAAGCGTTTCTAAATCTAACGGTATATTACATGACGATCTTGCAATATCAGTTTACGTACAGCATCGATGTTCTCTGGACCAACAGTCGATTTTGGAAGATGTTGTTTCATCACCAAAAGTCGAAGCGAGTTTATCGGCTGTGTTCGTCGGTCAGTTTCCAGTAGATTTTGACTTCTAAGTCTTCCAATATAGTCTATTAAGGATATTTGTTGTTATTAAACAAAAAGATAGAGGCGACAACTCTGCAATTGCAAGTTACTGGGTAAAAGCTGAACAAGAAATACCACCATTTCCATCCTTGTTGGTCCTATGGTCTGACTCTCCACTATCAGTTAACCATTAAAGCGTCAACCAATACACTCTTTGAGAACAAACAATAATTCTATCTGAAAATAGATACTAGAAATGATAGAGCTGTTCAAGCGGTCACTCTATTGCAGAGTCAGCGAGAAGTGGTCAGTGCGCTAAACACACTTGCTGTTTCCAGCTTTCCAGTTACCAGAGCTAGAGTTAACTCTTATAGAAGACGCGGTTCAAACTTGAAATCAGTTCAAGTTCAACAAGAGAAACTGGACCTCATTCTCTTCTTAGATGAAAGCAGAGTGTGCCTGCTCGGTATCCATAGAACAGGACGAGTCCAAAGAAGACCTGGAGAGATGAGTCAAGCTGGATGCGTGATCCATTTTCTGTTGATATTGATAATTACAATACAAATATTAAACAGTTTTTCTACCGATGAAATATTGCCCATACATTTCATACCTCCGACGTTTTGTCATTGATTTGAAGCTAAAAAAATAATATTTTGATTTTGTTTAAATTGATATTAGTCTTGTTAATCAGGTATTTCAAAATTCGTTGCCATTGAAACGAACCAACGATCTCAATTGGATCCACAGTTTTATTTACAGATATCTGAACTCAAAATGACTCATAACTTCATCACAAGCACGTACAACTCATTGATAAGATTTCCATCTCGTTTCATACTATAGTGGTGTTAGATTTCTTTGTTGTTATCTCTTATTTTTGTTACTATGAGGTTAGCAAATGTTCTCTACGGTAGTCATCTTATTATGATGATCTCGTTGGGTTTGTGGTTTCTAGAGCGCGAACTATCTTTTTATCACGGCCTATAACGACCTCTACTCTACTTTATATTCTGATAAATTTCATCCTGATTGTTACTCAAAGGGGAGATGTTTTCTGGAATCTTTGCGCACTCTTTGTTGCTGAAACTCGGTAGCTCTGCTCGCTGAAATGTAGAGTATCATCTTAATTATTCGTTCTCCATCTTCTCTTGATGGATCTTGATATACCAATATGCGTTCACCACATACCAGATCTCATATATTCCGAACTAGTAACTATCAGAATTAAGAGGCTAATGATAGCCCTGATGAGGTGACGCTAGGTCTTCTATATTTTCACTGGTTTCCCTCTTCTCCGATTCTTCGGCTTCTCCGGCGTGGTTCTTGAACGTCAATTCAACTGCTATAATAGAAAGTTGTCTCCTGAAAAATGTTCTGATTAATCATATGATTTCGTGACAATTTTCACATTATAAATTTGCGTTATTGTTTTATTTTGAATCTAATACAGGACTTCACAAAACGTCTATTGTATAGTCAGAGTTCACGATACAGAATAGATTCATGAAAAAAATTGCTTGCTCCCCAGTAATCTATAGATCAGACAAGCGAACTAAAGAAGGTTCGGTTGTTGTGAAGTGATGTTTTCCCTGTGCCCTGGCAATTGAATTGCTAATTTTATTGTGATCTTATTTATTATATGGTTTCACTTCATATACTTCATTCAGACTTTTCATATGACAGGAAAGTATCGCTTAAAATGTCATGAGACTTAAATGATCCAAAATATGTACAGAAAATTGTTTAACAATTATTTTCGTGCTACGTAAGTTATATTTTTATATGGCTTTATTTGAGTCGATTCGAACAGTTAACTTTTATGTAGACTGCAGTCATTTATCATCTAATATAATGGAGCAGATATTGAAACTGAAATATGTAAAGCTGAAATAAATATCTAGGTGAAAAATGCGATTTCACTGATAGGCATAGTGTTAATTTATTATATTTTTGTCCATTTTCCAAACAAAAATGAACAACAGAAGGTTGTCATGATACAATAAAAAATTACATCGCCATTGTGAGTGTGATAAATATACAAGGTTTTGAATGCCACACTCGTGAGGTACAACTCAAATATTTTTATAAAAGTTAGCTCTAAACATGACGAAAAATATTTCACGTTAGTGAAACAAGTTCACATTATGAATATTCGGTATATTTTTAATAAGTAACAAATTTCAAATGCTCTACGTGACCATGCCTAAAAAATCAAAAAATTCCATTTATTTTTAGTAAAATATTACAAAAATTTAATGACTCTAACCCTCAGCCAAACTTAATAACAAATTCAACATAATGAACAAATTTTTTGATCAAAAAATAAAATGGATAGAGAACAGTATTCTGCTCGATTTTCGGTCTCAATGTTAGTTGGGTTTTCCTTTAGAAAAAGTCATAAGTCCGTGCTTTCCCACTTAAATTTATTAAACTATGACATGACAGGAGTTCAAAAATTGAGAAAAATATGAAGAAACAAGTCTATAAGGAGCCACGCGATTAAAAATCGAAGAGCTCTTCTGGGAAGGTATAAATTTTATGACTTTTCCGATCAATATGACCTTAGCTCAATCCTTATTGATTTATAAAGTTGAACCATGTACCGAAGATTCGCTGGGAGTTATAAAAAGAGAATAGTTGCTAGGGAACTAGAAAGCATGGAAAACAATGTTATTCAACATCTTTTTACCACACATGAAAATAGTTTTTGATTGAATCATTTGCACCATTTTTTATTTGTGTGGATTTTACTGAGATTGTTAAATAATATATAATAATATAATAAATAAATTCACACTGTACATGACAAAATATACACGCTAAAACACATTACCAATTGTTAACTTGACAACTCTGAATGTTGAATTAGAAATACACGAAAAGTTTCAACGCATTTACACTGTTTTTTAGGTGAATAATTCGATTAAACAGAGGTTGATGACTGTGAACTATAGGTTTCATGAATTTCACGTTATATTTAATCATAACAAACATAGAAACTCAATTCTTTTTAATTCACAAATAAAATTTTTCATATTATTCAGGATTCAGTTGAATTATCCGTACTGAATACGTTTTTGGGAGCTTTCAGTAACATTCATTCGAATTCTAAAATAGCATTAATCGTCGCAATTGCAGACCACAGAAATAAAATCAATTTATATACAACCCGTTGCAATTTGATATTCAAAAACAAGCATTAACTTTACTGTTCATTTAATTATCATTACATGGAACTAAATTCATTGAATATGATGAAGTAATTGAATATTCACAATCTAAATTCATTTTCTAACTACATCCACTTATTCCCATTGTAAAGAGTGAGTTTTTTACTAATTTACAGTAGATCTTGCTATGGGATTTCGGTTAGGAGATAAATTATTAAAAATATCACAAGTTTCTTGTTGACGCCTATTACTTAAAAGGTCCGGCGTATTTTACTGGGAATTTCCAAATCCAAATAAATATTTTCAAAATTACCTTATTAAGCGTGTGTGGTGAAGCAATATCTAAATAATATGTTTTCCATGATATATTGTAAGGCGTAGTTTTATCAAATGGCCCTCGTGATCACCCGACACAAATTCTTTCATACTATTTCCCATGGGGTCACTTAAAAAACATCGCATTACTTCTAGCATGGCACAAACATTTAAAGATTTGTCTTCAGTTGTTGTAGATTTTCACTTAGTGACATTAGACTTTGTTACAAGTTTATATTAGTTAGTTAGTTAGTTATTGAAGAATATTCAAATTAAATGAGTTTATTCAGTCGTACTCATCCAAATGTACAATACAAAAATAATCAGTATTTCTTGGAGATTTCTAAAAACACAAAATATATAGGGTGATCCATTTGAAATAACAAAGTTCATGAGCATGACAAATTTGGAGATCCCCAAATAGCATTGTAGGAATAATCAAATGAAATATTCCACATTATCAGTTTCGTATACACAAGGCTAAACATCTTTCCCCATGTCCTAATGCAGCATTTTCAGCATTAAAAAACCAATTGCTCATGTTTCCCATCAACTCGAAATCTTAGTACTATTTTCGGATTTGAATTAGAGTTTATTTTGAAATCAGACATCAGACAGAGTTAAAATGATTCCATTTAAACTTTCCTAAATGATTTTGTAGCATAAAAAAATAAGTATTCCTAGAATATCCAGCCGCGTTTTCGTACAGTAAACAGTGTTGCTTTTTTTCCAAATCTCAAATTCAAGTTTCATTGGTTTGTTGCAGATTTTTATACAGAGGAACTCAAAATATCTATTTTGAAAGACAAAAGACAAAAAAATGAGTAGAGCAATGGAAAGAATTAAACGGAATTTTATCCTAATATTATTGTAAGAATATTGAGAAGATCAGAAGGAAAAATTATCTTCCACGAAGTACTGAAATTGGAAACCTCCTCTTATATTACTTCTGTTATGATATTCGATTAGCGAAATTACTGTTGAAATTATAACAGTTTTGAAAAGGTGGAGAGAAAATCATTATTGGATAGTTGTACTAGGAATTAAGTGACATGGAAACGCGGAAAATTGAACAATTTTGACGTTGAGGAATCAACTTGAAAATTCTTCCAATATTCTAAGATGTTTGTTCACCCTGAATAAAGAGTTGAACTGAATACCTGTAATTGGTTATTTCTTTTTGACTTCATCATAATTATGGTATAAAATTGTGGTGAATATCCATTAAACTCAGTTAGTGCAGGGAAATTAGGCGATTTTAAGCTTAAACCTCAAATTAAATTCGGCGGCTTTGATTTTTCAGCTTCTGGAAGCTTTTGATATACTAAATAAGATCCTAGAAAAATCTCGGGCGCGTATTTTCGAAATTTTGAAACGCGAATAACTCAAAAACTATGATGAAAAAATGTAGAGTACAGAATTCTCTACAAAAAAGTATCCAAGGTACTTGTTCCTAACTTCAAAATTTTCACTTTAAAATGGGTTTATACACTCAAAAATTCTCTTAAACAAAATCGATTCTGTTTAACGTGCTTTGGAATAAACTCACTCTTAGTCTTATCAAAATTGTAAAAATAAGGATACATCATCCTGAGAATGGTTTTGTTTAAACTTGAAGCTGAGATTCTAAGCTTCAAAATGAGTACCCACATATTTGTAAAAGAAAAACTATCAAGAAGTCTGAATATTGAAATAACAATCAACTCTCCTTGGATTTGCTTGTTTATATGGCGAGACAAATATGCATTGAGACTTCAAGTACCTCTTCATCTCGTCGAAAATTATGTTAGCTTACACGAATAAAATATAGAGATCTTAACCATTATGATGCATTTTGTTTTTTTTTGAGAACAAAGTAGCGCCTGGAACGCAAATTTTCTTGAATTCGCACTGGCGGGAACTAGCGAGCGGATGCTTCGGCTTTCGGCGAAGATTATTCAGAAATAGTAGCTCCATCGAAAAAATAACTACAGATCTTTTTTGTTGAAAATTTCGTGCTCTACATTTTTTGTATGGGCACTTTTTTTCTAATTCCTCTTATTTTTCGAGCTATTCGCGTCTCAAAATTTGTTTGAGTTTCAAAATTTCGGAAACTCGTTTTTTGTTAAGATTTGCTATGCTTATTCAGTAACCGAAAACCTCTGAGAATTTAATTTCGGTCTTGGTTCTACTTTACCTGTACTAAGAGGTCAATTTGTTAGAAGTATTCGTATTGAAAACCCACACTTTCTAAAATGTTCCCAAATTAGTGATACCCTAATTTGTATAAAGTGAAAGGACGAATTTAGTGGATGGAAAAGATGTGATAATGAAATTATCACAAAAAGTTACACACACACAAAGTAAAATTCAAAATCAGTGATCAATCTGCTTCAAATTATGCTACAAACTTATCTCTTGGGAAAACAAAAAATACAGTATACAAGTATGAAATGATAATCATTTTCCACTATTATGAATCATACGAGCACGAAAATAACATCCCATGCGAGTTATACATTATAATTTTTCCACGGTTTTGATAAATTATACCTAAATTATGTAACAAATAACATTTTTTCATCATTCTTTCGTTTAATTTACAATCTGTCCGCAATATAGCAATAAGTGAATATTGAGATGAATGGAATAGACCCAGTTTTCCTATTGAGCTATAGTTACAAGGCAACTACTTAAGTACTAGCGAAGTTTTTACAGGCTAAAAGAATAGAACTTTTGATAAAATGTCTATAAGCGAAAGGCATGAGATTTAAAGTTCAAAAATTTAAACATTAAATTCTCTACTTTAGAAACTATTAAGTCTACATCTTACTACTAGGTTTTTAGCAAATCTGTTTTCATGCCTTTCTAAGTCTAGATTTTTATTTTTCAACCGAATTAACATTCAAATTACCAGCGATTAGCTTTATTAGGCACAAACCAAGAAGCATCGTTGATTACTCAAAGAGTTTTTGCTTGAAACCATCGATAATTTCTATATTCGAGTTTGATTCCCAGCCCCAGAGTTGCATGACCAGATTGGTTTGAGAATAACTTTGTTCTAGTAGAGTTTATGCAGCTGGAGGCTAAGTTGTTTCCTTCTAGAGTAGTCTTCGATACAAGGAAAGTCCAAGGTATTTTACGTTTTCTCGTTGCCGTTCAGACTCGCGAGTGGGAAATTTCTTCTTCTATTTGTAAATGTTATATATACCGATTTTGTATCATTGACTTTTATTCCTTACAATTTTAACCATACTTTTAGACTAATCGGGTTTGATTGTGAAAGTTGGGATGATGTTTGAGAATCTTATCAGAATATAAAACAGCAGTAGGCAAGTCCAAAGTGTCTAGTATGTGAAAAAGAGGACCCGGTGCATTTCCTTGTGGAACTTTAGCTTTTTATGGGATGGAATTTCGAGTGTTCATGCTGGTATTTAACAAGGAATTGGCAGGCGATTAAATAGGATTTAAGGATGAGGAAAAGGTTAAAGGCAAAGAGCATCTCAATCTTATACAACAGTCCAATGAGCCAGACTTTGTCAAAAGCCTGGCTCACATACAAGAATACAGCAGAGCTGTAGACATCGCATTATTTTGTTAATGATCCGTGTACCTGTCCAATAATGACGTGTTCCTCTTGAAAACCACTTTTCATTGGATCGGAGAGTGCCCAAGCCTTGAAATTGAATTATAAATAGCTGTTATCAACTGGGGTATCAACAAAGCACACTGGGGTAATTCGATGACGACTTTGGCGTTAATCAAGTCATAATCTGGTGATTTCTTGGGACTGAGATCTTTGATTTCTTCCAGGACTTAGTTTCTAGATATTTTTGCTAGTGGTACGGAAGACCGATTGATTGTTTTAGTTCTTTTCCATGATCATCTGTTGTTGAAGAATTTGATTGGAAGATCTCTTCCAGGTGGCCAGTAAAAGCATTCGCTTTCATGTCCAGTTATCCCGTGGCTTTCTGAAAAGCAGATGAGGTGGACCGAATTGAAAATAACTCAATTCATTATTTTTCAATAGAAAATAAACAAATATTAAAACGCGTATACACTTATCATGTTAATTTTATATTCAGAAAGGTGAATCCAGGTGAATTTATTTTTTTATTGCAACTTTGATTATGATAAATTACTAAAAATATCAGCCAGGTAAAATCTAGGGCGTAAACAAATGAGATTAAGGTCCTCTGGTTTTTCCCTTGTACGCTTTTGGTTGTTTCGCTTACACAAATAAATTAAGGACAGAAGGGGGAGCTCAGTTATACCCGTTAAAGATCTGACTCGAGTCAAGATGGAAATAGATACAAACTACATAACGTGGATAAGAAAGAGTGTAGGTATTCGAACATGTTTTTTAAAAAAATATGAATCATAATTGAGAATGTCGTCGTGAGTTTTGAAATACTAATAGTCTCAGTTTTGCACCCTAGTACTCATAGAAGATGATGTGATTGATAATTCAAAACGATCCAAAGATAAGCTTTGAAAATACTAGTCAATGAAAAAATATTTTTATGTGTTAAAGTTCAAAAGAAAAAACTAAAAGTATTAAGTTTATTGATTCTATTATGAAACAATTCATTAAAAAAAGGTTGATACTTCCATTTTTATTTTGTATCATCAAATATGTTGCTATTTTTCATACTGAAGTGAAAGGGAAATGCTCATGTCTGACAGTTACTCAAAAATCCCAACAAAAAGTTCAACTTATAATGTTATCCAATGCCAATGACTTCTATTATTGATTATAACATTTTTTCTACGACCAAACCATATTATTGTGATGCGAATATCATTGAAGAGTTGTTTCCTTTTTTGTATCGTGAAACGTAGAGGTATATCCAATCTGTTTCATTTGAAAACAAAATTATTCTCCATCGCTATGAGCTTCGAGCCGGAAAGAAACAAAAGGAGCCCACATCAGTTGTCAAGTTGAGTCGATGCTCAGTTTTTTTTGTTTCGTTTTGACATAATGCTTCGTCGGCAGTTTCCAAATCAATTTTAGAATGAAAGATCTGTGAAAATGACATTGTTCGCTGATAAAATTTCTCAATTTCACACAATAAATTTAACGAAAATAGTTCATTTCATGAATTGATATTGAAAATAATTTGAACTTCAATTCATGTCATCCCATGTCACGAAAAAGATCAGCAATAATAAATTTGGCCGATGGATCTATCCAACTATCAGATCCTGAATTTAGATGATTAGCTATTCAAAAAGCAAAAACTGCATTAAAAGAAAACAATTATACGGAAAAAATGATAAATAACATATTCAAGAGAAGAATAAACAGATACTACAATAAATTCAATAGCAATACAGAAACGAAACATCAAAACATAAAACATTTTTCCTTATCATATGTACAAGGAATTTTCCAACAACTATCGAATTATTGCAATAGATATATCAAGGATAAAGTACTGCATGACATCAAGGCACTAGATTTATTCTCCATAGGTTACGATTCTGTTCTATCAGTTTCTAGAAAAATAGAATCTACGTCACGATCTGGTTCTGTTGAATTAGAAAATGAAGGAAATAAACGGAAATCGAGGTCACGTTTTGGATCCCCAGAAGCTAGAGCTGAATCTGCTAAAGTAGCCTCAAGATCTAGATCCCGTTCTGGATCTGCCAAAGTGGTTTCAAGAACTAGATCAGGTTCAGGATCATGGAAGTCTAGATAGCGTTCTAGGTCAGCCAAAGCTGCATCTAGATATAGATCACGTTCGAGTTCTAGAAAATCTCATTCAGGTTCGATACGGTCGAGATCACATTCTGGATCAGCCAAAGCTGCATCAAGTTCCAGATCTCGTTCAGGTTCAAGGAAATCGGTTTCAATCTTTCCTCTTGACAAATTCATTTCTCGACATCTTTTCAGTAGGCCCCAACCATAGGATTAGGCTTCTATATATCTAGTTATTGATGAGTATTAATACAAATCCTTCAGTCGTTAGCTTCTCTTCTACAATGTCTCTTAAGATTTTTCTATTTCTTTATTATTTGCTTCCTCCACGAGATCCTTATTTTCTATTTTCTCCCCAATATCTTCTTCATGTCCTTATTCTTCCTGTTGTCCATTCAATACTTTTTCAAAGTATTGAGCCAATCCTTCAGCTTTTTCATGTGGATCTATTAACAATTATCCCTAATATAGGACCTCTTAGTAAAAACTTCTTGATTTTCTGTTTCCAAAGTGTTTTTCAATATTTTGGATATTCAAAGCTGAAATTTCAATTTTATGTTTATCTTCTTTATGTTTTACGTATTGTTCTTGTTAGTCATGATTGTGTTCCATCCCTAGGTCATATTTTTCTTGTTGATCTTCCAGTTTTCTTCCGCCTCCCCCTTCACATTAAACTTGGATTGATGGAAAACTTTGCGAAGGCTATGGACGAAGAGGATGATGGATTCAAATACCTTAGAGGAGTCTTTCCCCAGTTGAGTGATGCCAAATTAACGGAAGGTATTTTTATTGGGCCACAAATAAGAAAATTGCTGGACGATGGCAATTCTGCGAAAAAGTTCACCAAACAGGAACTTTGAGCATGGAAGGTATTTGTTATTGTAGTGTGGGGATTTTTGGGCAACAATATGGACCCAAACTACCAACAGTTAGTTGATCAACTTCTATACGCCTACAAATCCCTTGGTGCTCGAATGCCATTGAAAATTCATTTCCTCCATTCTAATCTAGAATTTTTTCCCAACAACTTAGAAGCTCTCAGTGATGAGCCAAGATATTGGAACAATAAAAATTCGGACTATGGGGTTCGGCCATGTGGGTTTTTAAAAAAAGAAAGTACAACCCCTAATAAAGGGAGGAAGTAGAGCTATTTGATATTTAAAGTGATTTTTTTGTGTTTAATAGATGTGGGGCATATTTATCAGATGTTAACTATAAATATTGTCAATATATATTATTTAAAAAATCTGAAATTATTTTTTTGAAGAATATTAAATATTTTATCAATTAATATGGTTCTATGAATGTATTCTATTCATTTTTATGTTGCTACGAAATGTTTTTTTTTGTCGACCATTGTAATTTACGCAAGAATCAGTGTACAGACTGTTGCTTTTAAGATCTGCTGCATTAAGAGAGAAAATAGTTGTCTTTAAACGCAATTTTCAAATAATCATATATTCTATTTTTGAAATATTCATGAATAACAGTCATGCTCCTGAATTAATCTCGGAAAAGTTGATTTTTCCATTTTGATTTGAAATATGGAAGAGTTTTGTGTAATGTAAACCAAACATTAATGTTAATTATGAGATAATAATTCACGATGACAACGCATTCCCAGCTTTACAACTAGTTTCGTCCAATACACAATACGAATAAGTGGTTGCAAACAATCCAATCTAGCCGCAGTTAACTTTATTGCACAATATTAAAACTAGAAAACCGCAAACCCGGAACATATGCCATAAGAGTAATTTTATCTGTGCAAGGCATGAATCATATCAAATGCGAAATAATTTGGCTTTAATTAAGTGATATACGAGAATATAACATTGTTCATGATGTAATAAATATCGTATGAAAAATTTAGTTGTCGTTAAAGTGAGAATTTGATGATATTAATTAATGGGACGTGTCTTTATTCAACCCAATACGGATTTTTGAAACGATAATAATGATAGGGTTAATGATTAACTATCGAAACCGGCTATTCACGTAGAGGGTATAACTTTTTAGAATTAAATCAGGAAGCTTAATTACTAATATCACTAAACTTTATTTCAACGCAAATATTAATCGTTAATTTTATATCTTTTGTTAACATAAAAAAAGCTGTGAGCAGCAGAGCTCCATCACGAAAGTCGAATTTTTCGTCGAATGAAGAATTTAACTAATACACAAACAAATCTTTCCACAAAATGAATTTCTTGGAAATGATATAAATTCTCAATCTTATTTCTTTATATGGAAAATTTGCTATTCCTCAATAACTTTTCATTTCACAAGTTAACTCTCCCTCTCTCGAATGAAAATTCATCATTTCAATAGACCCGGTGGTCTCGAACCCTCTTGTTCAATTCCAATTGACAACAAAGAAAAAATTGTCATAATGACAAGAAATTTCGAAAATGGGAAGTAAAAAAAATCAACCTAGCAACGATCATACTCGTATTATTTATTCATTAAATAGGAGGCGGTCCAGTTCAACAATTACAACGATCAAAATGATTTCGGGCGTTTTGTGCTAGAAAAACTTTGAACTTGAGAAAGACAATTCTTCAACATCACCCCTACTTGCATGCGAAGTTAGAACCCTCTAGTTAAACTTTTTCTGGTCAAAAAATAAGAAAATATAACAAAAATGACCATAAAATGGAGAGGGGTGGAGATGGAAAGTTTCGACCTTAGACAGGAAATCATCTCGCAACTAATTGATCCTACATGTGAAATTTCATTTTTCAGTGGCTTTTCGTTTGACCTGCAGAGGTGAGTAAAGGTCAAAAACCACTTTTTTTGTACTGCGACCCCTCGAAATATTCATTTATTTTCAACCAAACTCTAATAACATCAATCCGGCGCCAAAAAAGCCATTTATGCTAATTTTGAACCAAATCGGACCCATAGCTCGAGAGACGAAAATAAGAAGGTGTTCAGGAGGTCTCAAAACATGGGAAAAATGGTCGAATTTTTCGAAGAAATAATGGTAACGAAAATGGTAACTAAGATTAATCTTCGTTTGCAGGAAATTCAGTTGAAACTTTTTTCGGAAAATATTATGAGTTGATTCCAATTCTGTAACCCATGAAAATACGAGACAAAAGATGTCTTCGTCTTCAGGATAGGTAAAGAACGAAAATTTGATAATAAATTTTCGCGGCTCTTTCTATACACAACATGAAAGGCGGCAGAAAAACAAAAATATAAACACATTTTTGACGATTTTTCCTAAACTACATTGGCAACATCGTGATGAAATTTCATACAAATATGTTTCGAAAGATTCATATTGATATTTTCATGATTAAATTTGTCAATCAAAATTCACAACTTAAAGATATTTTTAGTAAAACTCATTACTAATTACTATGTTGCATTTTAGGAATATTTTGATTTGAAAATTGTAAATAAAAAGTAATGATGAATTATTCCCATCAATTATATCTAAATTTCATATATGCCCGTCATGGAAAAATGTTATTTATTGATAGTTATGACGTTAAACAATAATCAGAAGTGAAATACACCGACAATTATCTAAGGCTACTGTTCAGAAAACTCTAGTTCAGCTGTTACGCTCATAGTATTAGGTCCTTCTTGATCGATCTTAGAAATTGACGAGATCAAAATTGGAGACTCGTTTTGAACAGAAATGTTCTTGCCACTTTGAATCTCTTCATTAATTCTACTTTCCTAGTGAACGTTTCCAATGCGCGATTCTCTAGCTCTACTTTTAGTTCCGTCACTTTCAGATCACCAAGTCTCTTAACCATGTTTAAATCAATATTTATCTACATCTAACACCAATGGAAAGTTTTTCTTATTTATTTAAACACTTTTTAGACGGTTGGGTGAATTTATACACAAGAAGTAGCTTACTTACATAATTTATTCATACTTACACTGAATACACTAAACTATTCACTAAATTATACACCAACATTTTGACTAAATTCATTTTTCGATTTACTTGTCTATCCCGATATGTTCGGGATGTTATGAGATTATTTACTTACTACTAAGACCGTGAAAGACTTGTTTATATACACTTTAATGATATCGAGGATATTCGCAATCTTAGAAAAAGATTGTATGAAAACGGTTACAACATACTATGAATCAAATATAGAAGCAACATAAGGAAATTGTTGTCATACATAAAAACATATTATAAATGAGAATTGTACCGGGCGCTGGTATAATTTCGAAATTTAATATTTCGAAAATGTTCTTCAAAGGAGAAAACAACTACTTTCCTGGCTAATGCCTCGACGAATATTGAATTACATCTTATTGAATATCGTGATGTCAATCGGCCTTTTTTTCGATATTAACATCTCTAATATAGATACAAGGATCATTATATTATTATGTTGTTATATTCTAATGGTACGTGTGGTTTTATTGGGTCGAAATGAAAGTTTATTGATTTATTGTGGCTCACAGTTTACCTTACTGTTGTTAACCTTCTCGTTTATCCACCATCACAAACAATTAAATTCTGTTCTATATTTCAGTTGTCCTAGCAGAACATACAGAGAATTATTTATTCAAAACAGCTTGAAACATAAATAATTCAATCACCATAATTTTTTTTTTTTTAAATTACCTGACAATTTTGAAACTAGTTTTATATTCTTCGGTGATGAAATTCGAAAATAACAATAATTGTAATGCCTTGTTTCCTTACTATTCGTGTCTTCGGCACTAATACTATAATATACAGGGTGTCCCACGACAAGTTAAAACTATCTGTATATGGCAAAATACTCTTAGTAAAATCATAAAAGTTTCTACGTTTAGGTTTACGAATATGATCTATCCAACTAAACGATTTTCAAAGATGGCCGATTTCCGGTTCTACCGGAAGCTCGCTACAAATTTTCATTTTAAAACAAACACCCCATATAATAATACATTTTTGAAATAAACATGAACTTTTGGTATACTTTTGTATGGTATACTATTTTCCGAAAAATTCATACTTTTTGAGACCCTTATAAATTATTTTTTTACAAAGATGCCCTCAAAGATATGAAAATGGTTTGTGTTCGGTTACTTTTAGCAAGCTCAGACATATTTGAATCTATGTTGAAATGTTTTTAATTTTATACAGGATGTGTACAAAAAATGTTCAAAATTTAACTTCATAAATATCACCCGATCAAAATAAAATTTTTTTTAGGTATAGGATAATATACATGAATTTACCTTATTTTCTACCTCTGGATGCATTGAAATAGAAAAAAATGGGTGGTTCTATTTAGAGAAATTAAGAAATTTGATTTATGAAGTTAAACTTTGCACACTTTTCATACACACCCTGTATAAAATGAAAAATTTTCGACAGATTCACATACTTTTGACGTTGATGAAAGCAACCGAGCAGAAACAATTTTCATATCTTCAAGGGTGTCTTCGTAAAAAAATAATTAATGAGGGTCTGGAAGGGTCAAATTTACAAAAAAATTAATATGTCAAAAAGTATGCATTTTTTTAAAAAAGTTCTTTGACAAAATTATACTAAAATAAATTCCACGTTATACATTCAAAAAATAAAGTGTTTCATTTAAAATCACAAAGTTGACTTCTGGTAGAACCCCCCATGCTTAAAAATATTTCAGTTGAAAAGATCGTATCCGAAAACCCAAACGTAGATATTTTTATGGTTTTTGCCATATGCAGATAGTTTTAACTCGTCGTGGGACACACTGTATACAATATACTGTTCTTATTGCCAAAAAATTCAGTTTACATGCTTTCCAATGGCATTATCTGAACTCCAATATAATTCAAATCGTATTTGAGTACCTATTGATAGCAGAAATTGTATTATAGAATAATAATATTCAGATTTACTTCGCGTTATTCAATTGAAATGAATCGGTTGAATATCAAAATGAAAAAATATTTCCATTAATGAATATCAAGATCTCTTCAACATGTAACCTCTCAAATCAACTTGTGAATTCACTGATGGAATTTAATGAAAAAAAAAAAAGAATTTATGTGTTTCAATTTTTTATTCGGCTACGTTAACGAGACAGCAGTTTAACAACGAAATGTAATTTGACAATTAGCCAGCGGCTATCAAAATGGAATAGAGGGAGGGTACTTTTTATATTTTAAATTTTACACCGTGTTCCGAGGCTTGATGCAAAAAATTCAGGAGTAGGTAGACGACATGAAAATAATTATGTGACATAAAAAAATCTCCAATACGACCTCTCGTTTCTGGGTATAGGCCTTTGAAGCTGCGAAATATTTATAAAAGTATTATTAAGATTTATACATTCAAACGTTATGAATTTTCAACGGATGATTTCGTATATCCATGTTGTTTATCTAAAATCCAGAGGGACTCATTCCCAATAATTAACAAACCAAAAGTTCTACAAAGACAACCTCTACAATAGAAGGATAGCAAAAATGGAATTCCGTTTGTACTCGATAGGAGGTAAGCAGATTTCTACTGTACATGCCAAAAACCATTCGCTATAAAGAGACATTCTGAAAAAAATTATCATAAATTGTCATTATTCATAGAAAATACTCGCTGGAGATGCTACGTCGTATTCAATTAAAAATTGCAAGCGACTTAATTTGTTATTGAATCACATATGGTAGAAATCCTTTAAACATTCGCAGAGAATTGTAATTCATGCATGATGGAGCTCATGGTTTCATTTTCAAAATGATGTGAAAAAATTATCTTAAATACATTTTTGCTAATAGGTGGATTGGTCGAGAAAGGGGGTCCATTTCCATAGGAATTAAATACAATGGACTCATTTTTTTGAGGATATCTTAGGTTAGATTAGGCTAACCAACTGAATTTTTCTGCATTTAAGTTTTTTTCCTTATGTTAGTTACACGATGATCGACCGTATGCAGTTCAATTAGAAATGTTTTAATACCTTGTGTAAGTAAGTTCTGGGTTAGTCGTATGAGAAAATTTCTTCATGTCGCAGCATTATTTTTCACGTCATCTATCCACCGAATTTTTTAGTATCAAGTTCCAAAACACTCTGTATTATGCAGATTAATAATCATATTTATTGAAATCAGCTAACTTAACTGAAATATTAATATAATATAATCAATTTAATCGTTCATTGTACTACATTCGCTGCTTTAACATAAGAAACTCTTTTTGTTACTTCATATTCGGTTTATCTAGTTTTGCAATAAAACTATGGGGGTCCTCTAAATATAAATTACATACAATTTGCATAATTTCCTACAAGTTATTTGTAGTAATTAAATTCTCACTAGATGGTGTCAAGTTTGAAGATATCGAAACTTTCATTAGAATTCCCAATATGAACGAGCTTTTGATAAGCAATTTTACAATTTTCAGTTCCGGTCTACTTTATAATATTCATAAATATTTTATTAACTTTGGAAAGTTTTAAAACATTCCCATGGAAATTATGGTAACCAAAACATTATTTTGACTAACCAATCACTTGGAAATGCATTTTACTTTCATGTAAAGAACGTTTCTCGGCCTGTGCCATCAGATTATAACTGAGAAGTTATTTTGAGGATGAAATGGTGATGGAAGTCCTAGTTACTTTTCTGGTAACTTCTAATTGACGTTATTTATTAGTGACAATTACTGTGGCCCTTAATTGGATGTTAATGTATTTTTATAACCACTTAATGAATTAAAATTACTTTGAAATTTAAACATCACTGTTTTTGCATTCATATTTTATAACTTCGATCAAGTTTTGATCACTTCATTTACATTAACTGACGCGCGTTTCGATGTCCAAGTTAGTCTTCCGAGACTGTCACTGATGATGATAACTTGGTTATCGAAACGCGCATCACACAGTGTAATTATGAGTATTGGTGTGGTGGTAAATAGTGTATTCGGTATAGTTATTTATGTATCAAGGTATTCAAGATGTCATATACTTTGTCACGTGGCCGGGGATCACTACTAACAAGACGAGTACATGAAAATGGTACATACTTTTGAGGCTTGTTTTTTCCATTAAATTCAATTAATTTCCTTTTGGCTACAACAATGAAATGAAACAGTGATAATTCTCAATCAGAATGCACAATTAAGTGATATGTGTTTGCGAATTTATTAACTGATTAAGCTTGAATTTCTGGGTATTCATACTGATATTCCCTCTTTGATGACAATAAATTTGTTATTGACACGCGTGTTGTTGTAGTTGTAGCAGTGAACAGTGTGTTCAATATTAGCTTTTAACATTTCAAATGGTCTAGGAGATTAATTCCTCGAACAGTAATTCTGTTTGTACTATGACCAGAATTATTCTGTTTGAAAATATAGAATCATCAGAATTTTGCAATAATGTGAGAAGTAAATTAAGTTCTTTTGGTGTCATTCTCCAATCATTCAATCGGTAAATATTATATCATAGTTTCGTTTTTCCTTGCAGTAGATAGTGTTCTATTTAAATGTATAAAATTTGATTATCTTCCTGCTTGATATTAAACCAGAACAATAAATTCAAGTGTGTTCGCGACTAAAACAGATTGAACTTTACCTTTGAACGAGTACGAGAACTTTTGAAACGGTAGATCTCTCAGCCCTCTTCAAATGTGTAGGTATCAATTTTTTCCTGTCTCAACTTTACAAATTATATAAAAAAAATATTGTTAATGGTTAACGAAGCTGTTTTGAAGACTGGATAAGATCTAAAATGAATGAATCTCCATTAGTTATCAGTCTGTTTCTATATTTAAAGTTACTTTTGGTATTTTGTTAATCAAAACCCGATTTCAAGTATATTTTTGGGTGAATTGTACAACTATCATCACTTAGAGATCCAAATTGATACTGTTGTGTCAATTGGATCCAGCCCTAGCTCGTGGAAAACGATATCAGTTTGCGCAGTGCAATACGGCGGATCGGAGAGTGAACTAACTGCTTTTATAACTTTATTCTTTGTTGATTGACATTTTTAGGTTTCAGTGAGTATTATAGGTCCGTGGTTTAGAGCGCAAATACGAACTCAATTCCATGCGACCGTAGAGGTAACATCAACAGAATCAAATGATTCCAGCAATGCTTTACTGTCTATTTGCAATAATAAGTGGTTTCAGTTAATGAAATTTTTCAAAATGGAAAGCTGTATAAATGAGAAGACAAGTTATATGACCACTTTTTTTTATCACAGTTCTGTAGACAAAGATTACAAAAATGCTTGTAGTTTCTACCTGAAAAAACATTTATTAGCACACATTGTATGAATTCTCTGTTCATAAATCGAGCAAATTAATGATTTATCTTGAATGTATGTTTACGCAAGCTGCAATTTCAAAATTCGCCACGATTCTTTCCAAAGTGTTCTGAAATGAGAACAGGATATTACATAACAGCGTCGTGAAAATTTTAAGCGTATATTTCAGGATAATATATGACGGACCGGAATTGGTTGTATAAATTATGGAGAAACATGTTCCAAAGAGTCTGATGTTTTCATCGAGCGAGTTCGAGGCTGGTTGGAGTTTTACGTGGGAAAGATCGTACATCATGCGGGGATTCATGAGGCGATATTGAATTTGGCTTTATTTGGAAGCTTTCTTTTTCAATTGGTGGTAGAAAAATAATTTTGAATATACAATGATATAAAATGTTGATGGATCCATTTAACTGAGTTTGAAAATTGATTACAACATTCTTATGGAGGACAAGGAGGTAATTGATTTATATTGATAGTAACCTTGACCAGTTGATCGTGTTTATAGTGAGTCTGGTCGAAAATTTTTATCTCGCGTCAAGATGTTATCCTTTTTTGAGGAATAATTTGGTTAAAGTTGTTTTTATATCTTCTATTGGCTATTTCAAGTTTTGAAAGTCTCAGCAAAATAAAGTCATAGAGTGTTGGAAAGGATATGATGTAATTTTTGGCACAATCCGACAATATAATATATTTGTTTCCTCCAACATCGAACTTCCTGAATCTGTGAGCAAATCTTTTTTGTTGAGTAGTAGGCAGACATTGTCGTGGTGGAGGACTAGTCGTCTTCTGCGATTGGTTTCCCTCCTTTTCTTTGAACGCTTCTGGCAATCAAATGATAGTATATCATTCGGAATGAACCATTTTACGTTGCTCTAATGAAATCATGGTTAAATGTTCAGTTATTTCGAGAAACAAACAAATTGCTTTCAAATTGCTTCGTACTCAAACAACTTTTGTCGGATTTGGTATCTAACGCGATCAAATGTTTTCGACAGCTAAATGTTCATGAAATATTGAATGTATTCGAGTGGAAATTATACCCAAGTGACCTCAATATCACAGTGTGCAATATCAGTTTACGCACATCATCGATGTTTTCTGGCACAACAGCCGATCTTGGACTACTTTGGCGAAGTTCATTCTGTAGTTAAGTGCGACCATGATTGAATTCGAAGAAACAGAGGAAAATGTGGGTTCAAAATGATACTCAATCACCAACGGTCGAAGTGAGTTCATCGGCAATCTGTTGTTGGTGATATCCTAGTCGAAATCAAAGAAATTCCTCGCGCCAAAATATGAGAATGAAGGTTTTAAGTATATGTAAACATCTCAAATAGGACTGTTCTGAGCACTTTCTTTATTAAAAATACTAAGCTTTATGATGGCAGTGTCAAATTTGACATATTCACATCAGTATTGCAATATTTCAAAACTTAAGTAGCAGTTTTCGTATTAGAATACTGATAGTCATATTTTTTCTGAAAACTCTTATAAAATTTAAGTTTTCCATCTTCGTTGATTATATATTCAATTCTCTGAAGATGTGGTGATCATTTGGAATTTGATAAATGTTAATGTTACAAATAATTGATGCAATTGGAAACTCACTTTGCCAGAAATAGTATTATTAGAAAAAGGAAATATATTTAAAACTTGATAATCTCTGTTAATGGAGGTTTGCTGGTAAATTGAGAATTTGAGTCAAACAGAATAAAAGACTAATTTTGACAGATCAAAACAATGGGCAATGTAGCAGTAAATATCAGCTTTTAACATTTCAAATGGTCTAGGAGATTAATTCCTCGAACAGTAATTCTGTTTGTACTATGACCAGAATTATTCTGTTTGAAAATATAGAATCATCAAAATTTTGCAATAATGTGAGAAGTAAAATTAGTTCTTCTGGTGTCATTCTCCAATCATTCAATCGATAAATATTATATCATAGTTTCGTTTTTCAGTCCAGTAGCTTTAGCTTTGAACGAGTACGAAATCTTTTGAAACGGAATAATCTGGTAGATCTCTCAGCTCTCTTCCAATGTGTAGGTATCAATTTCTTCCTGTCTCAAGTTTTCAAATTATATAAAAAAAATATTGTTAATGGTTAACGAAGCTGTTTTGAAGACTGGATAAGATCTTAGACGAATAAATCTTCATTCGTTATCAGTCTGTTTTTATATTCAAAGTTAATTTTGGTTTGCTAGTAAATTTAGACATTGAGTCAAATAAGTTGAAAAAAATAGAAGACTAATTTTGACAGATTAAACCGATGGGCAATGAGAAAGATTTTGAGAACTGAGAACTTCACTATTCGTAAAATATTTTTCAATTTAAAAAAATATGGAATATAATGAGTATTGGACACAAATTTTTGAGTTGACTGCGAGGTTCCAATACACCCATTGTATAGCTTGGATGTTAAACCATCTGCCAATGATTTGTTGATTATTTTACAAAACTTTTTTGATGTAAAAAATGTTCTCAATAGAAGAGATGTGGAAAGTCATGACGATTAATTTTTTTTTACCAAACCACAGAAGTTTTCCTCATCCCATTTCCAAAATTAATACCATTCATGGAAGAAAATGGTATATGGTATACTTAAATATCATCATTTGTGTCTTTTTGTTTTGTGACTTCATTAATTATGTTTACAAATGTTATTCCATTCATAAAACTATTATAATTTAAATATATGTCTTAATATAGAGGGAGGTTTGGTATATTGGACTTTTCACCATCGAAAAATAGTCAAGTAGTTAATTGATTTCATAATTGGCAACACCAAACGACTATCAACTAACTTCGGGTAGCGTGGCTAGTTCTAATAAACGAAAAATGAAATTAATTGTTTTTTAGAAAAAGTAAGCTGTACATATTAATATTCTCAATTGAAATTCGTTATTTATTCACAATTAACTTGGATAGATTATGTTCTTGTTAAATTTTTTTTTAACAATTTGCTGAAATGAACCACAAATTTCGTTTCTATAACTGGAACCCAACAACCCTAGTCATTGTCTGAATTTTTTCAAAATTTCGACTATCTTTCGCGTCAAAGTAAAATTTTCTATCGTTGTTGTTTGTAGTAGAAGATATATTTTTTTCTTAAAAATGTTTAGTTTTATTACCAACCGCGTGATCAATTAGTTCTACTAGTTGGTTAAATTGAAACAAATATCTGATCTCATTAAATGATAATTATCCTAAATGCTGCTAGAATTATGTTGATTTTCATCAATTATAATGTGGAGCCGATTAATATAGTTCCATTTAATACACATATTGTCTGCATATTTTCAAAGAAGCTTTTCAAAAATGGTTCAAAATAACAGACTTTCCTCTATATGTCCCAATAGAATTCTCCCATTGGAGCCGTCATTAATTCCTAAGCTGGAATCCAACCAATCGCGTGAAGGACAGCTCGGGATTTTATATAAACTTTTCAGAGTAAAAGCTCTGAGATCAGTTGCTTTCTTAGAGCGCTTCGAGAAGGTCGCAAGTACGGATTCAAGGACTGCTGTATAATCGGTCACTGTTTTATTTTAGAAAACACACCGGTAAACGCAGGGTCGCCTACTGCGATTAAAAATTCTCGCTGACAAAGAAACTCGTATTATTAGTGTATACCATTGCAAAAAATGCCCCTTTCGGGGCTTTGTTGCTCTACCTACCTGCCCTTTTCGGGGCTTTTTTTATAATGAAATAAACCCTTTCGGGGGCAAGTGTTTCAAGAACCAACGTGAGTCCTAGGATCAGCCAGTTTCAGGTGAATATTATTTTCATTTTTATAAAACACTAACAGGCAATCAAAAGGGTCAGGAATTCTTTAACCGGGGAGGAAACTCCCTCCGGCAGTGAGTCCGCTGTCGGCTTTGATAGCCAACTCTTGTTAGGTACTAACAAAGGATTTCAATTTTCGAAATCCTTATTTCTTATCCTCACTTGATCTGACTCTATCGATCTTTTCATTCCACCCATTTCACTTTTGAAAATGCCCCGAGTACCCCGTTCCCTCATTCAAACTCGAAGTAAACCTGTTTCCACCATCGATGAATTCCCACCACTCCCTACCAACCCCAATTCTCCTTCTGAGGAGGAAACCTTTGCAGAATTGGTCGCAGAATACTCGCGGTACAGTCCAAATCAAATCGCCCAAATGCGCGATTTCATTAATTATAAACTGAAATCACTCGAGAATAATAGAAGCCCCTCACCATCACCATCTGCAGATTCCTATGCATCTAGGGTCTCGCAGAAATCGTCCAACTCTAAATCCCAGCGGGTTGATTGTACCCAACAAGGCGCGATCCCCAAAACCAATATTCCCCCTCTAAGTTCCAAGTCAATCTCAGTACTTCAAAAGCCAAAAAAAAAATAGTCAAAATACCACTAAACCCCAAGCACCCACTCGAACCCAGAGCCCCAGAACCCACCAACAACCCCAGACCCCCAAAACCCACCAACAATCCCAGTCCCCCCGAATCCACCAACAATCCCAGACCCCCAGAACCCACCAACAACCTCAATCTCGCACCTCCACTCAAGGTCCTCCAATTCAAACACTCAATCTGAGAACCCTCCCAACAAAATATACCTCACAGAGAGAGCTGTACAATCTCCTCAACACGCAAGAGCTGTTGAGGGGACAAATGAGCTTTCTCAAAGCTAACCCCAATGGAACCGCCCTCCTCAAAATTCCTTCCACGTTTCATCACGAAACGTTGGCAAGGAAAATTCGTTACGCCATAGGCGACGAGAAAATCGTCGTAATCCCGATAAACCCTCCCCAAAGAGCCCAAAAACCCCTCACCACTAAAACCAAAAAAACCACCTTTTCTCTGGTCTGCAAGAATGTAGACCAATCTTACACCGAAGAAGAGTTCCTGGAGATCCTCTCTATCCTGAAATTCCCTGTCCTTAAAACTTGGAGCATTATAGCTCCTATAGATCCACGAATAAACCCACATCCATGTTCCGAATTATTACAGATTCCGAAACCGCCTACCATCACGCCCTAACCAAGGGTATAAACTTCCACGGGCTTCCGCACTACTGCGAAGCCTCAAATTCAAACACCATACCCGCAGTCCCCAAATACTGCAACCGTTGCTCATCTACCGGCCACTCCGCAGACACCGGCAATGCCAAACCTATTTGTCCAACCTGTGGTGCTTCTGGTCACAAGCCAGAAAAATGCCCAAAAGCTAACTCCCCTACCTGTAAAAATTGCGGCGGACCTCACCCCGCCTTCCACCCCCGCTGTCCGAAAAGGATTGAAACTCCGAAAGCCCCCCAGGATACAGCCCCAGTCACCCTAGAAAAACCTCAAACCCCTTACGACCTGTCTACTGACACTAAAATCCTAATCGAAATCCTGGCAACAACAATAATGAACGCCATCCCTACTTCTCGGGCGCTAGTAGCCGAAACGCTACAACGCCTCATTCCCCCTTTTTACGGTTATAATTGTACCGTAACCAGCGGCGTGGGTAACCGCATTTATTTCGCTTTCACCCAAAAACCAAACACGTCCCACTGAAAAAGTGTAGGTTTAGCCCTAGCAACGCCATTTATGTCAATACTGACATAACCCCCATTCCAAGCCGCCTAAATGACCTCCAAGCCCCTTCTAATTGATTCGATCCATAGAATCAAGAATTCCGTTGCGAAAGGGACCCTCCTCATCCTTCCTCAATTTCCTCAATAATAGCTCCCATATCAATCAGATAAATTCCTACCCCCAACACCCACCCTCATTTTCATCCATCGTCGGAGTTGCAGGTTTTCTGCGGTTTCCCTGCAACCTGGAGAACCGATTCTCCAGACAAATGTCCGACGATAGGGAATAATACAGCCGCAGCTGTACCCGCCCACCCCCAATTAGATTAAGAAAAAACAAAAAATAAATAAAAAAAAATATATAAAAAAAACCCCCCAAAAAAATATAAAAAAGAAAAAAAAAACTTGAACATGGCAAAAAAATGTAACTGCACCGCTAGAAGCAGCCGAGCAAACACTTCCCAACTAAATATCCCCACACCCAGCCCTGCAGAGGAAAAAATTCCTATATCAGGGCCTAATGCAAATCATAACCAAATTACCAAAAAAAAAAAAAACCTTCCTTCCTAATTTTGCACAACGAATCTCTCTCTCTTTTTAGCTCTGAGATTCTTAAAATAAATAAAAAAATGTGCGGATGAGAAGAAACGCAGAGAAAAGATGAGGTGAAACGTGTCGAGAAAGGAAGCTATTGATGAGAGGTTGTGTAAAAAATAACTCTTTACATCTCATAACTAACTTCATTTCCTTGTTGTTTTATGTGTTATCAAACAATCCACTTTTCACTCGTTCGCACCATTTATCAGAAATAATGTTCCTATATTTGAATTAAATAATACATTTTCGCGAAAAGTTTTAACGTTAAGAAAACATTAATATTTCTAATGCCCATAGAGTTGTCACAAAACAAATCTAATATAAAATTTATTGCCGTGTTAAAGAAAAGTTGGAAAAACAAATTACATTAGGCCATTCCAAGAATCCGAAATAAGGAAGAGAAAATGAGATGAACATATCTGTTAGAATAGGACGGGGCATATTTGGGGCAAATTACTGTGAGATAATCTCAATGTTTCGGATCACATGAAAAGTTTTTTGACTAATAAGATTTTAGAAGTTTAATAATGAAAAAACACTTGTGTGTCATAAAGTTAACCCACACCGTGAGCGTTCGTTAAAGAAACAATAGATTAAAATAAGAAAATGATAAACACTGAATTCAAACAAAACTGTTTTCACTATTTATAAATACATTGAGGATGAAGTCAATCATAATTACTAAACTTTTGGATAAAAATAATTGTTCAGAGGATGATATTGAAGTGTCATATAAAAATCTAGATTTAGATTCGGAGGTTTATCATATATGCGATGGAGAACTACAAGAAAAGCCATTGCAGGAATTGAAAAAATTGGGAGAACTGCTGCATGAAAGATGTCGAGCATTTATGAATGAGCGAGTTAAAGAAAATACAGATTCAAATAGTCTAGAAGAACCCAAAGGCCGCAGTTTAGAGGTCCATCATCTAAACTAGGAGGTGTCTCAGTTAATGCTAAAACTATGATGGAATGTGAAGAAGCGCTGGAACCGCTCGAACTAATTCCATCAAATCCAGATAAAAGTTTAAGGTGGACATTTGAAGAAAAAACCAAATCTGCCCATTTTGATGTTGAGTGTATGTAAGAAAACACAAAATTGTTAAAAGGTATTTATTAGTTTGGCCTCGGATCATGGGAGCGGATTAAGTTGGATCCTTTTCTAGGAATTGGAGATAAAATATTTCTTAACAGTGAAAAAAAAAACCTCAAGCAAAACGTCTTTAATTTAGAGCTGAGTATTTATTGAAAATTATGAAGAAACAGCTAGATTTGAAGAAGGGTGTACAAAGACCAAAAAGACAAAGGAAAAAGGAAACGAAGTTTCTTACTAAAGAATTAATAGAAGGTGGAGAAAGTTCTAGTGATGGCTGTTCAGTACCTTCAGTTGCTCCAATAAATATCACCAACATCTCCAATGATAAAAAGGTGAAGAGAGAATTTTGTTTATGTGTAAGCCACCACGTGTGCAATGAAAACACGTCCAAATCATTCTCCATTTTTTTTGCTTTCCATTGTTTTCATTAAGATTGATTCTACACAGTTGTGCTTAGCTATCAACAACGGGTTTATCATGGTGTAATCCACTTCATGCTGTGGATTATAAATCTAGTAAAGATTCAACAACAGAAAATGGCCACAAAAAATTATAGTTCAACCAAAAAAACACGTTTTTAGCGATGATAAAACTAAAAAGAAAAAATAATTCTTGGTATAATAATAAATTTCCTGATAAGAAAATGTCATTATGATAAAAAGTTGGGGTGCTTTGTATGACATTTATAAACTAAATTTACAAACAAAAAATCACGTTATTAGCCGTTTTCCCAGTCACATACAGCGCTCAGAATGGTCTAAATTTAGATCTGAATGTTGATTTTCATGGTTTTTTACTGGTTTAATTTTGAAAAACCGACGTTTTTTTAAAGACAAGATTGATTAAGCTTTTTTAAAATATAGTTTTTTCCACTTTTGAATATAACTAACTTTAAAAATCTGATTCTCTAGCTGCAACCAAGTGCGCCCAATAGTTTTATTTTTCTTACCCTAATGCGAATGATATAAGTCCTGGCAAACTTTAATCGCAGAGTATGAAAAGATATTATTCCATTATCCTTATTCCTTGATATAATATTTACATCTGGTCGCTCAAAAAAGTGCAAAGTCGAAACCAAAAAAAAAAACAGTTAAAAACGTATTAAAAGTTGGAGACGAATTTTTAAAATATTAACCTAATGGTGATTTAAATTAATCATATGATCGAACCTGATACTGGTTGCTTCTTAACGTATAAGATAATTATTACTTGAGTTTAGAGATATGGCAACGATGTGAAAACATCGATGCTCTGCCTAAACTGATATTATAGGATCGTTATGTGACATAAAATGAGATTTAGAAATACTTCGACAGAAATTCCACTCGTATACATTCAATACTGCATGAACTGCATGAATTTGGCTGTCAAAAAAATTTGTTCGCATTGGGTGTAATTTGACAATCGCTTGTGATAAAGAAAGCTTTTGTTTGTGTTTCCAAATGTACTTGATTTTAGGTCTCTTCTGTTTTAAAAGATAGATAAAAATTGACGTTTCAACTAATTTTAAGTCTTAATCAAAATATACCAAAAACATACACCTTTCGTTATCAACTAACTGAATCTACTTGGTAATTGAGTGAAAATAGGGTATTTGCACCGTTTGAGAAGAAAATACTTCTGGATAGTTTACATACAACTGTTATTATGATTTTTTTCTAATTCTTTGATGAATATTATCAGAAATTCAAAAATTTTTCAGGTAGTTTCAACATTTCAGTTATTCTCCCGGTTATTCTAAAATTAGCATTATTATTAAACTTTAATTAATCTGAAAAATGGTATATAAATCGCGTTTTATTTCTTGATGTAAAAAGACCACGACTAAGACACTTGATAGAGTTTTTATGAAATTGGAATATACAACAAAAATGATTTTAAAGTGTTTTGTCTTGACGATCCTGCGCGATGTAATTTTTTCAGTTGCCAGGATCATTTCAATGTAAGTAAGATTCAAATTTGAAGTGTTTTAACAATTTTTATCATGATTATGTAATAATATAAAAACTTAACCTATAAAAAGTTTATGCATTTCATTCTCACATGAAAAAAAAATGTTCTATTTATACGTAACTAATAAATAAAGCCTGTATTATAATAAAACAGCACACGCTAAGTTGCCGGGAACGATAACCTCGTGATCATCAAGCAGACAACTCCTCAATGTTTTCATTAAACCTATGATAAAAATTTGGATTTTTGCAATTTTCAATTAAATATTTAGATATTATTTTTTCACTTTCAACGAAAGTACCCACTTAAGTAGTAATAGATGATGTTCAATAGATCGTGAATACATTTCAGAAGTCACAAAATTCATTCAAATTCACATATGAAAACAAACTGAATGTTTCTAGAAAAATCTATTAGTACTTAGCTTGGACACAGTTAACTGAAAAAAATTCCGATGGAATTGATGTTTTTATTGTTACTCGAAATAACATAGTGTGTTGACTAGTTCAGAGTATCAGATCTTCCGCAGAATCAATGAATAAAAACATAAATTTTCAACTATTCTGTCAACAAACAAGTTAATACGGATACGTTAAACATAAAATTCAACGGGATATTTGAACCTTGTTGGTATAGCGTTGTATATCTTCGATATTAGTTTGGATCGGTCTATAAAACGATATGAAAACTCATCCAATATTCGAACGACGTGGTCTTGAAAAGCAAACAAGGTTCATGAAATTAATCGCTGGTATATGACTTGGAGGAATAATTTGGTAAAGAGAAAATCGTTTTCACAACATCGTGTGTATATATAATTTATAGATGTTTGTACATATTGGCCCCTCACTAACAGAAGCATTATAAAAATAATTGAAAGTATAAAAATATTTTTCATGAACAATGGGATGTAAATTGATTTGATTATTGAAATTCATAAGAAATATGAATATATATTAAAAAACTACCATATATGTATATGTTTATATAGATTTGGGGTCTCTTATACATTGAGACCCAAAGGATCTCTTCGTGCTGCGATACTGATTCACCAATCCAACTGTATTTGAAAAATCTTGAATGTGGAAAGGTTTCTATTACCAGAAATCTTCCTCTTCTTTTTAAGCGCTTCCAGGTGTAGTGCTCTGGAGTTCCTTAGACTGTATTATTGTTGTACGATGCAACATCTCGAGGCATGTCCCATAGTTGGTTATTATCAAGGAACGCGTCGTCTATGATGATTCCCTGATCATTCTAAGTGATGTTTCCTCTGCCACGCTTTCTAGTACTACATGAAAAAGTGGAAGATCTAGAATAACTCTTAGTACAGCTGTTGAGCAAGATTTTTTGGCCCCAGCTACACATAAACAAGCTAGTCTTTGTGTCTTTGAAAGATTATTCTTCGTGGTATTCAGACTGGTTCTAGTAGCCCCAACTCCTATCCCATATATGATATGATTATCTTATAGCGATAACTGGTAGCATTTTTTAACCCTCAGAAGAGCTTTGAGGTAGGCTTTTATCAGGTAATATCAATTTTTGAGCTAAAACAATGAATTTAATCAGTGGAAAATCAAGGTATATAAGTGAAATCAATAAAACTTATAGTATATATTATTTGTCAGATGTAAAACGCTTAATATAAAGTTTTTTGTGTATATTTTGTCAAAAAATCGATTGGAAAGTGAATTTTAACTATCTTTAGTTGTCTTTGTAAAAGTTACGGATTGTTAACCATTGGGCACGAGCCGCTCCTGGTCTTCATATAGTAGTTTAGAATTATCTATGCAGTTAAATACTCTACGTGGTTATACGAAATCATTAATTGAAAATTCTTTATTTATAATCAAAGTTAAATTGTTCTGATTTGGCAAATCGAAGGCCAGAAACGAGGGGTCGTATTAGAAAATTTTTCCCATATCACACCATTATTTTCAAGTCATCTTTTTACTCCTGAATTCTCGGAACACCCTGCATACCGTCCCCTCAAACCCGCTATAAATTACATATCCCTAAATAATTCTTGACACATCGACATAAATCCATTGAAGTTTAAACGTACCGTAGAAATTCGGCAACTTTCCAAGCCAGAAGTGGCTTCACCTAAAGCAATCATGCTAGACAATGAATGCGAGTTAGTGAACTACAAGCTGGCAGACAATAGGAAATGGAGCAAATAAGCAAACGGAGATCGAGAAATTTCGTTTCTACTACAGACGCGTCTTAAGCTATGGCAAACAAAGCGGCAAAAACAGTCTCAACCGTACACGAAATAGGAGGGGTAATTATTTAATTATTACAATTCGCTAACTTGACTTGCTCTCAATGTTTTTGTCTTCCTCAGAAACCGCATAATGGTCCGATTAGTATTTCTTACTTGGGTCCCTCTTTATTGGGTAGCGATCGTTCGCATTCAAGTACAAAACGCAAATAACGATTTTGTTTATATATTGTACAATTGTCTCCAAGGTTTATTTATTTAGATATATCGCTATATTTCTGGATACAAATTATTCTATGGATAAATTATGTCCATAGTCATGTGTCTAAACGATACTTCATACTGATGATAATGATACTTCATCTGAAACTTTTACTTCAGGGAAAGAAAAGCAATTGGATGGTAAGGAGGAAAATATTAACAAGGAAGATATATGAAGTTTAACAAGCAATCCTAGAATAAGTAGAAAATAAGAAAGATTTCATAAAACAACCGTGAGTAATGAGGAATTACATGAAATTAGCAAATTTTTTTTCTTTCGAATGGAGTTTAAATTGTGGAAATAGAAATAAGTCTAAAGGATTGAGATCTGGTGAATATGGTGGTCAATTTTCATCTATTACCAGGAACTATATGCTATCTCAATGTTTTCATGATTGATTGAATTCGAAAGTTTTATCAGAAACCCTCAATTTCATGGACATTACTTGATTTTCATCAACATGTACCACCATGGGATCAAAATCTTTCAGTATCCTATTTAAACGAAAATTCTTAATTCATCTTTTATTTTTTTATATCGTTGTTTTTAGATCGAAACCAATACACTAAACCAAACAACGATTGCAGTAGTTAGTTCATTCGCACAATGTTGTCTCATCAATTTTTCAGTGTGTTTATTACAATTTGTTATTTGTATGTATTCAATTTCGTTTGATGGTATGAGGATGTTTCAAGTTGAAAATGTTATGGATTCTACATTCCTCAAAACAAATTTATAATCTAGATTTACCTAGAAAAAAAGGTAGAAATTTCGACTTTTATGATGAGTAATCAAATAATTTTAGGCCAGGAACCAGCGGTAAAAAAACGTGAAATTTTGCTAATAAACGTCGATTTTTGTGAAAATATGGATTCAAGATCTATTTGCCCCCTTATATTTACCCCCCATTCAAAATCTACTCTGTGCCGAAAGGTGCACATCATTTTTTAGGAGAAAAACTACCCCTTATCGTGAAAAATTTGAAAATCTTCGATTTTGGCACATATTTTCGGTAAAATACAGGTGAAACGAATTATTCGTTGATTGTTAACTTTCTCAAACAAGTTTATGATTAATCGGACTCATGCCACCCCTCCAAAAATCATCTTCTACGGGCAGTAATATTGAAAGTCTTTTTCATCTCAATTTCCATGAAAATTTGCATTCAAAACCCACTTAATTTCTTTTACGAAGTCTTCCCTGTACCGAACAGGGCTTTTTTATTTTGTGGAGTGTGAACTACCCTTTATTGCAAAAAAAATTCAAAATATCAGATCTTAAGCATATTTCGGCTAGAATGAAGTTTAAACGTATTATTCGTAAATCTGTTGACACTCTAAAACAAGTTTATGATTAATCAGATTCATTCGACCCCTCAAAATCATCCCCTAATCATATGAAAAGTTCAAAAATAAAGACAACGATAATTTTTCTTCAATTTCTCATTTCTTAGACCCTTTGAGATGTTCATGCTTCTAAATATTCTTGATTTTAGATCTCTTCTGTTTTTGAATTAGTTTATCCAAAAATCGCTCAATTTGCAAACTGGCAAAATTTTTGAAAAATAATTTTGTAAGGGATTTGAAGTACTTCAACGTCATATCTATTAAAACTCCTGGTTTTGAAAAGAGTACAAGGGGGTTGCATTTGGTACGCGGATGCATTTTGAGAGTTTATTTGAGAAAAATTACGGAAATACTGTGTTCAATTTAATCAATTACTTTATCTAAAATAAGCATTGAGAATCGGTCAAATGACATGAATCATATCAATAATGCATGAATAAAATTATTTTCAAGTGGATTACGATTAATTTTGATTAGAGTGGTAATGGCGAGGGTATAAAGAAAAAGAAAAAAGAAGAAACCTTATTTTTGTTACAAATCAGTCAACTGTTATACAAAATACTGTGTTCATTTTAAGGGTTTAAAGTTTTTTCCAAAAAATTTTATAATTTCAAGCTATTTGGGGTTAAAAGTGTTCAATTACGGGGTTCCTCAAGAATAGCCATCTTTCAACAAGTTATTGAATCTACAGAGATCCTTAAACAACGATTTTTTCAATTATTCTCATTTTTGTTCTTATTGATTTTGCTGATAAAATAAAAACTAGTAAAATCTATCCAAACTAACCATAGTGTTAGTTTTTAGTTGAAATAGTTCAATTGAAGATTTCACAAATAAAACAAAGTTATGTTAGTATTTACAAACGAAGCGGAACTGATATTCTAAGCTAGATTCGTATTGGTTCTCAGCAAATTAAAAAAACTCATGTGGATATTACACATTCTAGTTTCCGAAAATTAGGAACTAAAGGTAATTGAAATATAATTCAAAGGAGACAACCAAGCACCTCTTCAGTTAAGAATCTTGCTTTGTATGAATCCAAAAATAACCCTCAACCTGCAATATTGCAATATTCCTGAGGTACTTATCAAATGACTTTAAGGAGAAGGAAAAGCTTCTAGATCTTTTGACTCTGGAAGATACTAATCGTAGCTGGGGAATTGAATAAGTTCCCGATTGCGAGGTACTGCTTATCAATAAGATACTGACGGAGTACCTTTTATGACATGTGAAACACGAAGCTTTATCAGGGTTTTAATTGTTTTATATAATTTCCTGATTTCTTTCCTATGAATTATATTTATCACAGGGGTATTTAACAAAGAAAAATTTCAAATATCATGAAGTGATATATATATATTGTTTAACATTTGTCCACTACATTTGACCAGGTACTTAAACACACTGGTAGGTCAAGTCGACTTTAATAACAATCTTAACATTGATTGGTTAAATGATTATCGATATGCAGCGGTCTTAGAAATCTTTCCAACTGCTGAATCCAATAGAAAAGTTATACTTGACGACCCACAGTGGTTATTAGATTTGTTTGTCTTCATGGATATTGTTCTATATATACAAAAATTGGAAAGTAAAAAGGAAAATGATTCTTGTGTCGTTCAACGTATGCCGAGAAGATCTGGATCATTTCAAATGTGTGAATAAAACAGAATTTTGTATAATGTCAAACTTCGTTGACAGATTTCGATGATTCTTGTGATATTAACTGATTAACAATTCTAGATTTCTGCTAATCTTTTCACTAAATTTTATAGTTTTATATTGAATAATATTATTTATATCACATATCAAATAACTGACGACAAGTATTTACAAACAGAAAAGGAAGCCGCTAGACATCCACTAGGAATCCATTTACAACTTTTTCCATTAACGGAAGAAGTAATTTAGAAATCCAACAAAACTTTATCAATGTGTTTCTCTCTCAACTCTTGAACGTTATGTTACATATCATAAGAAAAAAGTTGAAAAACCGTAAATAGTCGGCTTTTATTGAGATTACTTCTAAAAGCAATTTCGACCGGTCCAAAAGAGATTGTGAAACGAAAGTTCTAACTAATAATTAGATGTTGTTAAAACCGCAATATCTGCAGTTATTTCGATCATATTTGTTATATTACACAAAATAACAATTTAACATAACATTATGTGATTTTATCTCATAATCAAAAGTCCTCGAACGAGCAGTGAAAACCCAGAATAATAATCTTCTTCCCGTGCATCAGTTAGGGTTTGATATGCTGGCTCTAGATCTTCTTTATGCAAAGCTAAAATATCTGGGATATGAAGTGAATTTTTTGAGTCCTTCTTAAAAGGAAGGAGGCAGAGAGTTAGCACGTGATCAGATTGCTGATGACACTCAGATTCAACACTACTTCGATTCTTCAGATCCATATGCAACAGCTACACACTTAAATAGAGATATTTTAAGCATCCTTGAATAGTCCATTGAACAAAATCTAAAACTACATGCAAATAAGACTTCAGTTTTGCTGTTTTCTTCTCAGAGATGTAGAGAAAATTTAAAATTGGAGCAGGTCAGTGAGACATTTGTAATAAAACAATCTGCCAAGAGCTTAGGACTATTTCTTGATGAAGGATTTGAGGCTTAAATTAAATTCGGAGATAGTTTTCCAGGAATGCTATGCTAAGATAAAACTCTTGTATTTTAAGATGAGGAAATGTTGTTTACCATTCTTGTTGTGACATGGCATAGAAAGACTATGGAGATTTATGTTTAAGCTAAGAAAGTATGATCATATTTCTGCCAAAATTAATTGGTTGAAAATGTCGAATGTTGCGAACCTCCATTTTATATGTCTTCTTAAGAAAGACATTCGACACCTGTTTATTTAAAAAAAAAATAGTTTTTCGTGTAAAAATACATGATGTACATGTGAGATATGAAAATCTGTTAACTATACCTTGAATTACGTAGTACAAATTCATCTAAATCTAAGTACAGAGCAATTTTGTTCAATAAACTAATAACTAACTTTATTTTTCTTGGGTTTTTGTAATTATTCAATAAATTTATAGTTAAGATTATATGAAGTTCCTTTGCATAGATAAACTAGCCAAACTATTTCACCAATTGGTGGGTTATGTTTAACTGGAGGAAAAGGGATAAAGCGGATCTCCTCGGACACAAACATCATTACAGGCATGGTAATTGAGGTACCTACCTGTATTTGAGGGATAACTGACATTAGGGACTTAGATCTAAGGGTAGCAGATAAAGCTGCTAAACAGAGTTAAGAACAACTTTGAAGATACAATTGTTTTGATAAGAGGAAACTTTGGATACAAACAGCTGAGCACATTGTGCTAAGTGCAGTAAAAATTTTGGTAATAGCACTATAGTGAGAAGCCATGTCTTATAATCATTATTTCAATTTCCAAATACTGTTTCAGGACTATTTTGTTTATTACGTTTGACAGCGGCTCAGAACTGGAGGCAGAAGTTTGGACCATCCAATACGATGATATCTGACGCTTCGAAATGTTTGTTTTTTCTGGAAATTGTCGATGGAATTTTTTACATCCTTTACCGTGTTACATACCTATTGCGTAAGGATTGTCATCATTGCATGTACGGAAGAATTCTTTGAATTTAAGGTAAAACTAGCAACGTTTAAATTAGCTAGCTATCGAAGGAAAGACCGAAAAAGTTAAGAACTATTGTAATCAAACAGTGAAGTACCTGGGACGTATGCTTAATAATAAATTGAAATTTTGGACTCACATTTAAGGACAACAGATCTACGATAAATATTGAAGGTTCAATAGGAGATTTTTGATGTGAAATGTGAGGTAACTTATACTGGAAGATGAGCTTCTAAGAATTTTATGTAGTTGAAATGAAATTCGTTTCCACCATGATTGGCAATATGAAAAATTAAAAAAGACACAACTTCCTGGAATATTTGAAATCGGATTACATTAGAATAGAAGTTAAGAAGGGATCAGAAAGTTGAAACCATAGATCTAGATCATCTTCACCACGTACTCAACTCAAGTTCTCACACTAAAGGATATGGATATACAGTTAGTGACATAGAGCTATAAGTTTTTTTAGCAATATGAGTATTACGAAAATAGGATGTTTGAAGAGAAGACCCACGCTTTTCTTTATGTTTTTCATGTTCGATTATTGATTTTTATGGAAAAATTCTGTATAAAATTTCACGGTAAAGCGAACTTAACTATATCAATTTCGAAAGAAATTCTGATTCATCAAGTTGAGATTTTTTTTGATGATACATTTTATTGGAAATGCTCAAACCAATATAATTCTTATGAAACGTTGCAACATTAATTTATTTTTCTTTGTGATGATTTCTGATATCCCGATATTTATTAATCCCTTTGTTTCGAACAAGCAAAATTCCGTATCCGGCTATCAGATCATGAATTATTTCTTAGAACATCCGTTTTCTCACATATCCTCCCTTCTGTTCCATTCCGTACAGTTTTTTCCTACAGCGTTCGTAATGATTGATTGCTGTACTTCTTCACACGCCTCATTGGTTCACATAAATTACAATTCAATCATAATGGGAAACCGCAGGACGTATTAATCTCTGTGTTATTAGACAAAAGAAAGGGACTTTTTACTCAAATAATTTTTCTGGGTACGCTGTGATTTATAAAAAGTAATGACTTATAGGAAATGCAATTATACTTGAAAAACAAAGTTAAACTAACCTCAATAAGTCGTGTGACCAACCAAAGAAACATCGATTTTAATCATCAATGTCTATGAAGAATTTGTCTTTCTTCATTTGAGCAAAATTCCTTACTAGCGTGCTTTTGTTTGTGATCAGCGAATAGACAATAGTCACAGGGAGCCAGATCTGGATTATACAGTGGATGAGAAACCAATTGGTTCAATTTAACCATCGTTGTCATCGACTTGTGAATGGGTACATTGTCTTGATGAAACAGGGTTTTTTCTTCGACATGTGATGCCGATTTTCCTTGATTCTTGCATTCAAACAATCGAACAATTCTATTTAATGATTGTGCCTTTTGAAGATAGTCCATGAACAATATTTCATACGCATCTCAAAGTACTGAAGCTACAACATTCCCAGCGATTGTTCGTTTTGATACTGCTCTGAATCATCAACACGTTGTTGTTTTTGATCGACTGTGTGTTTATGTACAATCGTGAACACAACACTGCCTTCTGATAACTTTATGGCTTCAGTTATCTCACGCAGATTCAATTTACGATTAGATTTAACCAATTTGAGGACTTTTTTGATGTTTTCTGGAGTAATCACCTCAATTGAAAACATTCACCTTCATCACTGTCTGTACGACCACGCTTAAATTCAGCCAACCAATAACAAATTGCTTTTTTTTAGATTGAACAGAATCCAGATCCAGAAACCATATCTAAGCTTGTAACATATTTCTTTTCATCAAGATGAAATGATAAATGAGCCCACGAAATTGTTTTTGAAATAAAACTAGCTTAACTTAAATGGCTGCCACTTTTTGCTGCCTAATCGAAATGTCATGAATTTCAAACATAGTCTTTTGAAAGTTGGTACTTCACCAACGTCATATGGTTTTGACAATGACAACGCCATCTGCGTATCCGTCACGTGATTTATGGAGTCTATTGGCTCCATCTAATTGTTCTATAACGCATAAATTACTCAGACACATTGATATAGTTCGATAAATATTAGAAATACTTCTCAGAAAATGTAATACAACACTCAGATTTCCATTTCATAATTTTGGTGATGACGTCTTTGCTCTGACGTGAATGACGTCAAAAATAGAAAGGTATTGTCACGAATAGTCTGCTGAAGAATAGAAATCAACAGGTTTTGGTATTTTTCCTTTCATTGGCACCAGGGATCCTACAGCTTGATTTGCTATATCTTGCATTTCGTACAACACACGTTTCTATCTATTCACTCGTTTTCTTCGATAGCTCTGTCTTTCATGATATGTTCCATTCCTTCCTTCCAGTGCCTTGAAGGTTTTCCTCGTCAACTCCTTTTCTGTGGTTGATGCATTGAAGTTTTCTTCGATCAGTTGCTTTGCTCCATCCTCATAACATGTCGGTACCAGAGCAGCTGCTAGATATCCTGCACGATCTTCTCAAATAGTCCTTTTCTACAGCCTATATTGTTTTCGGTTGTCTATCTGTCGAGTGCTAACACTCACGTCGATACGTTAAAATGGGCTTCACTATGATGAATTTTATTTTTAGGTTGATTTCTTCTGACCAAGACGTTGAGTTCAAAATCTGTGTTGCATTCTATTTCTTAAATTTTCATTTGTTATTTCGTTTTCCGAAATGATGTTTTCCAGTTATTTGAACAATGAACAATTTCCTCTGACCTTTCGGTGTTTTTCGGTTTTATAATTCATCTTGTGTTGTAAAAATAGAATTTCACTCAAATTGGCAGGATTCAGTTGAGCGTACAATGCGGTTTTCCATTTTCATACCCCGTTGTCAAGGTCCCAATAGTCAATTCAAACGTGAAAAATCAACCAATTTGTATGTGGATTCTATAAAGAATGCATAAAACGAAGGATACAATTTGCTCTATTCCCTTACCAGAATATTACATGCAAAATTAAAGCGGGGCAAGTGAAAGCTTGTTGTTATTTTAAAGTCATTTTCCAGAAGCCGGGTTGAATACAACAAAATATTGTTGGCGCACATCCATGGAATTTAGAAATGCAAATGATTATATGTTAATATTTGAGTGGACTGGAAATTTTGCTGCCGTTGAATCATTTTGTGATGTTATTTAAACCCGCGTATGTAGATTTTCAAATATGCCGGAGGATACGGTGTCGTATAAATATCATTCTTAAGGAATTATGCATTTTCTGAAGTACAAGTGCAGTTTGATATAAACTATTTAAAATTGATAACCGCATACATAGTGTCTGATTTAAATATAAATTATCCAAAACAGCGTGTTGAAAATTGGTAGTATAAACTCAATTCGAATCTTTCTTGAGCGGAAAAATCTTCTGTAGCTAATGTGTGATATTTTTCTGAGAAAAATATCCAAAAATACTGAATAATATTTATTGTTATAGATTTATATGAATAGTGAGTGTCAACGTCTCAGATTAAATATTACTTATGTTTATTTTACTAAATCTTCATATACATATCACAAAATGTCCGCAATTCTCGTTTATTATCTCAAGATACAACTAGAGCTCCTTCTCAAAAAGATGTCATGCTCCAGATAGTATAGTTCACATGAGTAGAAGTCGATCCCAGTTATCACCAACGAAGACAATAGATTTTGATACTAAAATCAGTTGTTGAGAATCTGAGCTCGAGCAACAGAAAAATTGCCAACGTATAATCAAATTCAGTTTTGAAATGGTCTAGTCATAATTAAAACTGGGATGGCACTGAAAATAAAGCTATTTTCCTGTGCTGTGGACCGTCCCTTGATAGACGAAATTTTCTCTTAAGCATATTTTCATACCAGAGGAGACATGTGGCTTTGGTTCGATGAAGCACCAGCGTAAAATTAATTTCCTGTCTGAAATCGTCTAAACATGAAATTATAAGGCATTATAATGAAAAAATTTTATAATTTCATAACTGCTAGAGATAGGTACAACCCTTGTATGTATGTATGTATGTAGAAATTGGGGTGACATACACACTGCCACCCTAAATGATCTATTGTGTCCCGCTTTGTTACTGCGTCACTCGGGATCCCAGTTTTTACAGCTATTCTATCAATTCCTCGCCTTTGAGAAAGTCCATACTGTGGGATCGCTGTAACTACGAGAGATATTCGTTTTCTTTTATGTGCTCTCAAGTGTAGTGATCTGGGGTTTCGCGGTTTCGTCCTGCACAGCGCATAATCCGCTTAGTCTATCTAGCGTCTTCAGGTGTTTATTGAGGCGACAGTACCCCAATAGAACTGTTAGAGTGTTGATACTTAGGTTTATACATTCAGCAGATATTCTCTGGTTATAGTTGTCCAAGTCTTAACTTGTTTCAGCCTCTATAAGATATCTCAATGATTGTTTTGACTCTTATCTACCTTCCTCTTCAGTGCTTCTTCCATTTTACAGCCGCATGAATTTTTGCTTAAAAAATGCTTGATGTGTTGCCCAAGTTTTCCGTGTGTTTGGTTCTAGCCCCTATTCCAGCTCCATTTGCTAGATCATCCCTTATAGCGTTTAAAGGCATTTTTGTTCATTTTCTATATGGTGCTATGATTCCATTAACTTTCATAGCTTAGTTTTGAGGTAAAGTTTTTTTTCAGAACTAAACTGTTTCGATGCATCATCCTGAGGCATGACTCAGATTTGGTCATTATTTAGGGACGGTTCTTCTTTGGAGGTTCCGTCTCTAAACTTCTTTAGTGATGTTTTTTCAGCCACGTCTTGTAGTATCATATGAAGAGAAAGGATGTCTAGAATCACTTTTTGTATAGGTGAGTTCTCTTTGAACTATGTTGATTGTATTTTCAAATCATCCTCTTGTGGATGACTATGTCGTCTGCAAATCCTTGACAGAAGTTCATTCAGCTCACGTAAAAGTTCGTTTACTACTAAGCTTCATATACTTGTGGATGAGACGTATGTATGTGGAAATCTCAAATGAGCAGTAATTGAAATGGTGTCTGGCTCTACTTTCATTTCTGCTGTTTTGGAGTTTGTCCTATCTACTCCTCTGGTGTACAATACTCTTTTGACATCTTCGTGTTGTCAAATGAGCCTTCTGTGTCTAAGAAGACACATAATACATTTCTTTGATCGTCAGAGCGTTAATTGTACCAACACAGCCTATTTGGTATGCAAATTAACTTTGATGGAGAGGTTTCTATTTCAGAATCTCAAAATTATTGTTATATTGAAAAGGATTAGATAGATCGAGGGATAATCTGGGAAAGAATGGTTCCTAACTATATTGTTAACGAACTTTATATAAATAATGGTGTAGTTTTGGTTTCTCTGTTCACTTCAAGATTTCTTTCAAATTAACTGCAATAGAAATTCACTTTTCATTATTAGTCTTAGATAGAAGTTCTAGTTGATTAAGTTGAAGAACTATTTTTATCAGTTATTTCTTTTGTCCAAACTTTTGCATAATATTCAAATTCGATTATATTTGAGACTAGCGCTCCCAGACTAACTATAAAAAACCACTTTACCTTCGCATACAAGCTTTGAATTTGTAAACGTTATTCTAACTTCAAGTCCCTTTAAAGATTTTTCTCGAATCCGAAGCAGCCAAATCCGTCACCAATTCCACAGCATGTCAATCTCAATGAGATTGTTCTTTGCAAAGTATTAAGGTAAAATAATAAAAACTTTTTAAATATAAAACTATAAAGTTAAGTGATTCAACACGAAAAAGCTAACTTGACGAAGTTGGTTGCCATAAATATTAATAAGAAAACTGCAAAGTCAGTCATATTCTGAAAAGGGACAGTCCCTACGGTAGGAGGAGCGGTAAACGAAATGTTTCCAGAATATGAAAGTTTGTGAAACAAGTGTAAAATTGATAGGACCCCAGTTTGTTTAGAAGTTTTTGACATAAATAAAATGAAAGGTATAAAACTTCGACAAATTAAGTTTTTTTCCAGCAGAATGAATATTTTTTAATTAAATTGATTTCCATAGGAAAACAATACATAAGCGAAGAAAATTTTCTGATTTCATAACGTAATGAGAAACGAGGAAAGAAAAATGTATCAATTGACTACGAATTAAGACTATCGAAGGGCTGAATATCTTTTCATTGGATGCAGATCTAGTTTTGGAGAAGGAAACCAGCAATTTCTGCTCAACTTTCTAGTTTTTTGCATCGATAATACACTGAGATGGTATGTACAGGGTGTCAAACATAAGGTGATTCATATACTTTTCTTAAAACCTGTTTCATGAGACCGACCTATTTGGTTCTCGCACGGGAAATATTTAAACTTATAGTATAATATTTGGAAGTACTTTTTTTTCTAAATCATGGTTCTCTTGTTGTATTGTTTTAAATGAAAATGGGTCTTACCATTAGAGAACAACTGAGAGCAAATAAGAACTATGGACTTGAAATCATTGAGGACTTGTAACCGTCGAACCCAAGTTTTCGGCTGACGCCGTTGAAGTTTGATATCAGTAATACTTCGATTTGTTATCTGCTTAGAGTCGTAGGTGGATTTCGTACCAAATACGAGTCGACCAAGATATCCATGCCAGATTTGCGTATTGTGAACAAATCCATATTTATTGAACAATGTGTGCTTCTTATTCGAAATTCACATCTACTTAGATGTTTAAAATACTAAACAAACAAATCGTTTCCCCGATTTTGTTTTGCCGAGATTATTATCTAAAAGCAGTGTGCAGTGTCAGCTCATATTATGTTTTTCATTGAGGATTATGATGGAAGAACGTTCTACAAACATGGTATCCACATTCTTTTGTTTTTCCACTATTATGTACCCACTTATAGTGTCTTCAGTGTTAGAGACTTACTCAGAACACGTCTTTCGATGGCCCAGATTTTGGACGACACTTACAATATGGCGGGATGCTAGCTTAACTGGAGATTGGGTACTTATTCAGCAAATATGAATGAAATCTTTGGAGATGAATTATTATGATATAGATGATGATCGACATTCACTGAATAAAACAGAACTGTTTGTAGTGCTTACTAATACGATGGGGGTGATCCTTAGCTAGTACCACCAAATATCATAAATAGATCGTTCAATAATCTTATAATCACAATTATATAAACGACATAAATAACTTAGTAAAAAAATGTGATAATTAATAAATTTTCAGTTCATTATTTAATGGGATTGCTAGCATCAGTTTCACTAAAGGCCGCTTGACATGATGCAAGACAACGTGTAATGCAATGCAATAATTCTTGAGCAAGCGGATGAATTCAGCTTATTGTTTCATGCAGTTACAATATTATCGGTTTGGTTCTATTTTTATTACATATAAGTCAGGTTTCTAGAAAAAAATGAGTTTCTGGTTTGCTGATATTGCGTTTTCCGCTAATGATTTTCCAGTTATCTTATGTTTCATTTTCATAAAGAGTTTTTCAAATGTTTTTTCGTCCATTTTCCAATAATTTTTGTATGTTTTTTCATCTAATTCCAGTGCTTGCTCCACCATCGCCAAGTTACTAACTTAGCTTTGTTATTTTAATTTTTAAACCGATCATAAAATATTGAATAATATTGACTGAGGTTAGAAAATTTTACTTATAGGATTGGAGGCGATGGCAAAGAACTTGCATAATGTCAAGTGACTTGCAATATTCGTCCAATGAATTGATCTTGCATGCAATTATCTTGCATCATGTGAAGCGGCCTTAATACATAGGATGTTTTATCAGTTACACAATCAGTAGCGTAGATGCAACCAAATTCAAGCGGGTACGTGCAATATTGATCGGCAAGGTTCGTTTAAATATTTTTAAAGCAGACAGGTGATGATTCAGTTTCGAAAAACGTTTTCTCCTTACTTGTTGTGGCAATCATAAAAATCTTGAATAGCTAGAATGCTTAAGTTCCTTCCCGTTGCTGCGCATCAAGTATTTTCCTCATACCACTCTACCTTCAACCAAATCTACCAGCATCATTAAATATTAATGTAAAAAAAATAATCTCAGTTATATGACGCACCAAATTCATCAGAAAAGCATTTGCAAAATTCTGAATTGAGATTTTGGTTGCTTAAACTCAGGAAACGTATGCGAAAAATAAATTCCAATCATTAAATAATTTTCACCTCGAAAAGTGTCTCTAAAAAGCGTCTCAGTTTCGAAAATATGCAGCAACCTATGGTATATTTTTGACTTTAATACTGTATTCAATATTCATCTATGTAAATACCTAATATAGTCTCGATATATTCGTTGTCTTACTCTTATTTTGAATTGAATTGTATCATATTTACATCACATAATCATCAATGTCATGTTTATTTAGTTATCTGCGTTCTTAATATCCAACAACGACTGTAAACAATTTATCTTATCGAATCAAATACCGTTTACAATCACAAATGTGACTGCTGAATTAAATCGATTACCTCCTGGTGTTAGTTCGATAATACTGCTTTCATGCTGTCGCACGAATCTTGAATAATGTATGTTTTAATTAGTTTAAAATATGTCTTCCGCTAAAGTTACTTGTTATCTGATTTGCAGGAGCAGCTTTTTGACCCTTCGTCTATGCTGTTTACTATTTGTATAGATTATCTGAGCGATACGTTTGAGAGATGCTACATTGAGAAATAAATTGAAGTTCATTTGTTTCTCGGTGTAACGGATTCTGACAAGGGGTGCTTGAAAGACATAGAATAAACGAGTGTATGAGATCTGAGATTAATCTTTTTACTTGGAATAATGTTTCTTGACATTAATATTGAGTTAACAAATTGGAATTCAGTCTAGTATTTTCATTCTTTAAATGATGTTTTATGAATGAATATACTGTCAAATTAGGCAAAAGCGGAATAAGGATAAGGGTTACAGTAAAGTCTTCCGGGTACTGGTAGAGCTACACCAGCTTGCCTACAATCGAAAAATGAGAAAAGAAAAGAGCTTCAGATTGTGCGAGGATATTGCTTCTACACCTGCGGCTTCAAGACTTCATAAGGTATTGACGAAGGGTATTGTCAATACAGCCACGACACTAATAAAACCGGATGGCAATTCTACGGAAGGTGACAGCTTCGTGTTGTCTTCTATATCGACAGAACGTTCTGAATTCCAGTTGTCTCCAACACAGTCTCCGACGATTTAGTTCACTAATTGATACGGATTAAGAGGTTTCCACTTCATAATCTCTGCTCTAATATACTTGTTGGTAGCTTTTTAATCCTTGTGAGACTGTTTGGTTTCAAGGATTTGGAATATGTGATATCTTTTTTTCCTGCTTTTGGTGTGAAGGTTACTTTGCCCCTTCTTCAAGGCTTCTCCAGCTCTAAACTGCTTCTACTGAGGTGAATGAAGTGTAGCAGGCCACTCAAATGGTTGAAAGTTGCTTAAAGACCATTCTATTTTCTGCTATATCTTACCATTTTATTTTCTGTAGCTGGACCGCTACTTCCCGGAAAGTCTTGAGCAAAGTTGTGCTCTATCCTCCCAACCCTCAGGTTTCCACAGTGCTATGGTTGTATTGACTTTGCTCTTTGCTCAAGAACTCATACAAGTTTTGAAGCTGCAGGTTTAGAGCCAATATCCTCACAAAATTTTCTGAAACTTTTCTTTTCAAATTTATTTATTGTAGGAAATTTTCTGGTGTAACTCTGCCAGTCCCCGGAACACTTCTCAACAGTTCTCAACTTGAACTGATCAAGTATGGCCTCATATAGTTCTTTGAGATCTTGTACCAGATTCGGTTGGTGTCTAGTTTTTCTAGTCTGGATATGCAACTAGTCATGCTGTAAATTGGTGTTGTATGTTTCCCAATCAGTTCTTGTTGTATTGCTGGTCTGTAGAATCGGTCTCAAGTCTGAACATGATTATTCTATCATCAGAAAGAGACAGCTGCATGATTGTTGACTGCGAACCAGCATCACACAAGAAAATTTTCGACGCTTATTCTTTTTGGAGAACCGTATAATGAATGTTCTGAAAATCTTCACCGAACTCGCCATGGGTATTGGTATTTTCGAGTAAAGATTCATGCGGTTAAAGTATCATCTAATTAGCGGCGTTCAATTGCTGCACCATGTCTAAACTTATTCAATTGGTCAAAGAATAGAAGTGATATGATAACATTTTTTTCAATATCAAAGCAACTGTCTTATCCTTCTCTAATATATTTATCCATGTTAACAGTTTTTGATAAATCTATCCACTGACTAAAATGTACCGTGTTTCAATTACTAATCAACCTTTTTTTTACACCCTGTAGATTCTACATTTGTTGAATTTAAACAAATAGACACGAATTGTCAACCTGAGCATTGAAAGTTACCTAAATCGATACAAACAATTCGCTATTTATATTCGAAATCAATTATCGTAAGCGTAAGTTAACTATATATGTTTATCTATAATAAATACATGAATGAAGCTCCTGTCTGGTATTACTGCCAAGGGAATAATAATTCGAAGTTTGTACCCGAAAGACGTTTAACTAAGTTATTGAGTGGAGGTTTGACTAAGTTTCCGTTAAAGCCAAAGTACACAGGATTATTCTATGTAAGCTTATGCATACTTCATTACTTAAAATTAAGCTCCATCAAACATAGGATTTATTGGTAGAATTTCGGACATAATGTTAAGTGGATATATACGAATCATCAATTCAAATTGGCTTATGGAATATCTATTCTCACACGTCAGTCTCAATGAAAAAAAATTAGGCACTCACGTACGAAAAGTTGGAGCTTAATCAACTTCTAAATGGTAAAATTATTTGCATGTGATGTATCAGTTGAATTACTGTCAACTTTTCATTGAATTTTCCATTCCAAACTGACATTTGTTTTTATTTTATTATGGAAATAACAAGAATAATAAAATGTAATCACCAGCATCAACTTTTTTGCTCGTTTCTTTTTAAATTTGAGAGACTACGATGGTTTTGCAAATATTTGTCAGCAATGCACGCAATAATTTGTTGAAAATCACTTGAAATAAATTGAACACCGTCTAATTTTACAAGGATTATCTAGAAGATCATCATTTGGTTGGAATGTTCGATTTCCTGAATTAATAGCTTTATTCAACATTGCAACATCAGTCAATGTAAATCGAGTGATATTCGGCTTCTAAAAATACCTACAAAACATTCAGCGATTCATTAGACTTAAGAAATGTATTAACCAATGGTACATATTTCCATTGAGTGAAAAAGTATTAATACCATCAATGTTTGTGGATTCAATTCATGGGAATATCACATTGAGAGTATCGAAATATCCATGGAGATGAAAGAATATTCAGTTGTTGGTTCCACAAAACATGGAGGCCAGAATTGTCTTCCATCATTATATTTCAACTCATCCTCTACAGGACAAAAGTTTTCCGTAATTGAATCCATTTATGTGGGTTAGGTTAGGTTAGGTAAGGTTAACTTAAATCGTTGGATAATTACGTTGGTGGATGTCTCCTACTAGGGTGTGTCTCTTAACGAGTTCTTTTTTTACCAGTGTCCATCCCCAAACGTAGCTACGTAGTCAGCTAAGATTTATTGAAGTTGATACTTGGCTCAAATGCGTCATTCACCGCAGTTGGTCTTTCAGAACTTTTTAATTTTTCTAATGTCTCCAATCTCTTAGCCTTGGTAATTTTATATTTTCGCGGTCCCCTCGTCTTTGGGCTCTAGAAAATCGAAGCATCATCTGATTTCGATGAATATTTTTCCAAAATCTTCATTTTTACGGCGGATTTATGAGAAAAAATATGGGTGATATCTCATCTGGAGATTTCATATAATTTTATGACTTTAAATGTGTCATAAATCCACTTCTTGAGATATAATCGTTCATAAATTTTTTACAAAGTATCAAACGCAGTTTATATATTTTTGTTGATAATCTACAAAAAAAAAACGAACATTTTGGAGAAAAATAAATTGGGAAATGTTTTTTTGTTCAATTTTTATCTCACTTAAGAATTTCATATAGTTTTTTGACTTTGAATTTTACCATAAACGGTCTAGAAAATCGGAAAATAATCCGATTTTGACGATTTTTTGGAAACATCTTCGTTTTTACGGCAAATATATGCGGAAAAATATAGAAAATATGTCACTTGAAGATTTTATATGCTTTAATTACTTTAAATGTGTCATAAATGCACTTCTTGAGATATAATCGTTCATAACTTTTTTACAAAGTATCAAACGCAGTTTATATATTTTTGTTGCTAATCTACAAAAAAAAACGAACATTTTGGAGAAAAATTAATTGGGAAATGTATTTTTTTTTAATTTTTATCTCACTTAAAAATTTCATATAGTTTTTTGACTTTGAATTTTATCATAAACGGTCTAGAAAATCGGAAAATAATCCGATTTTGATGATTTTTTGGAAAAATCTTCGTTTTTACGGCAAATATATGCGGAAAAATATAGAAAATATGTCACTTGAAGATTTTATATGGTTTAGTTACTTTAAATGTGTCATAAATGCACTTCTTGAGATATAATCGTTCATAACTTTTTTACAAAGTATCAAACGCAGTTTATATATTTTTGTTGCTAATCTACAAAAAAAAACGAACATTTTGGAGAAAAATTAATTGGGAAATGTATTTTTTTTTAATTTTTATCTCACTTAAAAATTTCATATAGTTTTTTGACTTTGAATTTTATCATAAACGGTCTAGAAAATCGGAAAATAATCCGATTTTGATGATTTTTTGGAAAAATCTTCGTTTTTACGGCAAATATATGCGGAAAAATATAGAAAATATGTCACTTGAAGATTTTATATGGTTTAGTTACTTTAAATGTGTCATAAATGCACTTCTTGAGATATAATCGTTCATAACTTTTTTACAAAGTATCAAACGCAGTTTATATATTTTTGTTGATAATCTACAAAAAAACGAAAATTTTGGAAAAAAATTAATTGGGAAATGTTTTTTTGTTCAATTTTTATCTCACTTAAAAATTTCATATAGTTTTTTGACTTTGAATTTTATCATAAACGGTCTAGAAAATCGGAAAATAAACCGATTTTGATGATTTTTTGGAAAAATCTTCGTTTTTACGGCAAATATATGCGAAAAATATAGAAAATATGTCACTTGAAGATTTTATATGCTTTAATTACTTTAAATGTGTCATAAATGCACTTCTTGAGATATAATCGTTCATAACTTTTTTACAAAGTATCAAACGCAGTTTATATATTTTTGTTGATAATCTACAAAAAAAAAACGAACATTTTGGAGAAAAATTAATTGGGAAATGTATTTTTTTTTTTAATTTTTATCTCACTTAAAAATTTCATATAGTTTTTTGACTTTGAATTTTATCATAAACGGTCTAGAAAATCGGAAAATAATCCGATTTTGATGATTTTTTGAAAAAATCTTCGTTTTTACGGCAAATATATGCGGAAAAATATAGAAAATATGTCACTTGAAGATTTTATATGGTTTAGTTACTTTAAATGTGTCATAAATGCACTTCTTGAGATATAATCGTTCATAACTTTTTTACAAAGTATCAAACGCAGTTTATATATTTTTGTTGATAATCTACAAAAAAAACGAACATTTTGGAAAAAAATTAATTGGGAAATGTTTTTTTTTTTAATTTTTATCTCACTTAAAAATTTCATATAGTTTTTTGACTTTGAATTTTATCATAAACGGTCTAGAAAATCGGGAAATAATCCGATTTTGATGATTTTTCGGAAAAATCTTCGTTTTTACGGCAAATATATGCGGAAAAATATAGAAAATATGTCACTTGAAGATTTTATATGGTTTAGTTACTTTAAATGTGTCATAAATGCACTTCTTGAGATATAATCGTTCATAACTTTTTTACAAAGTATCAAACGCAGTTTATATATTTTTGTTGATAATCTACAAAAAAAACGAACATTTTGGAAAAAAATTAATTGGGAAATGTTTTTTTTTTTAATTTTTATCTCACTTAAAAATTTCATATAGTTTTTTGACTTTGAATTTTATCATAAACGGTCTAGAAAATCGGGAAATAATCCGATTTTGATGATTTTTCGGAAAAATCTTCGTTTTTACGGCAAATATATGCGGAAAAATATAGAAAATATGTCACTTGAAGATTTTATATGGTTTAGTTACTTTAAATGTGTCATAAATGCACTTCTTGAGATATAATCGTTCATAACTTTTTTACAAAGTATCAAACGCAGTTTATATATTTTTGTTGATAATCTACAAAAAAAACGAACATTTTGGAAAAAAATTAATTGGGAAATGTTTTTTTTTTTAATTTTTATCTCACTTAAAAATTTCATATAGTTTTTTGATTTTGAATTTTATCATAAACGGTCTAGAAAATCGGAAAATAATACGATTTTGATGATTTTTTGGAAAAATCTTCGTTTTTACGGCAAATATATGCGGAAAAATATAGAAAATATGTCACTTGAAGATTTTATATGGTTTAGTTACTTTAAATGTGTCATAAATGCACTTCTTGAGATATAATCGTTCATAACTTTTTTACAAAGTATCAAACGCAGTTTATATATTTTTGTTGCTAATCTACAAAAAAAAACGAACAATTTGGAGAAAAATTAATTGGGAAATGTTTTTTTTTTAATTTTTATCTCACTTAAAAATTTCATATAGTTTTTTGACTTTGAATTTTATCATAAACGGTCTAGAAAATCGGAAAATAATCCGATTTTGATGATTTTTTGGAAAAATCTTCGTTTTTACGGCAAATATATGCGGAAAAATATAGAAAATATGTCACTTGAAGATTTTATATGGTTTAGTTACTTTAAATGTGTCATAAATGCACTTCTTGAGATATAATCGTTCATAACTTTTTTACAAAGTATCAAACGCAGTTTATATATTTTTGTTGATAATCTACAAAAAAAAACGAACATTTTGGAAAAAAATTAATTGGGAAATGTTTTTTTTTTAATTTTTATCTCACTTAAAAATTTCATATAGTTTTTTGACTTTGAATTTTATCATAAACGGTCTAGAAAATCGGAAAATAATCCGATTTTGATGATTTTTCGGAAAAATCTTCGTTTTTACGGCAAATATATGCGGAAAAATATAGAAAATATGTCACTTGAAGATTTTATATGGTTTAGTTACTTTAAATGTGTCATAAATGCACTTCTTGAGATATAATCGTTCATAACTTTTTTACAAAGTATCAAACGCAGTTTATATATTTTTGTTGCTAATCTACAAAAAAAAACGAACAATTTGGAGAAAAATTAATTGGGAAATGTTTTTTTTTTAATTTTTATCTCACTTAAAAATTTCATATAGTTTTTTGACTTTGAATTTTATCATAAACGGTCTAGAAAATCGGAAAATAATCCGATTTTGATGATTTTTTGGAAAAATCTTCGTTTTTTACGGCAAATATATGCGGAAAAATATAGAAAATATGTCACTTGAAGATTTTATATGGTTTAGTTACTTTAAATGTGTCATAAATGCACTTCTTGAGATATAATCGTTCATAACTTTTTTACAAAGTATCAAACGCAGTTTATATATTTTTGTTGATAATCTACAAAAAAAACGAAAATTTTGGAAAAAAATTAATTGGGAAATGTTTTTTTGTTCAATTTTTATCTCACTTAAAAATTTCATATAGTTTTTTGACTTTGAATTTTATCATAAACGGTCTAGAAAATCGGAAAATAAACCGATTTTGATGATTTTTTGGAAAAATCTTCGTTTTTACGGCAAATATATGCGGAAAAATATAGAAAATATGTCACTTGAAGATTTTATATGGTTTAGTTACTTTAAATGTGTCATAAATGCACTTCTTGAGATATAATCGTTCATAACTTTTTTACAAAGTATCAAACGCAGTTTATATATTTTTGTTGATAATCTACAAAAAAACGAAAATTTTGGAAAAAAATTAATTGGGAAATGTTTTTTTGTTCAATTTTTATCTCACTTAAAAATTTCATATAGTTTTTTGACTTTGAATTTTATCATAAACGGTCTAGAAAATCGGAAAATAAACCGATTTTGATGATTTTTTGGAAAAATCTTCGTTTTTACGGCAAATATATGCGGAAAAATATAGAAAATATGTCACTTGAAGATTTTATATGGTTTAGTTACTTTAAATGTGTCATAAATGCACTTCTTGAGATATAATCGTTCATAACTTTTTTACAAAGTATCAAACGCAGTTTATATATTTTTGTTGATAATCTACAAAAAAACGAAAATTTTGGAAAAAAATTAATTGGGAAATGTTTTTTTGTTCAATTTTTATCTCACTTAAAAATTTCATATAGTTTTTTGACTTTGAATTTTATCATAAACGGTCTAGAAAATCGGAAAATAAACCGATTTTGATGATTTTTTGGAAAAATCTTCGTTTTTACGGCAAATATATGCGAAAAATATAGAAAATATGTCACTTGAAGATTTTATATGCTTTAATTACTTTAAATGTGTCATAAATGCACTTCTTGAGATATAATCGTTCATAACTTTTTTACAAAGTATCAAACGCAGTTTATATATTTTTGTTGCTAATCTACAAAAAAAAACGAACATTTTGGAGAAAAATTAATTGGGAAATGTATTTTTTTTTAATTTTTATCTCACTTAAAAATATCATATAGTTTTTTGACTTTGAATTTTATCATAAACGGTCTAGAAAATCGGAAAATAATCCGATTTTGATGATTTTTTGGAAAAATCTTCGTTTTTACGGCAAATATATGCGGAAAAATATAGAAAATATGTCACTTGAAGATTTTATATGGTTTAGTTACTTTAAATGTGTCATAAATGCACTTCTTGAGATATAATCGTTCATAACTTTTTTACAAAGTATCAAACGCAGTTTATATATTTTTGTTGATAATCTACAAAAAAACGAAAATTTTGGAAAAAAATTAATTGGGAAATGTTTTTTTGTTCAATTTTTATCTCACTTAAAAATTTCATATAGTTTTTTGACTTTGAATTTTATCATAAACGGTCTAGAAAATCGGAAAATAAACCGATTTTGATGATTTTTTGGAAAAATCTTCGTTTTTACGGCAAATATATGCGGAAAAATATAGAAAATATGTCACTTGAAGATTTTATATGGTTTAGTTACTTTAAATGTGTCATAAATGCACTTCTTGAGATATAATCGTTCATAACTTTTTTACAAAGTATCAAACGCAGTTTATATATTTTTGTTGATAATCTACAAAAAAACGAAAATTTTGGAAAAAAATTAATTGGGAAATGTTTTTTTGTTCAATTTTTATCTCACTTAAAAATTTCATATAGTTTTTTGACTTTGAATTTTATCATAAACGGTCTAGAAAATCGGAAAATAAACCGATTTTGATGATTTTTTGGAAAAATCTTCGTTTTTACGGCAAATATATGCGAAAAATATAGAAAATATGTCACTTGAAGATTTTATATGCTTTAATTACTTTAAATGTGTCATAAATGCACTTCTTGAGATATAATCGTTCATAACTTTTTTACAAAGTATCAAACGCAGTTTATATATTTTTGTTGATAATCTACAAAAAAAAACGAACATTTTGGAGAAAAATTAATTGGGAAATGTATTTTTTTTTTTAATTTTTATCTCACTTAAAAATTTCATATAGTTTTTTGACTTTGAATTTTATCATAAACGGTCTAGAAAATCGGAAAATAATCCGATTTTGATGATTTTTTGAAAAAATCTTCGTTTTTACGGCAAATATATGCGGAAAAATATAGAAAATATGTCACTTGAAGATTTTATATGGTTTAGTTACTTTAAATGTGTCATAAATGCACTTCTTGAGATATAATCGTTCATAACTTTTTTACAAAGTATCAAACGCAGTTTATATATTTTTGTTGATAATCTACAAAAAAAACGAACATTTTGGAAAAAAATTAATTGGGAAATGTTTTTTTTTTTAATTTTTATCTCACTTAAAAATTTCATATAGTTTTTTGATTTTGAATTTTATCATAAACGGTCTAGAAAATCGGAAAATAATACGATTTTGATGATTTTTTGGAAAAATCTTCGTTTTTACGGCAAATATATGCGGAAAAATATAGAAAATATGTCACTTGAAGATTTTATATGGTTTAGTTACTTTAAATGTGTCATAAATGCACTTCTTGAGATATAATCGTTCATAACTTTTTTACAAAGTATCAAACGCAGTTTATATATTTTTGTTGATAATCTACAAAAAAAACGAACAATTTGGAGAAAAATTAATTGGGAAATGTTTTTTTTTTAATTTTTATCTCACTTAAAAATTTCATATAGTTTTTTGACTTTGAATTTTATCATAAACGGTCTAGAAAATCGGAAAATAATCCGATTTTGATGATTTTTCGGAAAAATCTTCGTTTTTACGGCAAATATATGCGGAAAAATATAGAAAATATGTCACTTGAAGATTTTATATGGTTTAGTTAGTATAAATGTGTCATAAATGCACTTCTTGAGATATAATCGTTCATAACTTTTTTACAAAGTATCAAACGCAGTTTATATATTTTTGTTGATAATCTACAAAAAAAACGAACATTTTGGAAAAAAATTAATTGGGAAATGTTTTTTTTTTTAATTTTTATCTCACTTAAAAATTTCATATAGTTTTTTGATTTTGAATTTTATCATAAACGGTCTAGAAAATCGGAAAATAATCCGATTTTGATGATTTTTTGGAAAAATCTTCGTTTTTTACGGCAAATATATGCGGAAAAATATAGAAAATATGTCACTTGAAGATTTTATATGGTTTAGTTACTTTAAATGTGTCATAAATGCACTTCTTGAGATATAATCGTTCATAACTTTTTTACAAAGTATCAAACGCAGTTTATATATTTTTGTTGATAATCTACAAAAAAAACGAACATTTTGGAAAAAAATTAATTGGGAAATGTTTTTTTTTTAATTTTTATCTCACTTAAAAATTTCATATAGTTTTTTGACTTTGAATTTTATCATAAACGGTCTAGAAAATCGGAAAATAATCCGATTTTGATGATTTTTCGGAAAAATCTTCGTTTTTACGGCAAATATATGCGGAAAAATATAGAAAATATGTCACTTGAAGATTTTATATGGTTTAGTTACTTTAAATGTGTCATAAATGCACTTCTTGAGATATAATCGTTCATAACTTTTTTACAAAGTATCAAACGCAGTTTATATATTTTTGTTGCTAATCTACAAAAAAAAACGAACAATTTGGAGAAAAATTAATTGGGAAATGTTTTTTTTTTAATTTTTATCTCACTTAAAAATTTCATATAGTTTTTTGACTTTGAATTTTATCATAAACGGTCTAGAAAATCGGAAAATAATCCGATTTTGATGATTTTTTGGAAAAATCTTCGTTTTTTACGGCAAATATATGCGGAAAAATATAGAAAATATGTCACTTGAAGATTTTATATGGTTTAGTTACTTTAAATGTGTCATAAATGCACTTCTTGAGATATAATCGTTCATAACTTTTTTACAAAGTATCAAACGCAGTTTATATATTTTTGTTGCTAATCTACAAAAAAAAACGAACAATTTGGAGAAAAATTAATTGGGAAATGTTTTTTTTTTAATTTTTATCTCACTTAAAAATTTCATATAGTTTTTTGACTTTGAATTTTATCATAAACGGTCTAGAAAATCGGAAAATAATCCGATTTTGATGATTTTTTGGAAAAATCTTCGTTTTTACGGCAAATATATGCGGAAAAATATAGAAAATATGTCACTTGAAGATTTTATATGGTTTAGTTACTTTAAATGTGTCATAAATGCACTTCTTGAGATATAATCGTTCATAACTTTTTTACAAAGTATCAAACGCAGTTTATATATTTTTGTTGCTAATCTACAAAAAAAAACGAACAATTTGGAGAAAAATTAATTGGGAAATGTTTTTTTTTTAATTTTTATCTCACTTAAAAATTTCATATAGTTTTTTGACTTTGAATTTTATCATAAACGGTCTAGAAAATCGGAAAATAATCCGATTTTGATGATTTTTTGGAAAAATCTTCGTTTTTACGGCAAATATATGCGGAAAAATATAGAAAATATGTCACTTGAAGATTTTATATGGTTTAGTTACTTTAAATGTGTCATAAATGCACTTCTTGAGATATAATCGTTCATAACTTTTTTACAAAGTATCAAACGCAGTTTATATATTTTTGTTGCTAATCTACAAAAAAAAACGAACAATTTGGAGAAAAATTAATTGGGAAATGTTTTTTTTTTAATTTTTATCTCACTTAAAAATTTCATATAGTTTTTTGACTTTGAATTTTATCATAAACGGTCTAGAAAATCGGAAAATAATCCGATTTTGATGATTTTTCGGAAAAATCTTCGTTTTTTACGGCAAATATATGCGGAAAAATATAGAAAATATGTCACTTGAAGATTTTATATGGTTTAGTTACTTTAAATGTGTCATAAATGCACTTCTTGAGATATAATCGTTCATAACTTTTTTACAAAGTATCAAACGCAGTTTATATATTTTTGTTGCTAATCTACAAAAAAAAAACGAACAATTTGGAGAAAAATTAATTGGGAAATGTTTTTTTTTTAATTTTTATCTCACTTAAAAATTTCATATAGTTTTTTGACTTTGAATTTTATCATAAACGGTCTAGAAAATCGGAAAATAATCCGATTTTGATGATTTTTCGGAAAAATCTTCGTTTTTACGGCAAATATATGCGGAAAAATATAGAAAATATGTCACTTGAAGATTTTATATGGTTTAGTTACTTTAAATGTGTCATAAATGCACTTCTTGAGATATAATCGTTCATAACTTTTTTACAAAGTATCAAACGCAGTTTATATATTTTTGTTGCTAATCTACAAAAAAAAACGAACATTTTGGAGAAAAATTAATTGGGAAATGTTTTTTTTTTAATTTTTATCTCACTTAAAAATTTCATATAGTTTTTTGACTTTGAATTTTATCATAAACGGTCTAGAAAATCGGAAAATAATCCGATTTTGATGATTTTTTGGAAAAATCTTCGTTTTTTACGGCAAATATATGCGGAAAAATATAGAAAATATGTCACTTGAAGATTTTATATGGTTTAGTTACTTTAAATGTGTCATAAATGCACTTCTTGAGATATAATCGTTCATAACTTTTTTACAAAGTATCAAACGCAGTTTATATATTTTTGTTGATAATCTACAAAAAAAAACGAACATTTTGGAAAAAAATTAATTGGGGAATGTTTTTTTTTTAATTTTTATCTCACTTAAAAATTTCATATAGTTTTTTGACTTTGAATTTTACCATAAACGGTCTAGAATATCGGAAAATAATCCGATTTTGATGATTTTTTGGAAAAATCTTCGTTTTTACGGCAAATATATGCGGAAAAATATAGAAAATATGTCACTTGAAGATTTTATATGGTTTAATTACTTTAAATGTGTCATAAATGCACTTCTTGAGATATAATCGTTCATAACTTTTTTACAAAGTATCAAACGCAGTTTATATATTTTTGTTGATAATCTACAAAAAAAAAACGAACATTTTGGAAAAAAATTAATTGGGAAATGTTTTTTTTTTAATTTTTATCTCACTTAAAAATTTCATATAGTTTTTTGACTTTGAATTTTATCATAAACGGTCTAGAAAATCGGAAAATAATCCGATTTTGATGATTTTTCGGAAAAATCTTCGTTTTTACGGCAAATATATGCGGAAAAATATAGAAAATATGTCACTTGAAGATTTTATATGGTTTACTTACTTTAAATGTGTCATAAATGCACTTCTTGAGATATAATCGTTCATAACTTTTTTACAAAGTATCAAACGCAGTTTATATATTTTTGTTGATAATCTACAAAAAAAAACGAACATTTTGGAAAAAAATTAATTGGGAAATGTTTTTTTTTTAATTTTTATCTCACTTAAAAATTTCATATAGTTTTTTGACTTTGAATTTTACCATAAACGGTCTAGAATATCGGAAAATAATCCGATTTTGATGATTTTTTGGAAAAATCTTCGTTTTTACGGCAAATATATGCGGAAAAATATAGAAAATATGTCACTTGAAGATTTTATATGGTTTAATTACTTTAAATGTGTCATAAATGCACTTCTTGAGATATAATCGTTCATAACTTTTTTACAAAGTATCAAATGCAATTTATATATTTTTGTTAATAATCTACAAAAAAAAAAACGATCATTTTGGAAAAAAATTAATTGGGAAATGTTTTTTTGTTCAATTTTTATCTCACTTAAAACTTTCATATAGTTTTTTGACTTTGAATTTTATCATAAACGGTCTAGAAAATCGGAAAATAATCCGATTTTGATGATTTTTGGAAAAATCTTCGTTTTTACGGCAAATATATGCGGAAAAATATAGAAAATATGTCACTTGGAGATTTTATATGGTTTAATTACTTTAAATGTGTCATAAATGCACTTCTTGAGATATAATCGTTCATAACTTTTTTACAAAGTATCAAACGCAGTTAATATATTTTTGTTGATAATCTACAAAAAAAAACGAACATTTTGGAAAGAAATTAATTGGGAAATGTATTTTTTTTTAATTTTTATCTCACTTAAAAATTTCATATAGTTTTTTGACTTTGAATTTTATCATAAACGGTCTAGAAAATCGGAAAATAATCCGATTTTGATGATTTTTTGGAAAAATCTTCGTTTTTACGGCAAATATATGCGGAAAAATATAGAAAATATGTCACTTGAAGATTTTATATGGTTTGATTACTTTAAATGTGTCATAAATCCACTTCTTGAGATATAATCGTTCATAACTTTTTTACAAAGTATCAAACGCAGTTTATATATTTTTGTTGATAATCTACAAAAAAAAAAACGATCATTTTGGAAAAAAATTAATTGGGAAATGTTTTTTTTTTTAATTTTTATCTCACTTAAAAATTTCATATAGTTTTTTGACTTTGAATTTTATCATAAACGGTCTAGAAAATCGGAAAATAATCCGATTTTTATGATCTTTTGGGAAACTCTTCGTTTTTACGGCAAATATATGCGGAAAAATATAGAAAATATGTCACTTGAAGATTTTATATGGTTTGATTACTTTAAATGTGTCATAAATCCACTTCTTGAGATATAATCGTTCATAACTTTTTTACAAAGTATCAAACGCAGTTTATATATTTTTGTTGATAATCTACAAAAAAAAACGAACATTTTGGAAAAAAATTAATTGGGAAATGTTTTTTTTTTAATTTTTATCTCACTTAAAAATTTCATATAGTTTTTTGACTTTGAATTTTATCATAAACGGTCTAGAAAATCGGAAAATAATCCGATTTTGATGATTTTTTGGAAAAATCTTCGTTTTTACGGCAAATATATGCGGAAAAATATAGAAAATATTTCACTTGAAGATTTTATATGGTTTAATTACTTTAAATGTGTCATAAATGCACTTCTTGAGATATAATCGTTCATAACTTTTTTACAAAGTATCAAACGCAATTTATATATTTTTGTTAATAATCTACAAAAAAAAAAACGATCATTTTGGAAAAAAATTAATTGGGAAATGTTTTTTTGTTCAATTTTTATCTCACTTAAAACTTTCATATAGTTTTTTGACTTTGAATTTTATCATAAACGGTCTAGAAAATCGGAAAATAATCCGATTTTGATGATTTTTGGAAAAATCTTCGTTTTTACGGCAAATATATGCGGAAAAATATAGAAAATATGTCACTTGGAGATTTTATATGGTTTAATTACTTTAAATGTGTCATAAATGCACTTCTTGAGATATAATCGTTCATAACTTTTTTACAAAGTATCAAACGCAGTTTATATATTTTTGTTGATAATCTACAAAAAAAACGAACATTTTGGAAAAAAATTAATTGGGAAATGTTTTTTTGTTCAATTTTTATCTCACTTAAAAATTTCATATAGTTTTTTGACTTTGAATTTTACCATAAACGGTCTAGAAAATCGGAAAATAATTCGATTTTGATGATTTTTTGGAAAAATCTTCGTTTTTACGGCAAATATATGCGGAAAAATATAGAAAATATGTCACTTGAAGATTTTATATCGTTTAATTACTTTAAATGTGTCATAAATGCACTTCTTGAGATATAATCGTTCATAACTTTTTTACAAAGTATCAAACGCAGTTTATATATTTTTGTTGATAATCTACAAAAAAAAACGAACATTTTGGAAAAAAATTAATTGGGAAATGTTTTTTTTTTAATTTTTATCTCACTTAAAAATTTCATATAGTTTTTTGACTTTGAATTTTATCATAAACGGTCTAGAAAATCGGAAAATAATCCGATTTTGATGATTTTTTGGAAAAATCTTCGTTTTTACGGCAAATATATGCGGAAAAATATAGAAAATATTTCACTTGAAGATTTTATATGGTTTAATTACTTTAAATGTTTCATAAATCCACTTCTTGAGATATAATCGTTCATAACTTTTTTACAAAGTATCAAACGCAGTTCATATATTTTTGTTGATAATCTACAAAAAAAGCGAACATTTTGGAAAAAAATTAATTGGGAAATGTTTTTTTGTTCAATTTTTATCTCACTTAAAAATTTCATATAGTTTTTTGACTTTGAATTTTATCATAAACGGTCTAGAAAATCGGACAATAATCCGATTTTTATGATCTTTTGGGAAACTCTTCGTTTTTACGGCAAATATATGCGGAAAAATATAGAAAATATGTCACTTGAAGATTTTATATGGTTTGATTACTTTAAATGTGTCATAAATGCACTTCTTGAGATATAATCGTTCATAACTTTTTTACAAAGTATCAAACGCAGTTTATATATTTTTGTTGATAATCTACAAAAAAACGATCATTTTGGAAATAAAATTAAATGGGAAATGTTTTTTTGTTCAATTTTTATCTCACTTAAAAATTTCATATAGTTTTTTGACTTTGAATTTTATCATAAACGGTCTAGGAAGTCGGAAAATAATCCGATTTTGATGATTTTTTGAGAAAATCTTCGTTTTTACGGCAAATATATGCGGAAAAATATAGAAAATATGTCACTTGAAGATTTTATATGGTTTGATTATTTTAAATGTGTCATAAATCCACTTCTTGAGATATAATCGTTCATAACTTTTTTACAAAGTATCAAACGCAGTTTATATATTTTTGTTGATAATCTACAAAAAAAAACGAACATTTTGGAAAAAAATTAATTGGGAAATGTTTTTTTTTTTCAATTTTTATCTCACTTAAAAATTTCATATAGTTTTTTGACTTTGAATTTTATCATAAACGGTCTAGAAAATCGGAAAATAATCCGATTTTGATGATTTTTTGAAAAATCTTCGTTTTTACGGCAAATATATGCGGAAAAATATAGAAAATATGTCACTTGAAGATTTTATATGGTTTGATTATTTTAAATGTGTCATAAATCCACTTCTTGAGATATAATCGTTCATAACTTTTTTACAAAGTATCAAACGCAGTTTATATATTTTTGTTGATAATCTACAAAAAAAAACGAACATTTTGGAAAAAAATTAATTGGGAAATGTTTTTTTTTTTCAATTTTTATCTCACTTAAAAATTTCATATAGTTTTTTGACTTTGAATTTTATCATAAACGGTCTAGAAAATCGGAAAATAATCCGATTTTGATGATTTTTTGAAAAATCTTCGTTTTTACGGCAAATATATGCGGAAAAATATAGAAAATATGTCACTTGAAGATTTTATATGGTTTGATTATTTTAAATGTGTCATAAATCCACTTCTTGAGATATAATCGTTCATAACTTTTTTACAAAGTATCAAACGCAGTTTATATATTTTTGTTGATAATCTACAAAAAAAAACGAACATTTTGGAAAAAAATTAATTGGGAAATGTTTTTTTTTTCAATTTTTATCTCACTTAAAAATTTCATATAGTTTTTTGACTTTGAATTTTATCATAAACGGTCTAGAAAATCGGAAAAATAATCCGATTTTGATGATTTTTTGAAAAATCTTCGTTTTTTACGGCAAATATATGCGGAAAAATATAGAAAATATGTCACTTGAAGATTTTATATGGTTTAATTACTTTAAATTTGTCATAAATGCACTTCTTGAGATATAATCGTTCATAACTTTTTTACAAAGTATCAAACGCAGTTTATATATTTTTGTTGATAATCTACAAAAAAACGATCATTTTGGAAATAAAATTAAATGGGAACTGTTTTTTTGTTCAATTTTTATCTCACTTAAAAATTTCATATAGTTTTTTGACTTTGAATTTTATCATAAACGGTCTAGAAAGTCGGAAAATAATCCGATTTTGATGATTTTTTGAGAAAATCTTCGTTTTTACGGCAAATATATGCGGAAAAATATAGAAAATATGTCACTTGAAGATTTTATATGGTTTGATTACTTTAAATGTGTCATAAATCCACTTCTTGAGATATAATCGTTCATAACTTTTTTACAAAGTATCAAACGCAGTTTATATATTTTTGTTGATAATCTACAAAAAAAAACGAACATTTTGGAAAAAAATTAATTGGGAAATGTTTTTTTTTTTCAATTTTTATCTCACTTAAAAATTTCATATAGTTTTTTGACTTTGAATTTTATCATAAACGGTCTAGAAAGTCGGAAAATAATCCGATTTTGATGATTTTTTGAGAAAATCTTCGTTTTTACGGCAAATATATGCGGAAAAATATAGAAAATATGTCACTTGAAGATTTTATATGGTTTGATTACTTTAAATGTGTCATAAATCCACTTCTTGAGATATAATCGTTCATAACTTTTTTACAAAGTATCAAACGCAGTTTATATATTTTTGTTGATAATCTACAAAAAAAAACGAACATTTTGGAAAAAAATTAATTGGGAAATGTTTTTTTTTCAATTTTTATCTCACTTAAAAATTTCATATAGTTTTTTGACTTTGAATTTTATCATAAACGGTCTAGAAAATCGGAAAATAATCCGATTTTGATGATTTTTTGAAAAATCTTCGTTTTTACGGCAAATATATGCGGAAAAATATAGAAAATATGTCACTTGAAGATTTTATATGGTTTAATTACTTTAAATTTGTCATAAATGCACTTCTTGAGATATAATCGTTCATAACTTTTTTACAAAGTATCAAACGCAGTTTATATATTTTTGTTGATAATCTACAGAAAAACGATCATTTTGGAAATAAAATTAATTGGGAAATGTTTTTTGTTCAATTTTTATCTCACTTAAAAATTTCATATAGTTTTTTGACTTTGAATTTATCATAAACGGTCTAGAAAATCGGAAAATAATCCGATTTTGATGATTTTTTGAAAAATCTTCGTTTTTACGGCAAATATATGCGGAAAAATATACAAAATATGTCACTTGAAGATTTTATATGGTTTGATTACTTTAAATGTGTCATAAATCCACTTCTTGAGATATAATCGTTCATAACTTTTTTACAAAGTATCAAACGCAGTTTATATATTTTTGTTGATAATCTACAAAAAAAAACGATCATTTTGGAAAAAAATTAATTGGGAAATGTTTTTTTGTTCAATTTTCATCTCACTTAAAAATTTCATATAGTTTTTTGACTTTGAATTTTATCATAAACGGTCTAGAAAATCGGAAAATAATCCGATTTTGATGATTTTTTGGGAAAATCTCCGTTTTTACGGCAAATATATGCGGAAAAATATAGAAAATATTTCACTTGAAGATTTTATATGGTTTGATTACTTTAAATGTGTCATAAATCCACTTCTTGAGATATAATCGTTCATAATTTTTTTACAAAGTATCAAACGCAGTTTATATATTTTTGTTGATAATCTACAAAAAAAAACGATCATTTTGGAAAAAAATTAATTGGGAAATGTTTTTTTGTTCAATTTTTATCTCACTTAAAAATTTCATATAGTTTTTTGACTTTGAATTTTATCATAAACGGTCTAGAAAATCGGAAAATAATCCGATTTTTATGATCTTTTGGGAAAATCTTCGTTTTTACGGCAAATATATGCGGAAAAATATAGAAAATATGTCACTTGAAGATTTTATATGGTTTGATTACTTTAAATGTGTCATAAATCCACTTCTTGAGATATAATCGTTCATAACTTTTTTACAAAGTATCAAACGCAGTTTATATATTTTTGTTGATAATCTACAAAAAAAAACGAACATTTTGGGAAAAAATTAATTGGGAAATGTTTTTTTGTTCAATTTTTATCTCACTTAAAAATTTCATATAGTTTTTTGACTTTGAATTTTATCATAAACGGTCTAGAAAATCGGAAAATAAACCGATTTTGATGATTTTTTGGAAAAATCTTCGTTTTTACGGCAAATATATGCGGAAAAATATAGAAAATATGTCACTTGAAGATTTTATATGGTTTGATTACTTTAAATGTGTCATAAATCCACTTCTTGAGATATAATCGTTCATAACTTTTTTACAAAGTATCAAACGCAGTTTATATATTTTTGTTGATAATCTACAAAAAAAAACGAACATTTTGGGAAAAAATTAATTGGGAAATGTTTTTTTGTTCAATTTTTATCTCACTTAAAAATTTCATATAGTTTTTTGACTTTGAATTTTATCATAAACGGTCTAGAAAATCGGAAAATAAACCGATTTTGATGATTTTTTGGAAAAATCTTCGTTTTTACGGCAAATATATGCGGAAAAATATAGAAAATATGTCACTTGAAGATTTTATATGGTTTAATTACTTTAAATTTTTCATAAATGCACTTCTTGAGATATAATCGTTCATAACTTTTTTACAAAGTATCCAACGCAGTTTATATATTTTTGTTGATAATCTACAGAAAAACGATCATTTTGGAAATAAAATTAAATGGGAAATGTTTTTTTGTTCAATTTTTATCTCACTTAAAAATTTCATATAGTTTTTTGACTTTGAATTTATCATAAACGGTCTAGAAAATCGGAAAATAATCCGATTTTGATGATTTTTTGAAAAATCTTCGTTTTTACGGCAAATATATGCGGAAAAATATACAAAATATGTCACTTGAAGATTTTATATGGTTTGATTACTTTAAATGTGTCATAAATCCACTTCTTGAGATATAATCGTTCATAACTTTTTTACAAAGTATCAAACGCAGTTTATATATTTTTGTTGATAATCTACAAAAAAAAACGATCATTTTGGAAAAAAATTAATTGGGAAATGTTTTTTTGTTCAATTTTTATCTCACTTAAAAATTTCATATAGTTTTTTGACTTTGAATTTATCATAAACGGTCTAGAAAATCGGAAAATAATCCGATTTTGATGATTTTTTGAAAAATCTTCGTTTTTACGGCAAATATATGCGGAAAAATATACAAAATATGTCACTTGAAGATTTTATATGGTTTGATTACTTTAAATGTGTCATAAATCCACTTCTTGAGATATAATCGTTCATAACTTTTTTACAAAGTATCAAACGCAGTTTATATATTTTTGTTGATAATCTACAAAAAAAAACGATCATTTTGGAAAAAAATTAATTGGGAAATGTTTTTTTGTTCAATTTTTATCTCACTTAAAAATTTCATATAGTTTTTTGACTTTGAATTTTATCATAAACGGTCTAGAAAATCGGAAAATAATCCGATTTTGATGATTTTTTGGGAAAATCTCCGTTTTTACGGCAAATATATGCGGAAAAATATAGAAAATATTTCACTTGAAGATTTTATATGGTTTGATTACTTTAAATGTGTCATAAATCCACTTCTTGAGATATAATCTTTCATAACTTTTATGCCAAGCATCAAACGAAGTTCATATTTTTTGTGAAACTACAAAAAGAAACGAATATTCTGAAAAATAAAAATCACACAATAATGTTCATGTTTTATCGTTAATAACGGTACATAAAATTTTTGTAATATAATCAAATTATACATATTTCTTTGGTCTTCATAAAAAAATAAATATTCACAAAAAAATTATGTACAACTGATGATTCTCAAATTTTATATAACTTAAAATAATATTTATGACTTAAAAATATGATATTTCCATGTTTAATGGCATAAAAATATAATTTGTTTGTATTTTAAACAGAAAATTGCGTATAAATAAATGGATGACTCATATTATATTCGAAAAAAATCTTGTAACAAAATGCAATCTTTGACAGTGATTGCTATATCTTAATCTAAACCTAAATTCTGCAATATATATCCTAGCATATTCTCTTGCCTGCATCCGAATTTTGGAATACTGGCTCGCGCTGTTCTCCAAATTCTCTAAATATGTTGAGTATGAGCCAAACTATCCAGGTTAACAAAATCATGAGTGTAGTTCACTGTTGAATGTTTGAACCTCAAAATATTTATAAACAAGTTTATGAACAAGATTATGAAAAAAAATATAAGAACTACATTTGTTCATTCAGAAAAAAGTCATCAACAGTTGTACGTAAATGAGTGCAATTTTAAGAAAATAATTTCTGGATATCGGACGATTTTTCGATTTTCTAGAGTCCAGAAAGGAAGGGACCGCGAAAGTATAGAATTACCCTCTATAGTTCGTCCCTTGTCTTCTTTCAATTTCTATTCGTTCACATCAATGCAAATTTTTGTGAAAATCTACTCACAATTATTGTTTACCCACTAATGGAGGAGACATTAATCACTGTGGCATAATCCCGTGATAAATTTGAGTTTTTAAAGAGCCTTCCTCATATTCCTCACTTCGGCTTCTGAGGCTATAAAATTAATTTCAACAATTTTTTCTACTATTTCAGGTAGTTGTAAATCATTTTAAAGACAACTTTTTTTCAATTCAAACAATCATATGCTTGCTGAGAAAACATGAAAAATTGATGTAGTTTCATGTTTCCTCCAAAAAAGTCCAAGAAATTCCTGATGTGAAAATCCTAATCAATCGTAGATAATATTTTGAAGATATGGTTATAAATCATTCAAAATTGTGATGAAAGCTATTAAAAAACAATTTATAAATAGGAAGTTATTTATAGTGAACGTTTCCAAAGAATTTGTAAACGTGGAACAAATTGGTCAACTTTATGTGATGAAAACGGAAACTTTTATTAAATAGGCCTAAACCCAAACAATGTAGAAGCAGTTTTATAACCATGTATGGACGTCGGTGCATCACTCCACATTCAAAATAAAAGAACAATCAAAACAATTGACTGAAAAGGGAGAACTGACTCCAAAGAAGACAAAGACTGTTCTATCTGCAGACAAGGTGATGACGACGTCGTTTTTTTGGGATGTGCGTGGGATAGTTTTCATTGACTGTCTTGAAAAATGAGAAACTATCAGCGAGGAGTATTATGCGAACTTTTTACAACTTTTAAGCAAAGAAATCAATCAAAAAAAGCTTCATTTGGCAAAGAAAATAACGCTCTTTCACCAAGGTAATGCTCCAGCTCATACATCTCTTATTGCAATGGCCAAAATTAATGAATAAAACTTTGAATTGCTACCTCATGCACCCTATGTACTATATTTAGCCCCCTTCGGTTCCCGGTCTTAGCTTGGTGGTCAAAGATTCTCCAACAATGAAGACGTGATGTTGGCAGTTGCTATTTTGAGTGGCTTATTATATTCTTATCATAAAAAAGGTATCGAACTTATTAAACATAACTGGGAAAAGTGTGTGGAGCTAAAAGTAGATTACTTTAACAAATAAATATATATTTTTCAAAATTCAAGCATACGATTGGCCGTTGCTTTCTTTTGTTATTTTGATTGACATTTTCTAAGTTATACAGTCATTAACTAGTTTATATTCATATCGATTAAAAATTAAATTCAATGTTCACGATTTTTCCAATACTCCCTTGTATACTAAGATATTATTTCATACTATCTATATCTTCTCAAGGTAAATAATCGATTTCAGCATTTGTGAGGAATAAATCCTCAAGATGTTTCCAGTTTACCCGTTAATAATCCTTTAAGCTTCTTTTGTCGATAAAATTTTATGGTTGACTTGATTTTGGATGGATTTTTTATATAACCCAAGATTATCCTCTCAAGAATAATTTGTAAACTATAATGCAAACAATTGTTTCCTTCAACCGTTGAAATTCTTGAATTTGGGAGTGTACAATATTGATCGAGGTCCAGGTTTGTGCTGCCCCAGAATCGTCAGCGGTAGTTAAAAGAACTTCTCTATTCTAGTTTGAAGCGGATGGATTCAAACATCATGAATATCCCATTGAAGAGAAATCTACGAGGTGTAAGCTTGATTTTATAAATGACGCATATTATTTATCAATGAGAATAAATCAAATGACGGTGCTAATGCTGGATGGTTTCCCAAAAAACATACAGAGCCTAAAACTCTTTCTTCTCAACTAAGTATATTCCGCTATTTGTATTTATATTAAGCTAAAAAGCTCCTTCATATTCTTAGCTATCACTATTACTAAAGTAGCAATTTGTTGATCACAAAAAAGCCATTTAGATGCTTATAAATACATCTACGGGGTATTTCAGGACTTGACCCAAAATATTTATGATATTACAACTTTGAAGGCCTTTAACTCAGAAACGACGGGTCGTATGAGAATTTTTTTCATGTATTCTCCATTGGCATGACAAAAATTATTGTATTTAACGTTTTTCAAATAATGAGAGATAGAGAGAGAGACAGAGAAATGATTCATTGCCAAAAAATTGTTAACAATTTGTGAACAAATGCGTGTGAAAAACTAAGAAACAAACACAAATATAACTAAGCGAAGACATACTATAGAAAATATAAGTATGAAGTTTCCATTAAAAAGAGCACTGATTAACGATAAAGCTGTAAAATGTGATAATTTGTATTTAAAATCAATAGCAACATTGAATCAGTGTGTGGTATGCTCCAAACTAAATATTTTGCTGTTGATATACCTTAAAAATCTCGCGAAATGCAAAAAATAATTTGATTTCCATTGACAAATGATTGTGCGTTTTTTTCGCATTGTACAGTATTGAGCTCTCAACTAATTCTGAATGTTGCGTTGGTAGGAAAAGGTCGTGCTCCGCGTTCCTAAGAGGGTAGCCGTACAACGACCTTTCTGAAGTTAGAAAAGCGTTCTTAAGGATTAGTCATGGAATATTCTTGTCAATTATATCAGATTAAGTGATATCTTTATGATACCCTTCGGTTGCCTTCGCACTAGCTCATTAAAACTCCGTAGGATTTCAGAATACTTACTGGCTATGGAACAAGGCTTCTACATAAGTTCAAATCCTATGATCTTCATTCATGTGCCAATAATACCTTGGAAATTGCAGATAATCGAAGCTTCCTCTTTTATTCCATGGAACCGATAGGCCCTTGTATGTCTTTTCATTATATTTACTAGGGTCTTCACTTTCCCTATACTTATGTTATAAGGAGTATACCACCCATGAAGGCTTTGGCCTGTATTTTTGCTTTTCCGCTTTGCCACAGCTTAAGTTGTTTCTTCATCCTCTAGTGAATGCTTTGCAAAACAGTTTCGAGTCTTGCTAGTAATAGATTAGCTGCAAGCCTGCCCAAATCGTCAGTAATTTAAAATAATTTGAATATTGATATCAATTAATGTGTGAGTTTGATAAATCGAGAAATGCTGATATTATGGAAAAATTTCGTGATTAAAATATCGTTTCAATGTTAAGTAACCGTATTTTCCTCCAATTCCCACAGTTCAATTGCTGATATAGTGTCGATTTGTGATGAATGGAGAATTTTCTTCAAATAATTTTTGCCCAACGCGTTACATCGTATGCTCGACGGTGTTATGTAATATCTTACTTCGAAGCTGTTGCCCATGTTGGGCTTTCCAACATTTTCCTACTCAATATCACACAAAACCTTGGATTGGGCGAGCCTGCAAAACCTTTGAGGTGTATGGTGAGCCCAAATATCATTTCGTTATTGAGATAATCAATCAATTTTGGAAGACATCATCTCTTAGTTTCCCGAGAAAAGTACGTGAAATGTCTGCTAGCATACCGGATCAAAACTTCATCCTCAATTTTTTTTGGATCCATATTTTACATCATGGGATTACTTTCTATGTATTTCTTATGAAATCCATCATGGCCCTTAATTTCTGGATGTGATAAAGTGAAATATATGATCACAATTCTGTAAAGTGACGTCTTTTTAATGCAAGGCAGTATATCGGAATCTGCGTAACTGATCTTCAGTATATTTTGGACATTTCTTCTTTTCGCGATGTTGAACTGGTTTCTCTTCTCTTCTATGAACCTTCGAGGTTGACGTTCCTGATTTGTCTTTTGCACATTAGTGAAAGCTATAAGCCGCTTTTTGGGAAGTTCGAACAAAATATGGCTTGCTCAGATTCACATATTGTTTTGTCAATAAGTCAAATTGTTGTTCTCTGACAATAAATATATTGAAAATGTCAGTTTTTGACAACCGTACAACTAAATTGTATATGCGTCCTACGTCCTGCGTTCTACGACCACTTATGAAAATGATAGATTGCACACCTACGAAAGTAGCTTATTTCACTATATGTACTAAAAAATAACAAAACATGTCTTGAAATACTTCTTTTTTATGTTATATATGGTCTCGAATGATAGAGAAAATGCGCGAATACAATATGAAACTAGCTGTGTGCCCAAAGGCAAAAGGCCAAATTCAAGAAGACTGGAGAAGTAGACAATATGCTTTTTTGAGGTTATATCAGTGATTACAATAAAAATTAAAAGTTTACTAGATAATTACTATTTACTAATTACAAAGTAGAGAATATTTTGCAGGATTTTTTAACTTTTCAGTACATGTATTTATATACTTTTCAACACATATGTGATATTTTCTAATTAACTTTCTTTCTCAAAAAATACGTTTTTTTAAAGATTTTTCTATGTAGTCGTAAGAAAAATAGTCTACACAACTCGTTGGAAAGTGTATTTCGCACTCATTACATGCGAAAAGTAACGCCATAACTCAGTTAAAATTAGACAAAAATTGAAATGTGTTATTTAGAATTAAAATTGGAGCAACGAATTTTTTTCTAAATTTATTTCACATGCGCTCTTCCAATCCAAATCATTTATCATACAATTGTACCAAAATATATATCGAATATTTTTTTATAAATTTTCTTATCCAATTCTAACATATTTCAATCAACTGTTCCCTTGTGAAAATTACCACTTTTTTGTGTATCAAGTAGAATTCTGTTAATCAGTTATAATAAAATTGATTATTGGAACACTTGAAGGACGACTATATTTTCTAAGTTTCATTATAAACTCTTTCTTTCCATAGATTTAGCAAAGAAATATAAATTTCTCGAAATTAGACTTGGATCGTTCTAATCGCGAACTTATACAATGCAATGGAAATTTGGTAATGCGTATAAATTAGGAAATTATCCAGTCTGAAAAGGACCAAAAGGAATGAACAAAAACCTAGATTGGTTCGTAATTCGGATAAATTTACGAGGTAATTTTGTTTTTGATGCACCAGTTCTGAGGATCCAATTGTATGTTTATTCTGTAATGAAATTTATAAATTATCGAACTAAGTCGACACAATGTGGAAATAGCTTCTCCTTTATGTTATCTAGAATAGAATTCCGAACAATGAAGGTACCTGGTAATTGAATTTCGCTTTTGTTTCCTTTTATAATGGAAATAAAACAAATTTTTGGAAGTTCCGAACGCAAACTAATCTGCTCGTAAACGTTTTTTTAACAAAAGAAAATTTTGTATGCTTTCCAATTTTATTTGGAAAGAAAATTCGTCGATTAACGTTGATCATAAAAAAATGATTTCCATTTATTCAGTACCTCGATTAGTTGAACTAACATCGAATTGAATATCTAACTATTAAGTTTTTATTATTAGTCAAATTTATTATAGTTACGGTTGTCATCTTGTTGTATAAGCTGTAGAAATAATTCAGATCAAAAAATCAAAATAAATGTCATTAAATGCTTTACGTACAAATCTAAAGCAACAGACTGGATTGGAATAGAAGTTTACATGCTCAGAATCAAGCATATTTCAAGCAAAAATTCATACTAGAGAGGATAGTCAAGCAGCTATTGGAACTTCAAGCTCCAATATCATAAAATCCGAATCCGTTTTGGATTGTCTAGACAAAATGAAATAGCTTACGTAATTTTGGCTTTGCACCTTAGTGGTTCCCTGGAGACCATTGCTTGAACATGTTCACCAAATGGCTTCAAATGTGAACAATAGACTAAATTCCTAAATTCCAAAGGCAGTAAGTTGTTTGTATCTTCTTCCCTTCCAAAACAATAAGAAACTGCTTCATTGTCTGTGGTTTTTCTGTACAAATGCAAGTGGAGAATGAAATAAGTGTATGCCGCTTGAAAAATGGAATAAGTCTCACGTCTAAATTCCTTTCTAAGGATTCGTCACATGTAGCCATGATGAAGTAGCCATAGCAAGGACGTTAACAGAAGAAAATTCATAGTGCTGAGATTTTGATAAATATCCAGAAGATTCACCATGATTATATTTATTAGCGGAACAAGGAAAGCTGTAAACACCTTACGATTTTTTGTAGAGCAATTCAGTGATATAGAGGATGACGTTTTATCTTCTTTATACAAGGTTAAAAATAAAATTGATATAAAAAGTTTGTGATACAAAAAATTACCGACTTTTTCATGTAAAATGGAATAAAATTCTCTGTTCTCGTGAACTTAAAGATTTCAAACTCATTTGCATTCAACCTAGCTTGTTTATCTTTATAAGTCATAAATAAAGGCCATAATCGAACCTTTGTAAATAAAAATATGAACCAATAAAAACTCCTCAATTTAAACCCTCTATAACTCAAAATTATTCAATTTTCTGTATCTTATCGAGGTAAGATGTAGTTGACTACATCTTCGATGTCCGTGTCTGGGCCCTTATATTCAGCCCTATTTGGTTTCGAGTTAAAATTCTAAAAATTGACATTTAGTATTACTTGAATTGAATTCAGAAATAACTCTATGAAAAAAAAAATTTGTTTACATTGAGATCATAAATAAAACATAAATTATCGAAACTATCTTTTATTCTATTTATTTATTCATATTTTTCGGTTTTCCCAAATATTAATTATTTTGAAAGAAATATTTTTATATATTACATGTTAAAATATTATAATAAAAATAAAAGATGTTTTATTAAAAGTTGTTGTGAGTTTTATTTTCCTAAAATATGAAAAAAGTTATGTTTCAGAGGGGGAGCAGGGAGACAGAAGCTCACAAATAAATCAAAGTTTTAAATCAAAAATTGTTTTAATTTTAAAACGAAAATATTTCATTTACGAAGAAAATTTCCATAAGGTTAATGAACCTTTGAATGGATCAATTAATGTCCTGCCGCTGTGGATACTGACTCAAACCTATTGATTGGAAATTAATCAATTTTCAGCACCCCAAAAAAAAAATCTAAACTCAGGAAAGAAAACGAGGCCGATTGACCTCGTGTAGCTAGTTACTGTTCGGCGTTAATGAACCTCGCGACGCACTTGTGGATAGTTACTGCTCGGGATTAATTAACCTCGTGTCGCACTTGTAGATAGTTACTGCTCGGGGTTAATCAACCTCGCGACGCACTTGTAGATAGTTACTGCTCGGGGTTAATCAACCTCGCGACGCACTTGTAGATAGTTACTGCTCGGGGTTAATCAACCTCGCGACGCACTTGTAGATAGTTACTGCTCGGGGTTAATCAACCTCGCGACGCACTTGTGGATAGTTACTGCTCGGGATTAATTAACCTCGTGTCGCACTTGTAGATAGTTACTGCTCGGGGTTAATCAACCTCGCGACGCACTTGTGGATAGTTACTGCTCGGGGTTAATCAACCTTGCGACGCACTTGTGGATAGTTACTGCTCGGGGTTAATCAACCTCGTGTCGCACTTGTAGATAGTTACTGCTCGGGGTTAATCAACCTCGCGACGCACTTGTAGATAGTTACTGCTCGGGGTTAATCAACCTCGCGACGCACTTGTAGATAGTTACTGCTCGGGGTTAATCAACCTCGCGACGCACTTGTAGATAGTTACTGCTCGGGGTTAATCAACCTCGCGACGCACTTGTGGATAGTTACTGCTCGGGATTAATTAACCTCGTGTCGCACTTGTAGATAGTTACTGCTCGGGGTTAATCAACCTCGCGACGCACTTGTGGATAGTTACTGCTCGGGGTTAATCAACCTTGCGACGCACTTGTGGATAGTTACTGCTCGGGGTTAATCAACCTCGTGTCGCACTTGTAGATAGTTACTGCTCGGGGTAAATCAACCTCGCGACGCACTTGTGGATAGTTACTGCTCGGGATTAATTAACCTCGTGTCGCACTTGTAGATAGTTACTGCTCGGGGTTAATCAACCTCGCAACGCACTTGTGGATAGTTACTGCTCGGGATTAATTAACCTCGTGTCGCACTTGTAGATAGTTACTGCTCGGGGTTAATCAACCTCGCGACGCACTTGTGGATAGTTACTGCTCGGGATTAATTAACCTCGTGTCGCACTTGTAGATAGTTACTGCTCGGGGTTAATCAACCTTGCGACGCACTTGTGGATAGTTACTGCTCGGGGTTAATCAACCTCGTGTCGCACTTGTAGATAGTTACTGCTCGGGGTAAATCAACCTCGCGACGCACTTGTGGATAGTTACTGCTCGGGATTAATTAACCTCGTGTCGCACTTGTAGATAGTTACTGCTCGGGGTTAATCAACCTCGCAACGCACTTGTGGATAGTTACTGCTCGGGATTAATTAACCTCGTGTCGCACTTGTAGATAGTTACTGCTCGGGGTTAATCAACCTCGCGACGCACTTGTGGATAGTTACTGCTCGGGATTAATTAACCTCGTGTCGCACTTGTAGATAGTTACTGCTCGGGGTTAATCAACCTTGCGACGCACTTGTGGATAGTTACTGCTCGGGGTTAATCAACCTCGCGACGCACTTGTGGATAGTTACTGCTCGGGATTAATTAACCTCTTGTCGCACTTGTAGATAGTTACTGCTCGGGGTTAATCAACCTCGCGACGCACTTGTGGATAGTTACTGCTCGGGGTTAATCAACCTTGCGACGCACTTGTGGATAGTTACTGCTCGGGGTTAATCAACCTCGTGTCGCACTTGTAGATAGTTACTGCTCGGGATTAATTAACCTCGTGATGCACTTGTCGATAGTAACAGCTCGGGGTTAATTGACTTCGTGATGCATTTGTGGATAGTTAATGCTCGGGGTTAATCAACGTCGCGACGTACTTGTGGATAGTTACTGCTCGAGATTAATTAACCCCGTGTCGCACTTGTGGATTATTATGGATTTTTCCATTAGCACTGAAAGTGTTAACGACGATTGAAGAGTATTCATATGAACGCGGACTATAACGTTTGTTGAATATAATATGAACTTCGTAACCAAATAATTCCAAAAAGTTTGAGGTTGAGTTCCTGTTAAACTTCTGGGAGAAATAATAGTTTGGTGATAAGTTAAATGTATCTTGAACAAACCAAGTAACCCTCAAGTAATTTTACCAAGTTCTTGTAACCTGTTAAAGTTATTTAATATACTATAAATTTCAGGAATATGAATTATAATGAGAAATTAATAGCAAAAGCGAAATATGTGTTATGCAAATTAGTGGGTAAGTCGGAAAGTGATATTAATATTAACGCTTATTTATATTTAAGACACACTGTAATTGAAATTCATACCAGCATTTTCGCATACTACGACATAATATAGAGTGCGATTCAGCTCATGAAATTATAGTTACTATATACTTGTTCATTTACAGAGTTCATAAGAGAAATTTAATCCAAACATTCGTATCCTATTTTTAGTAATATGAGAGTTTCTCTAACATTTAAATAACTAAATACCAACATTTCTTGACACGATAACAGAACAGAGTGTTATATCATATAATCATGAAATAATTGTAATATAATATACAGCGCTTAACAGAATAAGAAACAACAAATTTCAAAGTTATTTATGTAAATTTTTACTGTTCGTACATAAAAAGATTATATGAATTAAGATAGTGGCACAATTAAATACATTGTGAGACATAAAATAATATCAAATCGATAACAAACAAACAAACCTTGATATCAAATTTCAATACATCAAACAAATGTATTTTTTACTTGTGAAAAATTAAATAGGAAGTTTTATATTTCTACTCTGAACAACTTTTTTAATATTAATTATAGGTAATTCTATACTTTCGAATAGAATAAAATTTTGAATAGGAAATAGGGTCGTGTGGCACCTTAATGGAAAGAGATTTAGTTCAGCATTATAGAGTTTTCTGATTTGATGAAATCATAACTGGAAAAATCAATTTTTAAGTTGTGAAAATTTGATAATGTCTATCACAAAACCATTCACTTCTTGACTGCTACTGAAGCGATTTTGGAATTCTCGTACAACATTTTGTATGACCTCAAAGGTTATTTTGTTAATTTCTTCCGTTATCCAAACTTTTAAATCAAATAATTTTTGTTTTTTTGAAATATATTTTAGATTTTATATAACGTTATAAAAAGTGATCGAGTCGAATCGGGGGATTTGGCTGGCCATTCGATCGTTCTACGTCTTCCAATCCACCTAGCTCCTTCTCATTGGTAGTAAATAGATCGATAGAAAACTATATTGAAGAACTAATTTTATTGTTAATGATACCAACCCAATCGTATACTTTTTTAAGATATTAATTGAGGATTTTCTCTGCTCCAATATCTACAGTTCTGTTTGTTAACCGTTCCGTTTAAATGAAACGTCGATTCATCAGAAAAAACTATTTTCTCAATCTTCGTTTAATTCCTGAATTAACTGATCTTTGTTAGGGTGGTATTTTTTCCCCATGTTTAACAGGAGAGATACGAAAATACTCGATTATTTCTAAATTATGTTTTAATAAACGAAAACAATTCGGTTATAGTCAAGAAGTGAATGATTCTGTGAAACATCATCTAAATTTCACATTTCAAAAATTATTTCAGTTATGATTGCATCAAATCCAAAAATTTTATATTGCTAAAATTCCTTCCCAACAAAGCGCCGCACGATCCTCTTTTCTTATTAAAAACTTTCAATTGGGTGTATATTTCAGGTTTTTTTTCTCATAGTACATAACGCTAAAATTCAATTTACTCCATACATATGGATTATGATGTATTGTCGAGTTATTCTTACGAAAAATTGACGTTTTAAGAAAAATTATATAAACTATTAAAGCTAAAAAATAACCCTCGCAACTTGGTATAGCTTATCATAAATATATTTGGTTAATTTGATATCCGTCCAACAATATTCATACTATAAAGATAAATTGACTTTTTTGTCCAACAAAATTCTTCTAGCGGTGTGTTCCAAAATAAAATGGTTTTCATTCCGGAAACTCTATTAAAAAGTTTGGAAACATTTTCAATACGTAATACAGAATTTGATTGATAACCTGCTTCATAATTTATCATCCTTTATATCTACAGAAAACAAATTTTATGGCCTGCAAGTATTTAGTCGGCTTGCATCTCAAAGTTTTTCGTACGTAACTTTTTAGGGAGTGTAATATATCATGACGTGATAACTGTGTGTCATATCTCTCAACGAACCGTAAATTCCATTATGATCTCCTTTATCTGCATTTTGCTTTTCAATCAAAACAAAAAAAAAATTCCATAAAATATATTAAATTATTTTATATCATCGATTAATTAGTCATTTGAAGTATAACAATAAATATGTATTTCTCCCCCTTTGGGTAGTACGAGGTCTGGTTATTAAATCACGAGATTGCGCACCTAGAGGGCGTCCTAGACGGGTAGGGTAAAAAACGAATAGTGCGTTGGGTATCTACATATCTTGTCTATGCACGTTCCAGAACACGTTTTCGTCACTATTATAGTATTTGTGCAGTAGCAGTTTGCAACGAACGTGTTTTTTTCTCATGCCGAAAACCAGAATCTTAAATTTCTCGTTAAATTGAAAGAAACTCCGAAAAAGTGCTAGAAATTCTTGCAAAAGGCTTATGGGGACAATTCGCTATCTCGTGCTCGTGTTTTTGAGTGGTGAAAGCGCTTTAGTGATGGCCGAGGGAGCAAATCCAAATTCAAAGCAATGTTGATGGTTTTTTTCGATATTAATGGTATCCAAATTACTGAATGGGTTCCAGATAGTAGGACTGTCAACCTTACTTACTATTAGTCAGTTTTGGCAACAATGCGAGAACTAGTTCGTGAAAACCGGTCCGATTGTGCACCAGGACAACGCACTTGCCCATACCGCGTTTTCTGGGAAGCAGATTTAGCCAGTAAGCGCTTGAACACCTGCCGTACTTAACAGATTTGGTTGGATGCGACTTTTTTTTGTTTCCGAAGATAGAATCTGGTTTGAAAGAGACTCTATTTGAATCGATGGAAGCGGTAAAGCAAAAAACAGCAGAGCTCCTAAAGGAACTCAACAAAGAAGACCTCCAGCACTGCTTCGATCAATGATAAAAACTTCCATCATTTTCAATAGTATTCTAGAAATTTCATAGGGAAATTGAACATCATTGATTGATATTATCAACAAACAAAACGTTCAAAAGAGGCGGTTATACCATATAATACAGAAAAATTCTTGATATAAAATCGGGTTAAATTTAAAAGGGGAGTAAATATCATGAAGCTCTTAACGTGAGCTGAGAAACTTTCTTAGGTTATTATGTGACCATTGACAGAATCTTAATTTTTTCTCTAATACTTGAAACTGGGTAGGTCGGATCCTTCCGAAAATAAACAAAAATGCTACTTTCGTTATCAAGGTTATGTCAGTTATATTTTGGTATGACCTTCACTTATGTTTATCAACTTGTTTGAGAAGGGTCTTGTTGCTAGAAATTGTGAGTGGATGACGTGAAAATAGTACTGTGATATGGAAAACATTTCTAAGACGACTCCTCGTTCGTTATACACCTTCAAAGTTGCAAAATTAGAACTTATATCTAAGAATATTTTCTAAATTATACATTTGAAAATTATGAATCTTCAATGGATGATTACGATGTCCATGTAGTAGTTTTTATGAAATAAATGATTCCAAATTACTATCCAAAGACCAGAAGCGGCTCATGCCCAATAGTTAACAATCCGTATTTTTAACAAGGACAACCTGTAGAATTTCAAGATAGCAGAAATGAATTTTCCGATCGATTTTTTCACTCGACGAAATTTATGGTTTAGGAGATAACTAGATTTTTAGATCGCTAGAGATGGAAAACATAATAAAACAATTATTAGAGAACTAATGAGGAACAAATAATATTTGTATCACATCCTCTAGTTTCATCTAGTATGCTACTGTCCAATAAGCTACTACGTGATATTTAATTAAAAATTGCAAGCAACTCAATTTGTTAATATAAGTTTGCTCTCAATCTTTACAAAACGTGTCAATCACATCGTAAATTTCAACATGGTAGAATGTATGGTCGACATGCATTTGATGTATGATTTGTTACCAGAACTCGTCAAAGCCATGAGGTTGTATACTGAACGCTTTCTGGGTGTTTGGATACCTTCTCGTATTTCATTTCATAGTAGAGAAAATTTGCAATCATCTTTAAAAAATTTCATTATCCGTTAATCCGAATGATCAACATTTTTATGTAGTTAAAGATTCAAACTTAACATAAAATCTACAAACGTTTTACGTCTTGTAATAGTTGTAGTCTGCTATAATCCGAGATTATTTGAGGGCACAAACTCGCTCTAAAGTCATTAAAATCGATTAGATTTAGGCGGCGAGCGAAGAAGCTTATTTTTCACAATTTACTATCGATCGTTTTTCTTTCTGTCTTTCATCGATGTAGTTCTTAACGATCCGGCTTGTTTGCCGCCTTCTAAAAATTGAATCTACAATCTAGTTTCTCTTTTTGAAATACATCGTTATACTTTAAGAAGTGTAGGGAAGTTGAATGAACACAATTATAGAGATTTGGTAACCACCGAAACTTTTTTCACTTATATTATTGCATATTATTATCAAAATAAGATTGATACAATTTTGGATTGTCCGTGCATCAACTTCAAATTGTATTGAAATCAAAATACTATATAAAAAATGGAAAATGCTCATTTGTGACATTCTTTTATATCTGTATTTTATATAGAATCATCTTTCCTCTTTTAGAACTAGAAGAAATCACTTATCGAGATGAATCCCAATTTAAATTGCTCCAGTATTTTGATAGAACCTCCCACACTGCTCGTCGTTGGAAACTCCAAAATTTTCAGAGAAAATGGAATCCTCCCAATATTCAATAGCCAAACAATATAAAAATTCATTTTGATCCGTTTTTTTTGCCGAAAGCTTCTCAATACTTACGAATGAGTTCCAAGCTCTAAATACCTGAACAACTTGATGTTACTCATCTAAAGAAATCCTTGTCTTTACAAAGTTTATACCGGATTAAATTAGGTCGTCAGGAGGCCAAATTCACCTCACATAAATTTCAATTAATGCACGATTGTCCATAAAAGAAAAACATATTCGTAATCGTAACATAATTTTCAAACTATATTTTCACGATACTTGATATCGAGTTCCTAAATTGAAAAAATATCAGTACAAGCGAAATACGAATTTTCTGAGTCCTAGTTTGTAGAAAACGCGGCTTGTCTTTTATTTTGTGATTGCCGTTTTTTTGGCAAGTAAGTTGAGACTCCTCAAGACGAGAACTAAGAAACTTCAACTGTTGCTATGTAAGATCGTTACACTGTTACCAGAGGTACCATTCTTCTTACCATTATTGTCCAAAACAATGAAAAAATTCCAATCCAAGGCCGCCATCGCTACGGATGAATCCGCATTGTAAAAAACAGATTTTATGGCAGATTGCAAATTCGGATATCCGATCTTATTGTTTCCTGCAGTCTTTGTTATACAAAAATCGCAATAATCAAAATGGTTGGTTCTCGTTATGCCGCGTGGCTTGTGAATCCACCATAAACTGTCAGATATAAAAAACCCATGAGGAAAAATTTTGTGACCTCAGCTCAGATGACTTATCATCATCCACATTGAACCTCAAAAATGAGCAGAATAAGAGAATAAATAACTAAAAGTCTAAAAAAATGTGTACCATACACGAAAATTGAATAACCTTCCATAGAATCTAATATCTGCGAACAAAAACTGATTTTTTTTCCAATTGGAAGGTCTTGACATCATGAAACTAATTATATTTTAACTACGTTGGGTGCAATCTACACTACCCAGCAGTGTTGGTAGAAGTTTCTCTGACCGCTTGTACTTCCTCGCGGAAACCTCAATCAGGCTAAGAAGGCATAAGTTAATTCGCTCTATCTTCTTCACTACTTCCCTCCGTTTCTCAATCAATACTGGTTGGTTGGAGGATCAGGATGACAACTGGACTCGTACGCTTGTATGTATGGAAGAGCGTGTTGCACCTGATAGTATTTCACCTTGGACAAACTCTAAGAGCGTATAAGTGGTGTTACCACAACAATCAGTTGAGCTAGCTCTGGTGATTATCAAACATCCTAATTTAATAATAATAAGCACCACTTTCACGAAGAAAATATCAAAATAATGACAATATTCATCACAGCATGAATTATTACATCCACGTGAATATGGAATCTACCTCAAAAAAGGCTTTTTTTATCTATTCTGTAAATCTTGATTAATTGGGTGGAATTATGTGGTTATAGAGTCCAACATGTAATTGAATGACTATCATAATTACCAACAGTCTAGTTACTGCGATAAAAATCCCAGTAACGTTAATTTGATGTTCGTGAAAAGCGGTAGAAACTAGAGGAATTTCAAATTATTTCAGCTTGTTTCCGTGAATTAAAAATTCATCTGTAATTCGTACTGAGCTGAGCCAAACAAGTGGTGAATCCCAATCACATTTCCTGAAATGAGATACATTTGAAATGAAAAGTTCCCGAACAGAATACGACAGAAATTGTTATTAAATATGAAGCTATATAAAAAGGGGTAGCGAAAGGATATGATTAAATCAAATTTAATTGAACATCTAGGTCTGATAAAGTTAAAGTGGTTTCGTAATGGCAACTCTCTTTCGGTTCCAACAGAATAAAATGGCCAACACTTTTATTATTTTCATTATTTTCAATATTTTTCCTATTAGCTTAATAGAATGTTAACGGTGTAAGAGTTTCCTGTGTGTTCGTTTTACTTGAAACACTTTTAATTTGATTTGGAAGTCGGAAAATAGATTTTAAGAGAGAGAGACTTTTGCTTCAAAATCATCAGCTCATACAGAATTATTAATACCTCAATTGAATCTTTTCAAAAGATGTTTCTTATCTACTTAACAATCAATCGAAAATCAATCGATTCAAAAGTTGAAACTGCAATAGGATTGATATTCATATTGTAGTCAATATCAAAAATTATAATAACCTTTTATTCATGAAAAAATTGAAAAATAAAAAAAGATACTTCAATAAAAAGTGAAGTGATTGAGCAATTGAATGCTGGTGTACTAAACGCAGATTCTACATAAGCTTGTCCAAAATCATGATCATCCGTTTATCAATGAAGAAATGCTTCTAAAGATTTTAGATATTCCAGGATGATCCAGACTCGGATAATGTGAAAATCGCCACATTTGCAAATGATACCGCTCAATTCATCGAATGGACAAACAAAGAAACTCAATATTGAAGAATGATTCTAGTTGCTCAGATGGAAAAAGTATATGGAAGAGAAAGGATGAGAACTGGGTGCAGAATTTAGGAAAAATAGTGGATTAGAGGCAGAAAGATCAAAATTTTGACAAATAATAAATTCCTCATATACAAGCTTATCTCAAAACAAATAGAGTACAGCTCTGGGGCTGTGACAGATCAACCAATTTTAAAACAAACTACTTCTTACTATTGAGGATTCTCCATACAAATTCTGTACAGGAGCCTCAAAGTAACAACAGTAAATAAATAAAAACACGAAACACAATGATTTTGATATTGCTATGTTCTACCTATTCAATCAGAATCAACCAGAAAACTGAAGAAGACAAAACCCTCAGATCTGCTGTAAATACTGAGTGTCAGAAGCAGTTAACAATGATAAAAGAAACTAGGTGACTCAATGTGTTACAACTGATTTTTAGGAATTGTATATCCCGTCTCTAAGGTAGATAGAAAAACATTTTCCAGCGATGAATATCTATTCCCGCTGCCGTTATTCTGTCCCCGGTTTCTCAAACCAAGGATCTAGAAGAAAACAGTTTATCCTGATGAGAAAATGTGAAAATGTGATAAATTATCTAATTTGTGTATTGTATTGTTACGAACTCGTCCACGACATAGACAGCGAAGCCTGTTATAATGGAAGTCTAAAATTTGGCGAAATCAGATATTTGTTTTTATCATAACAGTGGTTACATTTTTTTTAAATATTTCTATTGAGATATTTTTTTTTAATATTTCTATGGAGACATTTTTATAGAATTCTAGAAATTCCTTTCGGGTATATGATCGAACTTGTTTAGCGGGAGTTCGGTTATACTTGAAAGTAATAATGAACTGATTGAAAAAAAATTGTATTGGATAATTTGTATTATATACGTTAGTTGATTTTAATTCATTACAAAACTACTTAAGAATCGAACCTATCACGTAGGCAACCATTCATACGTATTCCTTTCAGTTGCGCTAATGCAACTCCCTTAAAACTATCTGTATATAAAAGTGAAAGTTTGGATTTATGGACCTACTTATTGAAAATGAGATTATAAATAAGTATATTCAAAAATTAAGCCCTAAACACCAGATCAAAATTAAAAATTAAAAGTAAGGAAATAGCAGTTTGTCGATTTTGTTTTTTAGACCCAATTCATTCGAAATCTCACTTGAAATTCAATATATACTACCTAGAATATGAAATGTCTAGTTGGTAACCGGCGATCGCAACCGTAATAGTTAGTTGCAGAGAGCGAATGTTTCAGATGTGATTTTCTATACTAAAAACACAACTACATAATGGAATTTGCAGCTGTCTTTCCGATTGTATATCTAGCGAAGCGCTCAATTTTAATTAAGTGAAAGTTTTGTATTTTCAGTAAATCTGTCACAAGCTGTTCAACTCAAACCCCTCTAGTAGAATATTGATTGGTTGAACTCAATTTCGGATTCACTTAGGTACCAGATATCGCATCATTTTACTTTGGTAGTGTCAGAAATTGAAATTTATTGATACTAAGAAAAATGAGAATAAAAATTTTTGGGCGCGCTCAAACAATAGTTATTTTCATAACGTACAAAGTTTTTATCCAATTCCGCGCCCGTGAGAAGTCTGCCAAAGTGAAGATGTAGATACGCCATGACCTACCAAATCTGTTCCTTAGGACACAATAATAATTGAGATTTTGAGAGCCTGAAGTAAGGCTGAACTGTTCCTACGAGAAGGAGTCGTATTTGATGAAGGCACCTTTTTCAAAATTAGAATTCCAGAAATCAAAACACACTTTTATTGTGAATTTATGGTAACTGCTGGAAATTTCGCTGGTTTCAATCTGGTTGATCTCCTCAAAATGTACTGTGAAACACGACATACTGTGGCATACAACCCGTGGGCATAAGTACTATTGATAAATTAACAGCAAAGATTGGATCTACTTAATGTTGAAGAGTACAAAGGACATTTTTTCAGATACTCGTCAGCGTCTCTCCTGGCGGACTCAGGACATTCTGAAAATAAAGCAACACGGAGGATGGAAGTGTATTCGAAGGCTTTGTTAAGAGTTCATTAGATAAATATCACAGCTTCAAATGAAATTAACATTAGACAAGAATTTCGAGTGAATATTCACCTAGAAAATGGACTTATTTTAAATTACAGTGTCTTCAACAATGTTGTTTACAATGTATATCTCAAAATACTCAAATTGAGTTAATTTTTAGTCCAAAGTTTTCACATAACCATTTTTCATAACTTATATTGGAAAATTATGAAAAATGTGACGTGTCCTAATGTCAAGGAGTGACTTAAAGTATAACATTTGATACAGGAATTTTATAAAATGAATAAATATCATAACTCATCACTTATATATTAATTAAGCTGAAATAAGCTATTATATATTATAGATGTAATCGCCTTGGAGCTAAAAATTCATGTAGCGAGTGAGAAAACGTTTCTAAATAATATAATCAATGATTTTATGTAGCGGAACCCACTTAGGAAGTGAGAAAATTCAATGGGTAAACATTGGAAATATCCTAGGTCCTTTCGCACTCCTTTGGACACAGTCGCACTAGTACAATGAAACTAAAGAATCCTTCAGCATGCATTTGGAAGCTCTCCACTAGGTCTTATCCTAGGATATCAAAGTTTGTACAAAATCGACAGTTGTGATTAGACCTATGAAATTATTTCTATTCCTTCTATTCAGCTGGGGATTATTCCTCTTTCGAATGTTTCTTTGAGCAGCATTAAATTTTATCAAAAGGTTTGACGGTTTATCGAGAGTTTTATGAACAAAAATTAGAGAAAAAGAATGTTCGAAAAGTTATTCGACTATAAAAACAGGTGAAAATTCCTGAAGGACGCGTGGTAAGTTTAAATATCTATAATTGTGAAATTTCTAGAGAAGCCAGAAATGCTTCCAGTCATGGAATCAACATTAATATGAGAATACTTTGGTGTAGATTGATTCAAATTTCAAATAACATTTTTCCCATACCTCATAAATGGTTTATTATTATGTATATGAGGTTCATCTTCAAAAATTCACGATAATTGAAATAAATCTGTTTATTAACACACCTTGTAAATGTCTCTACAATAATCATTCGTAACCAACAAACTAACTTTCAAATTCCCATTAAATCAATTCATATGAACTGGATTGAAGCTATTGTAGATTTTTGTAGTTGATTAGGTGTATTTATATTTCCGTCTAAATATATGAAATTTTAATGATTAATTCTGGAATACTTCAACTACATACAATTAACCAATCCTTTGTAACATAATGCTGGTAATTGAGAATCCATTTATATTCTTCCTTTAGCGCTCCAACTAATTCAGTTTTGATACTTTTAATAGGATTAGACTAGGATGAATAATGTTAGAGCCATAGAAACTGAATAGTCTCGGCTTCAATTTTAAAACTCATTCGTTGTAACTGCAAATTGAGTAACGAAAAAAGCGAAAAAAAAAACGCAAAAAAAAGTGATGGCATCACGAGAAATTTGGTTTACGCCGTTCAATTCCATTCGATAATTGTCGTGGTCAAGGATGCCTGAAATTCCGTTTTATAGGGGACAACACTTGCAATGAAACGTCCTGGGTGTTAGTATTTATATCCGTATGAAATTCCCCGACCGGTTTTTAACTGGATTCTGTTATTTGATTTAGATTGCGCGAGATTCGCACTCAACATTATTAGATTCATTGTTCCATATTTTGGGTAGAAGATTACAAATAAATGACGATTTCTAAGAAATCAGATAATGATTTTTTGGTAGCTGGAGCAAAACATTCATTTAATCGTCAATAGAAAAGGATTGAAGCAACAACCACATGATCACATTAACGAACTTCAAAGAAAGGATGAAAGTGAACATTCTCACAGGAAAAGAACGGGATGGAAAATACACAATAAAGGTTAATGGAATCTCAAACTCCATGATGACATATGGAACAGAAGCTAACGAGCTTTGATAGAAACTGAACCTCAAAAAATCGTACAGACCCAACCCCAGAAACACATTAACGGACTCTGACTCTACTCCAAAATCTTGTCTTCGCGGTAGACTCTTCAAGTGCCTTTTATCTTCTAAATATTAAGATTTCTACAAATCCACTGAACCTGCGCGGATTCCGGTTGGGACTTCGAAATAAATTTCTACTTACAAATGGTATTCCTTGGTTTGCTTGTTGCCTCGATGAGACAGATTTGTTTGTTGTAAATTATTGGAACTCGTCCTGATGTAGGAGTTGCTCCTCTGCAGAGCTGGGGTTGTGGTTTTTGGTTGGGATTGTACGGCTTAAGGATGAAAGAAACGGGTCTCGAAGAAAAAGAAAAGAAAGCTTCAGCCTAAAAACATTATTCTCCACAATTTTGTAGTTTTTTCATAACTATGTTACAGGAAAACCTGCATCACTGACGATCGGTGATGTAAGAGGTGCGGTTCTATCTAATGGTCAAGGAAAAACAATCTAAGAAGCTGAGGAAGGTCTTCGCATCCTGTTGCTAGCATCCGAAGGGGCGGATAGGGGAGTTTCCTTTTGAGCTTGAAGTAGCCGTATATTGTCGAGCCAAGGAGTTCTCTGATTCGATGGTGCGACTCAAATAACGGGCTTAGAAATCATTTAGACATCTTGAGATGCAAAGATGCAGAGGCAGCTTCAGAATTAATAGATCGACAGATCTCCAAGAAGTAGAAGAAGAAGAGATGAAGGTTATGTCTATATTGACATAAACGTTGTTACTGGGGCTGAATCGATATTGGTATTGGCAGTATCTGAGAATGGATTGCTCGCAGATCAAGAGTTTTTTGAGGAGATGGTCGGGTAAGGTGCTGTAGACGTTCTCTTCTCGACTTAGTAACATTTCTTTTATTGCTGCTAGCACTTCGAAGAAGAACTATATTTCACGTTCAAAGCAAGCTAAATTTTAATTAAAAACTGGCAAATCTTTGCTGAGTACCTGAAAACTATGGAGTAAAAGGGAACTATGCAGTAGGAAAACTTGCTAAAGGTGTAAGAGTGAAGAAAATACTGAAGAGACAGTAACAGTGTTACTGCCAATGGAATTGTTAGAAGATGCTGCTAAATCATTTGACATTTTACTATTGGCACAAGGCTTCAGAAGTGGGGAGTTACTATTGAAGAAGGAGAAACGATCGATCATCTGCTCTCCCTTAATGCAACAACGACGTCAAATGTTGGGGGTCGACACAATTTATTTCCTCGAAAAAATAGCAGAACTAGAAAAAGTAGAAATCTTTATTTTCGTTTCGAAATGTTCAGAAAAATGTTTAGTTAGTTAACATAGTTTTCGAATCGTGGAAATAAGTAATAACATAGTTGACCTTAGTGAACGAGTGAACCACGACCAATCTAGATCAAGGTTGTCCGCACTAACCTTACCTATAAAAAGAAGACCGGAAAATAATGGATTTATCAAATAAAATTTCGAGGAATACATTTTCTATATACACAGTTCCTCTGAATAACTTCCTCAATAAAACAATAGTCCTTCCATAATTCTAAGCTACCTCATTTTGAGAATCCCAAGGTAACTTTCTCTAATAATTTCCTTATTGTCCTTATAGTATGCAATTGATTCGATATTCTATGATATACCTGCTACACGTTTTAGGAAAAACCAAGACATTAACATAAATTCAAGAAGAGAAGAAATTCGTTCTGCCTCGAGAAGTAGTTCTCGAATGCTTACATCTCAGCGAAGCTACGCTGCTCCAAGTGATTAGGCACGCGCAATTTAGTTTTGTTTATATTGTTTTGTTTAAGTATATATAGTGAGTTTGAGTATTTATCGAACTTTGTTTATTATGCCATCAACAAAATTTTAGCACCCAGTGTTAATATTTTCTACGTGGAATTTAACCAGTATATTTAAATGAGACAGTACAGTTTTACATTATTGTAGTGTTCGATTGAAAAGGGCCGCTGCTTTTTAAACAAACAATAAAAATTCGTTGGATCAAGATGTTGCATGGATCAGCTGAAGTTTATTCACTGAAGAATCCAATAAATAAACAATAAACGCATGCAAAATAAGAAATTTGGTTTCGGAAAATGCCTCACGACACACTCTGTTTTGAAACCAAACTTTTCATAGCAGGCCTCAATTTACTGATTAACGATTATTAAAGATATGTAGTAACCACTGATTTTCATCATGAAATGAAAGCGAATTGTGCAGATGTAGTCGAAAGAGATAATAAAGTGTTAGAATACATTAAATGTTTTCAAATGCAAACCGATTGAGAAGGCAAGAGCCACTTGAACTGAAAAGACGTGCCGCGTCGCTACTTCAACTTCGACGCCGTCTAAAGGGTTTTATACGTTCTCAGAACTTTATTCAGCAAAGGTAAATATATCTTTAAAATATTCTTCAAACTACATAAGACTTTATTTACTGGGTGTGAGGATGAAAATTTTTTTCTCATACAATATTTTTATCATATCTGATGTTCGTGATTTATTCAAATGAGATGTAAATATACAGAACGTTCCTTTCCAGTGGATCAAAATAGATGTAATTTATCTTTGCGGTATTGATCCTATTATATAATTTTGATTATAGTCGACGGAGGAGAACAAAACAAAATCAGTTAATAGTTACTAACTACAGTTGAAGGAAATCACGTTTCCAAATTTTTATGTCAATAAAAGTTTTGATGCTATCATGCCAAAAGTTTTCCTTATAAAATGAGCTTTATGTTTAACTTAAAGTAGGTCATAGCAGATCACAATGGAAAACGAGGGTGTTTCAAAACTTTATGGTTCATTGAAGTATATCAATTTGTAGAGTAAGGTTTAAAGGACAAGTGCCATTTTACGATTTTTAAATATATTCAGTTGGTGGAATGTTATTATTACGACAGCCATAGGAACATATGGGGTAAATGAAGACGACACAGTAAATAACAAAGATGACTATTTTGAATGTTTGCCGAAGAAATTTCTAAAGTAGGCACCTCAAGAGAGGTAATTATCCTAGGAGACCTAAATGCAAGAACAGGCAAGAAAATAGACGATCAGATAGGAGGAAGATTCGGGGAAGAAGTAACAAATGATAATGGAAACAGACTTATTACATGATGCCAACAAAATACATTAAAAATACTGAATGGCTTCTTCCAACACAAAATGATACATAAATACACATGGGTACAGCATACACGGGACTTAAGATCTATTATAGACTATATAATAATGAGACAAAACACAAAAATTAGAATACAGGATGTTAAAGTACAAAGAGGGGCAAACTGTGGCAGCGACCACTTCTTACTTAGAACAAAAATTTTACCTTTCATGCAGATAAATAAAATAGAAAAACAGCAACAAGAAAAAGCATTTGAAATAAAAATTAATAGATTCAATCTAAATAGCTTACAAGAAGAAAGTGTAAAGAACTTATATCAAAAACGTCTAGATGGAAAACTGGTACAGGAAAATTTTGACAATCCGAAACAACACTACAGCTTTATCAAAAGAAGCATGATTGCTGCAGCGGAAGAAGCCCTGGGAAGATCCGATAACACTAGAAGACCAAGAACGTACTGGTGGGACAAGGAAATTGAGGATCTCATAAACGATAAGAAAGTAAAGTTCTCCAAGTTTTATGCACGAAAAAATGATAATGATAAAAGAAATTTTAAAGAAACACAGACAAAAGTGAGAAAAGCTACAACACAAAAGAAAAACGAGACATGGGAAAAGACCTACACTCAAATAAACACCTACCTAGGAGGCAGCAGAAACACAGAAAGTTGGAAAACCTTAAAATCTCTTCGAGAAGATAGATCAAATAATCTTATATCGCCAATAACATTAGAAAAATGGGATGAGTACTTCTCTAAATTGTTTACAGAAACAAGACCAGAGTTCAAAAATCAAAAACAGGACAATATAAACATCATCACATCTCCGCTTAGAATTACAATTAAAGAAGTAAAAGACGTTTGTCAGTCACTAAAGAATCGAAAATCTCCAGGTCCGGGTCAAATAGCACCAGAGTTAATTAAAAATGGCACCGAAAAACTTTTTTCTCATCTGCAAATGCTTTTCTAGAAGTGTATAAATGGTGAAGCGCTACCCCAAGAGTGGAAAACATCTTATATGACTACCGTATATAAAAAAGGGGACAGAGAAAATTGCGACAACTACCGGGGACTTACAGTGATGTGTATAATATCCAGAATTTATGGAAAAATCTTAAAAAATAAAATCGAACAGGAATATTGCAACATGGAGGCAGAAGAACAGGCAGGCTTCAGAGCGGGGAGGTCGACTATTGATCATTTATTTACGATTTCGCAAATAATTGATAAGAAAACCGCCAAAAATCAAGAACTCCACCTTTTGTATGTTGACCTTAACAAAGCATATGACAGCGTACCTCAAACAAAACTATGGGATGCCTTGGAAAGAACAAATATAAATGCGGCCCTAATAAAAGCAGTACAAAAGCTTTATGAAAACAGTAAATCACAAGTAAAAATAGGAAACAAGGTCTCAAAAGGATTCTCCATCAATAAGGGGTTAAAACAAGGATGCTGTCTGTCGCCCACACTCTTCAAGATATACCTGGAACACGCACTAGCACACTGGAAAAGGAAATGTAAGAACATGGGCATTCCACTAATCGATTCCACACTATATACCCTGTGTTTCGCAGATGACCAAATAATCTTGGCACAGGACTACGAAGACTTAGAATATATGACAAGAAAGCTAGTAGAAGAATACAGGAAATGGGGTCTAGAAGTAAATTTTAGTAAAACGGAATATATGTGTATTGGAGGAGAACAACAAAATTTAATACTTGAAGAAACACAACAAAAAATAAGTCATTGTGCAAAATACAAATACCTAGACATGATCATCACTAATGATGGAAGATTAGATGAAGCAATAGCACAAAGAAATAACCAAGGAAGACAAGCAATAAGACAACTAAATAGTGTATTGTGGGACAAACAAATATCCAAGGAAAACAAACATCGAATATACAATAGCATAATAAAAAGTAAAACAACATATAGTAGCGAAATCTGGCCTCTAAAAGAAAAAACAGTCAAAATGCTTGAAGCCACAGAAATGGATTATTGGAGACGCGCGACTGGAATATACCCAAACAAATTTTAAATTGGGCACCACAAGGAAGAAGAAAGAGAGGAAGACCAAGATTAAGTTGGAGAGAAGGTATCGAGAAGGATATTCGAGAGAGAGGATTGGAAGAAGATCTTTGGGAAGATCGAGAAAAATGGAAACTGGGAATCGGAAGACGGCGAATAACGTTTTAACCCGATTAATATATATATAGGAATGTTATTAACATCGAAAGTTAGTAAAAATCGTCGATTTTTCGACTTTCAAAAGTTTAGAAATTTAACAATCCTGCATACTTCATGGGGCATATATCGCACTACACATTTAGCGGAGTTGATTCTATTTAAAATGCAAAATAGAGTGACTATTGAAATTTTGTGGAAATTCGTGAGCGCCCAGATTTTATGCATCAAAAGTTCGAAGTTTGTCAATATTACATGCCAGAACATAAAACTCACTGCTTCGATATCTATTATGGTTGAAAAGGCCTAGAGTTCAAATGTATTGAATTGAAACACCAACTAGGTCAAAAATCGGAAGGATTGAGTTCACGCGGGTCTCAAAATATTCATAGAAAAATAAGTTTATTTTGAAGCGGGTGCGAACAAAATGATAGATTTGTGACATAAAATTTTGTTTTTTCACATTTACTTTTTATGTTTAATTGTTGTTGGATTAGTTCAGCTCAGAATTATCGATTCAAACCTTTCAATTATGTCATATGAATCAAATTAACAATTAGATTATTATAGTATATTATCCATTAGTCTATAATTTAATAACATATTAATATTCATTCATACGTAGAACATAGTTATTAAAAATATTGATAATAGTAACATAAAAACTTTAAAGACTTAAAATGACTCGATGGTTAATAATGAAGCAGTGATGTCAGCAGTTGATGGATAATTTGAAGAACTTGACGACTTTTATTATTAAAATGGTATAAAACATCGCCGAGAAAAGTGTATGGATCCCAAAGGAGATTACTTTGAACAATAATAGTTATTTTTCCAAAACTTTTATGTTTTCTTTGTTAGGCAAGTGACCATCCTCATATTGATGATTTATCTCATACATTTACTGATATGAATTGATGGATTTTTACCAGAAATTATAGTAAAATAATCACAGACTAACAAATGACTGACTTTTAATACCAAGATCGTCTTTTTTAGGTAGGATTTTTAGTTCGAAAAAACTGAATAAATTTCTAAACGAAGCACCATTTCTTCTGGTACCAAACGAAACTAAAATATTTCACTCATGTTTTGCATTAATCATGGGTTCCATGTGAGCCTGACTTTCTTGGTTCACAAATCAAACAAGTATTAATTATTTGGCAAATATTATTCATTAGTACTGCATTAATAAAGCAAATTAAAAAAAGCATTTAGAGAAGGAGCCTCAAAGGTGCCACGTGCCAAATTGATTCTATTAGGATTGATTACATTTTACAATTTCAAATTCTATTCTAAGCAACAACACAAATTTATTTATCACAAAAATGTGTAGAAACCATAAATATTATAATGAGCTTCTATCCGTACAAGTTAATCAGTATTCTTTCACTAAAATTGCTTTTCTTTTCTAGGTAATACCTCCATCAGCACGAATAAGGTAAGAAACACTTTGCTAACCAAAATGCTTATTTTTTTCATAGATATAGATTTAATGGAATATTATCTTCGCTAGTAATTTATAGTTTATAATTATATAGACTCTAATTCTACTAATTTTAAAGATTTAAATGATAAATCCTTCTTTAGATTTGACACCTACTTGAATTACATCGTACATTCTATTATGGAAAGTGAATAAGCTTTCTCTTCATCAATACTACGAAATTTGATTCTTTATGAGTCTACTATACTTAAGAATTTACCATTTTTGTTATACATCGAAAAAGCTAGTCTACATCTTTGTTGGTCAATTTATTATCTTCTTTCCTACTCAATTATCGATAATTAAGACATTTTTCAAGTTTCATTTGGAACGTTTCCGATGATTTTCTCTTGATACAGATTTGAATTTCATCTAAACAAGTTGAATAAACTTCTTTATATCAACTGAAGCTTGTAATCTTTTCCCTCTAATCTCATTCTCGTTTACGGGGTTTGTAATCATAACGTATCGTATTTATCCAATACAAACTTTCACCTCCGCCACGTACAGTGAGAGGTTGATCGGATAGGAGATCTTCAGACAACCATATCGGCTTTATTAACGGCTTTCAACTCGTCTGATTTAGGTCCAATCCAATTTCACCCGAACCTCATCACTAACAAGTTAGTTAAGAACACGCAAAAGTTGAGTGGTGCACATCAAATACCTTAAGCATACGGCTTTTGGACTCAAACTGAAACTTGAAAGTTTTGAATTGATTCTTCGAAATGCGTACATTAAAAAGGAAGTGATAGTTAATGATGTAGATTTCAATTGAAGTAGATATGTCATTTCCAATGAGGAAATCAACATTTTTTTTAAACTAGATATTGACGAGGAGGTAAGATTCTAGGACGAGCCGTAGTTAAATCCTGAAGTTTGCGAATCCTAAAAAACAGTATCTGGTCGTGCTAAATAATCTTTTTTCAAGAAACTTGTGTATTAGTTATCAACATTTCTTTATATTCTAATTCTTGCCTTTATTTATAATAAAATTTCAACAAGTACAAACTTAGAACGCGGTATGACTTTCATTTGTTAGAAACTGTATAACACCTTATTTTACTCAATTTAAATTCAACGATTGTTTCTAGAAAGAATTATCAGGTTGAGATGTAATTTAATGCAATTTCTAAAAGTTTTCCAGTTGTTACTTGTTCGAAACTGCTACTGGATTAATTGTAGTTGCGTTTCTGTAAATCATTCGACGTTTTTCGTGACCGGCACCTGAACATGCGGTTAATTCGGTGGACTATTTCACAATATGAAGTACTCAAACTCGTTAGAAAGAAAGTTTAACTATTTCATTTCAAATGGTTAAGCACTGTAGTCTAGAATTTTGCGCACAACTACAGATTGATTCAAATGTCGACGCTGAACCCATACCAATTCTATAATATGCTTCTATACATTCTATTTCATTTTGAAAATGCGACATTCTCTATGGTTCAGTCCTTGTGGAAAATTGAAAAATATGTAAAGTCACTTTAATTCGAAAGCTGCAGCAATTGCTTGTCATTTTAACAGACTTTCTTACAAGTGAACATTTTTTTGGGATCAGCGCATAACCAGTAGTCAGTGGAGGTCAGATCTGGACTATACAGTGGATGAAGAAGAATTAGAAGTGTACTTCGATGAATTTAAACCATCGTTCCCATCAAATTGTGAATAGGTGCATTGTCTTAGTGGAATAGTGGTTTTTCTCCGACATATGAGGCCGTTTTTGCTTCATTTTTTCGATTTAACAACTCCATGTAGTATTCGCTATTGATTGTCTCTCCTTTTTGGAGATAGTCGATGACAAAATTAGCCATAACCTTCTCAGCTTACTGTTGTGCCTTTGGATGATTTTGATTAAGACACCAAACACCATTTTAAATCATACATACGTTGCTGTTTTTGATAGACTTTGAGTAAACGCGGCACCCATTTTGAAAAAAGCTTTCTCATGGTCTAATGTTTCACGGTCTCAACTATCTAACGCAATTGGAGTTTGTGGACTTTTTTGATATTTTCTGGAGTAATCACCTTTATAGAACGAACGGAACGTCCGACATCATCGGTGTCTGTACGACCACGTTTAAATTCATCAAGCCAATAACAAATCGTTCTTTTCGATGGTGAAAAGTCCGGATAACACTTTTTAAGCTATTCCTGAGCTTGTACAGTATTTTTTTTACATCAAGGAGCCATGATAAATTAACGAGATTGATTTGAATCCATTGTTTCGAAAATAACAGAAGTAGCTTCACTTAAATGGCTGTCACTTTTTTCTGATTAATCGAAATGTCTTGTAATCTCACATACAGTCTTTTGAAAGTTGATACTTCATGAAAGTCAGACGAATTCGACAATGGCGACTCCACCTCTGTGTCAATCACACGACTTATTGAGTGATGTAGTAATTTCAAAACTAAATTTTGTTTTTCTATCTCGTAGTTTGAAATTACTCAAAGGAAAGTAACTCATTTTTGAAAATCCATTCTGTAAAAAGTTACTATTTTCAAATTCCACTATATGAAAAAATCTATGAGCACTAAATCAAGTGTTCATGGTGGTCATTCTTCACTTCACTTCAAAATCCGTTAACCATTCAAAGTTAACTTTAGGTAATGTCCACAATTCCAAAAACTCTGACTAATTGTACAGTAATCGAGCTCACATCTGTGAAAGAACGACAGAATTATAACAATTTATTCCAGATGAATGTATTTATGCAACAAGTGAGTAAAGTAATACTTTTTCCCGTAAGTAGGACAGCAATTCTTACGAGTGAAAAAAATATACTTCACAAAACTTTTTCTTCTTCCGTAGATTCAAAGTTTTCGACACAACTTTTATCAATTTTTATATTGCAATAAAAATATCAAAAGTATAACTCGATCATTATTAATTTGAAGTGAAGAAGAAGTTACATTACGATTGGTACTCGAATTGGCAACATTTAACGAGTTCAAAGTTCAAAGTACTTATTGGATTTGGTTACAATGTTGCTAGAAATCGAACTAGTTGGTCCAGGTAAAATTTTCACTGCGTAATCAGTTTTGTTTTTTATTGAGTCGTCTACGCAACGCTCCGCAACTGTGTTGAATTTCCACCCATATCCACTAACAGAGACGTCGAATAGCTTCAAAATCTACGCCCAGTATAGGTTTTTTGGATTGGGTAAATTCAAATATGCTGCGATAAGCGAGGGACTTTTTTAAAAGGTATTGAAAGCTACAACTTGGGTTTTGAATTTTCCATTTCTATACATCAAAAATAAATGATCAGTATTCACATTTGTGTGTCGTTGGTTTTTATATTTCTTATAAATGTTTACCAACTAAATTAATAACAGTAAATCCAAGCTGAACATGAGTTTTTGTATCAGGTACTGTGATTATTAAAACATTTCCGGTATTATCAACATCGTTACACTTCATTTTATGTAATTCCTTTCTCAGCAGAGCTCCTGCGATTCCGAATATCTGAAAGATCTCACAAATAACATTATATTAAAAATTTTTGCTGTCATACCTTATGGATGAGAAAATGATGGTCTGGAGCTTGCAACAGAAACTTATTAATTTCTTCACGAGCAAATGTTTTACGTCGTTATTCACCATTCGAGCGCATTTCAGATTTGAATAAGTCGATCAAAGTGTTGAGGACTTCCACATTTTGGATTTACTTTCAAAGTAGAGTAGTAACACTCTTTCTGTGAAGCTGTTTATGCCCTTTTTTAATACGCCATTCCATGAAAAAAATATATTCCTTTAAATAGTGTTCCCTGGAATTTTCAGTTTTATAGTTTTATAGTCGCTGTCGCTAAAAATACTTGATTCCTTTTAATTAGACACAAAACGAATTTTCTTGATCGAATATCAAGAAATAAAACAATTTAATAATTGCGTTAGAAAATGACACGTTACGGCACTATTTTTAACCCAAAACTTGAAAAAATTGAACGATATGGTACTTTTTTTCATACTTTTTGATCGATTCTTTATGAATGCAAATGAAAGAAAAAAACATGAATATTATAACGGACGTAGACAAGACTCAGACAGGACGATAAATTCTCAGTATACTAAGAAAAGGAAAAGTAGGAAAAACATCCGTTTAGGCACCTCATGTCAAAAACAGACGTGCATATACTTATCAATATCGACAACATTACTTCTATATTACTCATCCCAAAATCAATGTTATTTAAGTTCGTTATATAGCTCTGCTGAAGTTCGAATAGTTGCAAATTTTAATCTTCTACGTAGAGATACGCCCAATTAAAAGTTTCATTGGTATATTGGGGAACTTCAGTTTCTCAAACAAAACTTAATATCGTATATAAATGAGCTATTGTGAGAAAATTGGAATATATTCTGAATAAAGTAATAACTCGTGATTGAGGTTTCTCAAGAATTTCTTCCGATGATGCTGAACTTTCGTACAAGTGCGATAAAAGATCTCTAGAGTATATCATGAAACTCGGGCTCGGTGCGTAACTAATAAGTCAATTTAGAAATTTATCATTATCAATGTGATAGTGATTTTACCGTGTCAAATATCTTCGTGCATACCACGTATATCTCTTTGAGCTTGAGAAATTTACAATAATACCACGGACTCGGGAGAATTTAGAGAAGTCTAATCGACAAACAACTGTTTCATCATGTCAATTCCATAACCTACAACAACCTAGCTCCAACTATCCAGAGAGTTTAGAATTTTTCGAAATTTTCGTGAAAAGTTCACAGCTGAGAAATAAATTATGAAGATAAACACATTCATGTGATATTTTTATAATAAATTTAATACCAAAAATCACGAATGGAAAATAGAATACTTGACATATGGACAGCGTTTATTTAGATTTGTTGTTTGATAACTTGAATTAGGTCGATGAGAATTTTTCTTTTTTTGACTTTCTTGAAAAGTTTTAGAAGCGTATTTCAGAGTTCTATTAGTAAAAAGGAACTGTTTTGCTCTGGAAAAGATAATTTGGAAAAGCTGAAACCGTCCAATAGAAGGAAATCAAAATAAAAGAAATCGTGCGTTTTGACTACCCCCGTATAAAAATCGTTCGGTTTTTATCTTACACTCAACAATCTGAAATATTATCTCATTCTTTTTTCAAATAAATCTATAGGGGGGAGGATAGCAGGTAAAAAAAACGGTAGGAGGAATATCTGGCAACGCTGTTTCATGAACGCCGTCCAATCTTAAATCGCTGCAAACTGCTAAAGAAAAATCCAACGAAAAAAATTTTTAACAGGTAAAAAAGAACAATCGAAAAAAAAATTCAGAAATAACATCCAAAAAAATTAAAAAAACGCGACGGCGATCTGTAACGCTCGTGATCCGATTCAATTTACGACGAAATGCGTCAATTTCAAACGCCACCTACCGGACAAATCGAAAGCGAAACAGATCAACCGAAATATTGTACATACGAGGGGCTTTTCGAAAGTTATTGACGTCGAACGGAAGCTAAAAGGAAAGATAGTACACTATTGGAGGTGATATTTTTGTAGGAGGGTTTTCAGTGAATTTGGTCATAGTTATGTGATACAATACTTTTATTTGAGAAGCATCAGCCCAATCAATATAAAGGATGTACTAGTTTCTACTTTGAGTGAGACAACCATGGATCCATCGCGTCACACCAGAATCAGAAGAACAATCGAAACTGATTGAAAAGGAAGAACCGGCTCCAAAGAAAGCGAAGACTGTTCTGCAGGATAATTCCCATTGACTATCTGAAAGAAAGAGAATATATCATACGGCGAGTATTATGCTAATTTATTGCAACATTTGTTGGATAAAATCAAGCAAAAAAGGCTGCATTTGGCTTTTAATAAAGTGTTGCTCCATCAAGACAATGCACCAACTCAAACATCCGTTATTGCAACGGCAAAAATTGATGAATTAGAGTTTGAATTGCTACCTCATGCGGTCTATCTGCTAGATTTAACCCCCTCTGATTATTTTCTGTTCTCAGATTTGAAAATATGTCTCGGTGATCAAAGTTTTTCCAACAATGGAGAAATTATGTCGGCAGTTAGTGATTATTTTGAGGAACTTGACGATTCGATTGAAAAATATATAGAGCTAAAAGGAGATTGATTTAGAAAATTAACACATTTTTTCCCAAAATTTTTGTGTTTTTTTTTGCTGTGCCAGGTACTTCTACAACCATCCTCGTAGCTATCTAGAATAACAGTTATCCGCGAATTCTTTCAATATTTATAATCATATCGAAAGTAATTAATATCACTCCAGTGGTAACTGATTCCTTCTGAAATTCTTCTGGAATTTCATGTAAATGACTGATTAATGAGTTATATTTCCAAAAATTTTTTCAATTTCCTACTTTTTAGACCACTTTTACATGGTTTTGTTGATTTGAAATGACCGTATTCCTATTTTCACTTAAATTATTCAGGTCTTTTTATCATTGATACCTTTCTATTATGATATAAACATGATGTAGAAAAATTATCAGTATCTAATCATATTTTGATAAAAACTGACAGTAATCGAAACGCTATCAATTATATGCTTATAAACAAAATTTCAGTTTATAGAGACCCAAAAAATCAAGATAATTCATAAATAAAATCATATTTTAATTGACAAGATAAGAAAAATTAATTCAATGACTTGTAAATTTGTGACATTCTCTAGTTTCATTTGAATATTGGTCATCCAACGATAATTGAAGTGAACGTCGGAAGAAAGTTTATGAAGTGAATAATTTTATCTACGGCTGTTACAGCAGGGCTTTATTCTACAAAAATAACTGTAAATCTTCAATCAAAATTGGTATTGATTCAGTATAAACATAAACGGAGCACCAAACACAATGTTCCGTATCTGATTTATGTCGGAAAAACACAAAAACCGAACGAAATACAAAGAGAAATGCATTGGATGTGATTTATATCTATGAATAAATTCATCGGGTTGGGTTTGTGTCAGAAGCGTTGTACAGAGAGCTACGAGCTCATTTACCCTTGCAGAAGTAGCCAATTTAAAAAGCACCTCGCTACCAATTTAGCGCGAATCGTGTCAAATTACTCGTTGCGAACAGGAACGGTATTAATTTGGAAATTTCATTGAGATCCGTGTGGAAATCGCCGGAATGAAGGTTTTCGAAGCTAGTGGATTTTCTAAATTAGAAGTTGAAGGTTATTATATACGTGTTGAAAGACATTACTACGATATACTGTGTTCCAGCACGTCTTCAGTCGAACTAAAATTATATCATTTCGATACGCTACGGCAAATATTCCAGCAACATCTTGCTCTTAGAGATTTTAAACTGTTTTTGATAATATTACCAGTCGAAATATTCCAACGCCTTCAACAATTCTAATTTCATCTCATTTTTTGACTCTTCTTACGATTATTTGATTCTTGTAATCCCTTCAATCTAATATACAGAGTGAGTTTTATGTTTTATAATTTTTGATTTCATTTCGGAATCGCTGTTTTCGTTCGATAATTTCTAAATGTGATTTACAAAATATATGACGTAACACTAGGGTGAGAGAGAGTCTCAGAAATGTGACCAGCTTTGAGAAGGACAAGTGAAGGGGCAAAAAATTATGAAATTCGTGTGACGTAATTTATGGATGACCCCTAAAACTTTTCACTATATTATCGACGAAGATCATTTCTGATCGCTTTTTGATTATATCAAAACCAACATTTCAGTAACTTCCTTGACTGTTTTTGCTTTCATGACATTGTTATTTTTGATTCTTCTTATTGAGTCGTTACTATTTCCACTAGCTTTTACCCGCGGCTTCGCTCGCATCGAATCCATTAAATAAGTATCAGAAATCATTATAATAGAAAAGAACGAACTCTGTAGCTATATTAGAACCTGAGATATAGGTCTTTGAATGTAGAAAAATTGCCAAAAACCTACAAAAATCCATAACTCCATAGTGAATGTCCGCGCCTAGCTCCTCTCCAATTCAACCTATTTAAGTGTTCAAAAACTCAAAAGAAAAAAGGTGTTTCAGCGAGTGTTCTTAAACAAAAAATAATCCTGTAGCCATATTAGAACCTGAGATATACATCTTTGAATGTAGGAAAATTGCCAAAAACCTACAAAAATCCATAACTCCATAGTGAATGTCCGCGCCTAGCTCCTCTCCAGCTCAACCGATTTAAGTGTTCAAAAACTCAAAAGCAAGAAGGTGCTTCAGCGAGTGTTCTTAAATCAAAACGAACCCTGTAGCCATATTAGAACCTGAGATATAGATCTTTGAATGTAGGAAAATTGCCAAAAACCTACAAAAATCCATAACTCCATAGTGAATGTCCGCGCCTAGCTCCTCTCCCGCTCAACCGATTTAAGTGTTCAAAAACTCAAAAGCAAGAAGGTGCTTCAGCGAGTGTTCTTAAATCAAAACGAACTCTGTAGCCAAATTAGAACCTGAGATATAGATCTTTGAATGTAGGAAAATTGCCAAAATCCTACAAAAATCCATAACTCCATAGTGAATGTCCGCGCCTAGCTCCTCTCCCGCTCAACCGATTTAAGTGTTCAAAAACTCAAAAGCAAGAAGGTGCTTCAGCGAGTGTTCTTAAGTCAAAACTAACTCTGTAGCCATGTTAGAACCTGAGATATAGATCTTTGAATGTAGGAAAATTGCCAAAAACCAACAAAAATCCATAACTCCATAGTGAATGTTCGCGCCTAGCTCCTCTCCAGCTCAACCGATTAAAGTGTTCAAAAATTTAAAAGAAAGAAGGTGTTTCAGCAAGTGTTCTTAAACCAAAACGAACCCTGTAGCTATATTAGAACCTGAGATATTGATCTTTGAATGTAGGAAAATTGCCAAAAACCTACAAAAATCCATAACTCCATAGTGAATGTCCGCACCTAGCTCCTCTCCAACTCAACCGATTTAAGTGTTCAAAAACTCAAAAGCAAGAAGGTGCTTCAGCGAGTGTTCTTAAGTCAAAACTAACTCTGTAGCCATGTTAGAACCTGAGATATAGATCTTTGAATGTAGGAAAATTGCCAAAAACCAACAAAAATCCATAACTCCATAGTGAATGTTCGCGCCTAGCTCCTCTCCAGCTCAACCGATTAAAGTGTTCAAAAATTTAAAAGAAAGAAGGTGTTTCAGCAAGTGTTCTTAAACCAAAACGAACCCTGTAGCTATATTAGAACCTGAGATATTGATCTTTGAATGTAGGAAAATTGCCAAAAACCTACAAAAATCCATAACTCCATAGTGAATGTCCGCACCTAGCTCCTCTCCAACTCAACCGATTTAAGTGTTCAAAAACTCAAAAGAAAAAAGGTGTTTCAGCGAGTGTTCTTAAACCAAAACGAACCCTGTAGCCATATTAGAACCTGAGATATAGATCTTTGAATGTAGGAAAATTGCCAAAAACCTACAAAAATCTATAACTCCATAGTGAATGTTCGCGCCTAGCTCCTCTCCAGCTCAACCGATTTAAGTGTTCAAAAACTCAAAAGCAAGAAGGTGTTTCATCGAGTGTTCTTAAATCAAAACGAACTCTGTAGCCATATTAGAACCTGAGATATAGATCTTTGAATGTAGGAAAATTGCCAAAATCCTACAAAAATCCATAACTCCATAGTGAATGTCCGCACCTAGCTCCTCTCCAACTCAACCGATTTAAAAGTTCAAAAACTCAAAAGAAAAAGGTGTTTCAGCGAGTGTTCTTAAACCAAAACGAACCCTGTAGCCATATCAGAACCTGAGATATAGATCTTTGAATGTAGGAAAATTGCCAAAAACCTACAAAAATCCATAACTCCATAGTGAATGTTCGCGCCTAGCTCCTCTCCAACTCAACCGATTAAAGTGTTCAAAAATTTAAAAGAAAGAAGGTGTTTCAGCGAGTGTTCTTAAACCAAAACGAACTCTGTAGCCATATTAGAACCTGAGATATAGATCTTTGAATGTAGGAAAATTGCCAAAAACCTACAAAAATCCATAACTCCATAGTGAATGTCCGCGCCTAGCTCCTCTCCAGCTCAACCGATGAAAGTGTTCAAAAATTTAAAAGAAAGAAGGTGTTTCAGCGAGTGTTCTTAAACCAAAACGAACCCTGTAGCCATATCAGAACCTGAGATATAGATCTTTGAATGTAGGAAAATTGCCAAAAACCTACAAAAATCCATAACTCCATAGTGAATGTTCGCGCCTAGCTCCTCTCCAACTCAACCGATTAAAGTGTTCAAAAATTTAAAAGAAAGAAGGTGTTTCAGCGAGTGTTCTTAAACCAAAACGAACTCTGTAGCCATATTAGAACCTGAGATATAGATCTTTGAATGTAGGAAAATTGCCAAAAACCTACAAAAATCCATAACTCCATAGTGAATGTCCGCGCCTAGCTCCTCTCCAGCTCAACCGATTCAAGTGTTCAAAAACTCAAAAGAAAGAAGGTGTCTCAGCGAGTGTTCTCAAATCAAAACGAAGTCTTTATCTCGAATAGAACCTGAGATATTGAGGATAGAACGTGTGTATGTGAAAAACTCCCATAAGTAATGTACAGGGGGAAATCGCATTTGAGTATAATTTGAGAATGGTGAAAATTAGATAAAATTCGATGGTTGATGGCTTATATGTGCATCAATACCTCTCATTGAAAAAAAAATTAATAAAATCTGTTGGGTAGAACGCCTTAACGGACTCGGAATCAATTTTTTTAATATATTAGATGAATATTTTGTTTATCTTGATAATTTTGTATATGACTCAATATTCAATGATTCAATATTTGTCATTACTGACATTTGAGAGAGTTGGTAGCAGTAGAAATCATCCAACAACAGTTGTTTTATCAATTAAAATTCAAATTCAAAATAATTCTGATCTGACTGAAGTGGAGAAAAACAATTTGGGGATTTTCAACAAAATTGAGTTAACAGCTCATCAACTATTTTTGGAAATATTCCTCGTATTTTTGTGTACCAATAATATAATACTAGATTAATTAACCGTTCATTATAAATCTGTTAGTTGAATCTTCCCGAATTTAATTTTTTGCTGTTTCGTAGTGTGTATGTAGTATGCAAAACGAATCGTTTATGTTTAATTTTTGCCCAAACCTCATCCGACTATAAAAATTCCTTATTTAGGAGTGCTTCTTTTCAAACAACAATGGAAAAACTAAGTAGTTAATGATTTCGTGAAAAGGGACACAATGCGAGAGTCGTTTGTGCATTATGACGGGTTAATGATGATGAATGAGAAACTGACACTTCGTCTTGAGTGGATAATTAGCACCATATATCTTTCTCATTTTGTCTGGCCTGCTCTTGACTTCAGTGAATTATAACTTTCAAGAAATAAACTTGTTTCCAAGTAGCGGAATTAGACAGGATTGAACAAATAAACGACAATATTATATTGTGAATAGGTGAAAGCAATTCCCACTGAAACTTGTATCAATAATCCACATCTCAAACAAATATAAAATATGTTTGTCACACAGATTCACCCCTCCTCCTCCAATTATTCTCGAAGATCACTAAAATTTTTTAACATCTCTAAGTGAATCTAGTAAGATTAAAAGTATGGGATGTGCTCAGAGAAAATAACATACCAAAAAAGACAATAAGACTCATAAAAATGTTGAGGACTCAAAAGGGGAGGTCAAACTACAAAAAGAATACCCAAATAATTTCGATATCACCACAGGAGTAAGACAAGGAGGCGGATTGGCCCCCCTTGCTGGAGAAAAAGTTTTGAAAACAACTGAAGCTATTCCAAGATGAGCTAGGGGAAAATAAAAATTTTTGCTGATGCTGATGATGTAGCTTTAACAGCGGACAGTATGAGTGACCTGAAAATACTGGCACAAGTCTTCTTAGAAGAAGCACGAAAAGTAGGGCTGGAGGTAACTGAAGATAAGACTGAATATATGAAAGTAGGAATAGCTGGAGAGCCCAATCATCCAATGCTGGATGTTATGGGATACAGATTTAAAATTACTGAAGAATTCAATTACCCACGATTTACTATGAACAGCAACAATAAGATAGAAGATGAGGTTAAATGCAGCCCGTAGATATTCTTGGAAGTGTAGACACTAACAAAACACACCCAGAATAACATTTGAAAATATAATATTAAGGATGATATATGGGCCAGTTTTGGCAGACAGAGTATGGAGAATACTGAAAAATCAAGAAACTGTGAATCAGTACGGACGACCAGATATTGTGGTTGTGGTAAGAATTAGAAGAATTAGGTAGCTATGCCATGTAAGAAGAAAATATGGAGAAACCACAATTGAAGAAGACGTCAACCCCAGAAGGAAGAGGCCCACTAGGAAGATCAAAAGCAAGACCAAGTGGGCGAAGATGTCAGTAGACTTGGTGGTGAAGTAGATATAGCCGAAAATAGAAAATTATGTTAGTGAGGCCAAAAATCAACTTGGATTTGAGTGGCCACAGTAGTAGTAGTAGTACTAAGTGAATCAGGCCCTATTAAAAGTACATACATTTTAAGAAATGATGATTTTTATCGTGGAGAACCTTAAACACGAAGTATAGCAAATTAGGCGATGGAATTCATTGAAAATACATAGGATTATACAAGAATAGTCTCAGAATTACCTTGTCTGACATATAGATGGCGGTAGTTGCATGGAAAATGTCACTGTATTAGATGTTCCAAGTTTGATAACGCCACGTTATTTAATATTTGTATAACAGCCATTAATAGTGAACGTTCTGAGTGAATTTGGTCACCGTTATTTGATACAATACTTTTATTTTCCTAAGCCTAATCGATATGAAAATTGAACTAGATTCTACTCTGTTTGAGACTGCTTCCTTGTTATCAACAGTAAAATATTGGATAGCAGAGTTTAAACAAGAGACCTGCGTAGTGGTCGACCAAATGAGGTGACGACTCCAGAAATGTTGAGGAAAAACTAAAAGAGGTACTGGACGATCGTCGACTGGAAGTGCGCGAGGTAGCAGTAATTTCAAAAAGTGTGTTACATCGCATATTAATTGAATTTTTAGATATGAGTAAGTTGTGCGCAAGATTGATGCCGCGTTTGCTAAAATTAGATTTTGATCGAGTGTTTGACAATGTGTCACAGAAATAAAACCAAATTTCTGTGCCGTTCCATAACCATGGATAAAACGTGGGTTCATTACTTCGCAAGGTCCTATTGTCGGTTTTTTGGGATCTTGTTAGGATAACTTTAGTTGACTGTAATCAAAAAGGAAAAACTATTTACGAATAGTATTTTAAGAATTTATTGCAAAATTTGTACGAAGAAATCAAACAAAAACGGCCGCATTTAATAGCCAAAATTAATTAATTTAAATTTTTATTGCTACCTCATTCAACTGATTTTCTAGATTTGAACCCCTCGGATTATTTTCTGTTCCCAGACTTGGAAAAACTGTCAAAAATTTTCCAACAATAAAGAAATGCTGACAGTAGTGATGATTCTTATTACAAAAAAGGTATATAACTAATGAAACCAAAATTTCTGTGTTTTCTATGTTGGGCTATGTACTTCTGAGCCCTTGTGTGCTCACTGAGGTCAGTATATGGTAAGCTTATGGTCCATTTAAATTTAATAACACAAATTTTTATTGGCTGCTAAGCAGAGTACTACCAATATTCCATTTGAGGCATCCCGAGCTAGAACTATACGTTTTCCAGTGTAAACATTTTGGAATAAAAGTATAAATACACTAAATATATCTCAATTTAGGTATAAATTCGGAAATTTGTGAATAAAACACAAAAAAATGGAATAATTGAAACACTAATATTAAAAACGTATTGATTCAAGTGATTTGATCGGTATTGAGAGATCATTGGCATCTGATTGGTGTTTACAATCACTTTGATTTGATTTTAGTGAATTTTTTCGTGAAATTTTCATACTTAAAGGAAAAATTTGTCCTAAGAATCTCTTAAATTTTTTTTTAAATATATTACTCCCATTGTACGTTTCATGATATTGTTGTTGGGTTTTTCGAAAAAGTGATGATCATTAGAACCTAGTAAGATGGTATTCAGTAAAAATTATTCTCAACTTATGCCAATTTGATATTCAGTTTCCAATCTGAATTAATTCAACAAGACCATTAATAATAGAAATGAACAGTATGATAATAAATGACTGTTTTCCTCATATATATATCTACAGATAACTTGACTAAAACGAATATTTCATCGTTTTCATTAATCCATCAAAAAAATGTGGAATTTTTTGTCAATAAAGACTTCCTCACAGTCATTTATACTTATCTCTATTACTTTAATTTTGAATTGAAACCATTACTGTTATTTTCAAACAACATAAACATTATTGTTACCTTATCTAGCATCGTTATGTTCAAGATTAACATAATTATACCACCCTTCATCTGACGTTAATCACTTTTATAACTCACGTAATTTCAGTCCCATAATTATAATTAGAAGATCGTACCTCCCAGCATTTCGTTTCGTAGAAAACGAACATCTCAGAATATTAAGTGATATGTCAAGTTTAATATGTGAACATCGCTAGGGATTTCGACAATTAGTATCAGCAGACCGTATTTCACCTTTCTCTTTATTTTCATTCATCGAACTATCGACGAATACAACATTTCAATCGTCATTTCAGAAACGTCTGTTTGTAGGAGCCTAGGATGACGATTAACAATCAAATTTTGTTTTGGTTCGAAGTTAGATCATAATCTAACTTAATATTACCAAGTCAAGTCATGGATGTCCAGAAAGCTTTCGATCAGGTCTGATTAGGAAGCTTTCGACTATCCGTTTGCCACCTTTTACAATAAAATTGATATATTCATATCTTTCCGACCGCTTCATTAGAGTCAAAGTTGGTTATTGCTTATTCGAACGTTTCACTCCTCTTACTGGCTCCATTTTAGCCCCATTTCTATATATTATCTATACGTATGCCACCTCAGTCCCTCTTGGCCCCGCAGTAAAGGTTCAAACTCATTGCTCCCACCTAAAACATGCGTTTCCTCAATATTTAATATCAAGTTTAATTGTTGATTGGGACTTTAATGAAGTAGTCACTTACTGTTCAAGTTTTGCTCGCAAAAAAATTCTAGACATCAAAATTGTGATAAATATTATACCCTCCAACATTGTATGGATAGAAATGAGGAAAGTTCAATTTGAATGCAACGTAAATTATCAAACCAATTAAAAATTTCTTTATCTACGTCGTTCAATTCAGAAGTTTCTTAGAATTCCCATTTTATGGTGGTCTCGCTGTACTGAAAATGGTGGTGACGCATATTATGGTCACCATATATATAAAAATATAATTTTACCGTCCCGATGTTAGTTTTTTCGTGAGATCATGGTATTCGAATTAAATATTTATTCACTACTTCCAGTTTTTCATTACGTTCCATAAGTTTTGTTTTTGGAATACAGTTCACCTACACTAAAGAAATTAAACCCATATATTTCATAAAATTCCCATTTTATAAGGATATACTTCTTAGAAACTTTCATAAATCAAAATTGATGTGATTTGAGTTGAATTTACAACGAATGAATGGAAGGTCTCATGAATGCTGAAATGAGGAAATTCTCATGGTATGTTTATAGAAATTGATCTATACTTTCAGCAATTTCTCCTAGCAAATTACTATTTTTCTCTTGGTATTATTCAGTGGAAATCTCAATTAATGACTGCATTTGAATAGCTACACGAATCAACCAAAACCGTGAAGCAGTTTTGACATTCTCACAAATTCGAAAAATAATTATTCAAGTGATATTTTCGCCCATAATTTGATCTAAACAAGTAGTTCACTATCAACTTTCTATCGAGGGGTTAACAGCTGAGTTATTTTGAAATTCTTCAAAAGTGATTATCAACGTTTTGTGTTTTCTAATCAACTACTACTTTGAAAAGGAATTTTTCTCTAGCTGTCTAAAAAAGCTATCAATCAAAGAGATTTTTTCCTATTTAATAAATGCAGTAATGATTCTGTTCCCAATTTAATAATAAATTTTATGAGGCTCCGGTTTTTTTTATTTCGATGTCGAATCGAAGGTTTCGATTGTGCAGATCATGAAAATCTGATTAACAAACTAGAGTATTGATGGCATCCGAGGTGTTCCCGACAAATGATTTGTATCTCACCTTGAATTTCAAAAACAATTGGTACGAGCTAGTGGTGAAGTTTCAATACTAGTTGGTAGTGGTGTACCACAAAGTTCATTTTTGGGTCCATGGTATTCATTGAAGATGTTTGTTCCAAACTCACGAATTAATAGTAAATTCACTTTATTACAAGTTTTACTTTTTACCATAGGTAAAGATGTCATTACTATAAAATCTTGGTCCAACGCGAACGGCATCTGTGTAAATACTGACAAAACTTCAGTTTCATCTACAAACTTCCACGTTAGAATCAACAAATTAACACTTTTGTCAAATTTTCGACCTCTAAAGACGATAATTTCATTACCAGCGCATCAATTGTGATTATTCGGTGTGAGTATCACCAACGGTTTCTACTTAGTCGATCTTCCTAGATTAGACCCCACGATATGAATATAAGAGAACTGGAAAGCTGGAATCAGTACGGTACAGAGTGTGCAATGAATTTCTGCACTTTAGTACTAGGTCCAACGTAGAAACAGCACGAGGAAAGGCTTCTAGATATAGAAGAGATATTCAATGGCCTTCCCACAGCCTAGACCTATCTCCTACTGATTTCTTCATAGCAGGTTTCCTTGTAAGGAAAATCGAAGTGAATAAATCAGATATTAAATTGAAAATGAGCGATTATCAAGAATATAATATGGAGTCGAAGCATGGACTTTAAAAATATCTACAACCGCTTAGAGGCTTTTGAAATTTGGTTATAAAGACGTAAGCTCAAGATACTGTTGATAGCTATGCAAACAAACGATGCAGTCCTTAACAGAGTTTATTTGTGACATAAGATGGTACTGGTAGCCTCAATATCTTCCAGTTGATTATGATGGTTAAAGTGGAATTGGAATTGAACAATCCTCTTGGTTGAAGATTATTAGAGAATGGACTGGGATAATAGCAGCAGGACAGTTATTTAGACTCAAGGTAGAGAGTGTTTTGTCAAGCTGATCTCCAACGTCTGATACGGAACGCTAAGAAGAAGAAGTTATGTAAGAATCTCTAGAATCCAAGCGCCAAGTTTCAGAAATGCAAGCGTGGAAATGGAGGTTACTTGGGAAATATTATTATTAGAAAAAAATTGATTGTGAATCAACATTCGTTTGAATATGATTTTGGGAATTTTTAAAGCGACTGTATAGGTATGAAAAGATGGAGTGTGATGAAATCTACAGCATATGTCGAGGGGAAGAAAAAATTATCATTCGAATCTCAAAAATTTTTCCTATTTTAAATATTCTAAGCTTATTAGGTTTCAAATATACTGAATCTGATAGAGTATAGAATTCTCTTGAAAACCCTCAGACGAATTTTTCTCGCAATTTTAACGAAGCGATTTCATTCGTATCAACCAAAAAAAAAAAATTAATTGCTCTTAAAATATGCATTTGAGCCGTGCCATTTTGAAGACGGTCGTGATTAAATCATTTAGATATAACTTATTTTAACGAGGTGCCTAGTCGGATTAAAATTAATAGAACATGCGGGTAGCTAAACGACCTGAAAATGTGCTTTTATTCCACTTTATCAATTACACGCTAAAACAGGTTATACAACGGGGATTTTCAGTTCGAAGTTTCTTTATTACATAATTCGGCGGTGTTCTCCATGGAATAATTCACTCGCATTTTATACTATAATTGGACTTGAATTCAATTCGTTTATGTAGAAAAAAGTGAATATTGGAAAACCAAAGTAACTAAGACACAATAATTTGAGTTATTCCCAATGATATTTCGATACAAAACTATGGAATTCAACAAGTGTTGTAGGAAATTCATCGCCCTTCATCCGCATATTGAATGTGTACCGTAATTTATTGATACTGATACAAAAGTCGATAAACTGAATGTTGATTGAAGTGAATAATTTTTAGACATCATGAATGGTTAGTGTAGCAGCTTTGTCTGAGAAAAGTTGATCTAACTATAAAAACACGGAGTTTGTGATTTTATTTTGAGGAAAATCAAAATTTTCAATATTAGTTGGTATATCTTCTACAAATTTGTAACCATGATCAACAGAAAAAAAGCGAAATGGAAACAAAGACTTTGTGAAACATTGCGATTTACGGAATGAGATGATTCCGGAGAACTCCTACACCCTTTTAAATCTCGGTGTTAAACCAGTTACGAAGCAAAGCACCATAGGATCACTAAGGAACGAAAGAATGAGGAATTTATATGGTTTTTCGACAAACTTTGGGTATCCGATTGCATCTGATGCAAGCTTTTTATCATGGTATGCTCCACCTACTCCGGACAGTGTCTAAAAGAAAATAAACACTTTAGTGGCCAGTATAATGATGAAAAATACGTTCAAGCCAACAGTTTTTACTTGCCTTTCAAGATTGGGAACCTACGTATTTTATGCTAGTATTACTCAATGACAGTTTCGCCACTCCTACTGTAATGTGAATACTCAGCGCTTCCAGTAGCAGTTGCCCCAGATAATCGGTTGGCTTTCACGACTGTTATTAAGATGTGAATCCTCAACACCCTTACTGGCAGTTTTCTTAGCCTACGAAACCTGAAGATCAGCGGCTAAGAATAGCAATGCCATAAATATGCTAAACACAAACTCACCTCGGATTTCAACCTGAGCGGTCCGGTGTGGTCTTCGGTGGTTGTCTTACTGATCTATCTCCCATAATATAGTAAGTTTCGACAAAATGGAGCAGAAATCTTGGTAAAAACGGACTTGGTAAAATTTTGGACACTTACTATACTTGGTCATGTCTTTGCTGTAGAATGCATTGTGGATGGGCTACTGGTTCTTCGAAAACTGTCAAATATTAAAGCGGCTACCGGTATTTTCTTAATACTTACAACGGTTTTCCTTGATTGGTTTGTTACTAAGATGACAATCATCTCTTCTTTGCTGCTCGCATTTCCCTTCCTCTAGTTGTGCGAAAGGTGGGATCGCCTTGGCTACTGTTTGGCAACGCTGTATGTCGAGATATGTTTACGGTAAAACTATTTCTCGTTGACACTAACTATTGCAACAACTAAACTACTGACGAATGGGTATCAATTAACAGTTTATAAAATAGATCTGATAACTACTTCGAGAATCAAATTTGGTGCATATAATTAATGAAGATCTCCAGCTAGAATTGGTCCTAAGACGAAACAGCGCGAAAAATACCACAAAATTAAACTTAAACAAAATTTTGAAGTGATTTTATTGATAATTTGAGGAGTTGAAAATAGTACTTGGTCAGACTGATAAAAAAGTCGAATCATCACATCCATTTGCATTCAAAAGTTCATGATTCTCATCGGTGACAAGCTGAATATTATACCTTTCGTAAAAAAAATATCAATTATACAAAACAACTGGAGAGGTAGCCGTAAACCAACAACTTAAGGTTGTTAAAAAATATTATCAAACAGAAAAGGCTTTCCATTCACAACCACTTCGAAACATCGTATACGACAAGATGTTTTTCAAGAGCAGCTTTTCACTGATCAACCAAAAAGCTGAGATCTTGAACTTACTTTCTTTCTTGCCCTTCTAAATCATTATTTGACATACTAAAAAATCTGTCACTATTATAAATGTGGAATAAAATGAATTAGCTTGAGCAAACAATACAAATATTTGTCTTCGAATGAACGGAACTCCATATTTCAAATTATGAAGCCGATTAGAAGTTTGTGTTGGTGCTAGTAGGAGCCGTGTTCTAAGGAACTGAGGAAAAACTATTCTTTAATGATTTTTTAGAGGGCAGTTCAGTTCCTAGTTTTTTTATGATTTGAGTTATTGGAGCGAAAAATTTTCACTCCCAAGAAAGCAATAGGAAAGCTGATAAGTACCTTGGTGCGTTACAAAATAAATACAAATTATTTTGAAAGTATGCCGCTAATCATAGTGATGGAAAAGTGAAAAAATTGTTGTTAAGGAATCAAAATCTAGCTTCAAAATAAACGTCCAGTTTTCCATATATCTCGCCGATCATAACTTTATTGCCTAACGTGAAGGTAAAGCTCACAGTTTTTTCTAGAAGATTCTATTCTAAGCTTTTCCGGGCACCTTCGCCAAAATTTCATCATTCCACAATATAAGAGCAGCTTAGAGATCTTCAGATGTATAAGAACAAACAAAAGTATATGTGAAATATTCAATAATTTGCTATAAAAAGATTCTGGAAGGATTAAATGATTGGCAGAGAGTACAAAACCGAGCAGAACATTTAATTTAATCAATAAATTACATTTGCGGATATTAGTTTTGTGATGCAAAATGCTTCATTATTTACCCCATAGATATTTAATTTAATTCGGTGTCAAATGGAAGCGGGTCAACCCATGGAATTATTTAACTCCTGTTATACGTCATCATTTGGTGACGTGTGGTCTTTGTGGATGCTATTAATAATTAATGGGAAAATTATGTCGTTGCTCGGTGCTCGGTTTAAATACAGGGATGTCGTTGTTTCAAGCGAAAATTATGACCAAGTCTTTGGAAATTTCAGAAATTTTAGTTGATATAAGGATGCAAGTGTTTTATTGGGTAAAGCAGTTTGAAGAGGAGCGTGGAATTACCTCAAAAGGAGCTCTCGAATAAACGCAAATGTCCGCTACTAACTGTTTATTTGCTTAGTTAAATATTAAGGAAGGTCATAAGATATACAACGGAAATTTGAACATGCGAAAGTTCTACTCAAAAATATTAACAAAATCTGTTGAGTGTTATTTGTTTTTGGGCAGCTGAAGATACATAATTTAAATTCGACAATCTTACACCACGACATCGAATAAGTAAGTTAAGTTTCAAAAACAAAATTGATAAATAAAGTAAAATGAAATATGATATAATATACGATAATTATACTGTCTACATAGGATGTCTACAAATGTAGGCTGATAATATAATAGAATGTTTTCAAACACCTGAACGCAAATAATGAGGAAACTGTCTTATCAGTACGTTTGATATGACTTCACATCTCTTCGTTGAAGGTACGACCTCGTGGCTTCGGCTTCAGTATGGATTGTGGTAGTTCTTTTGGTTCGCCCTGTAGCTTTTTCGAACTTTCTGATTTGCTAAAATCTTTTCCGTACAAATATAACAAAATAAAATTGTCGAAATGAAAAATATGAATTCTCTTATTTCTAAATGATTTTGATGAACTTCTGTGGATAGAAATGTTGAAACTGGGGTCGCAGCTTGGTTGAATCGTCTGTGGGTTCTTTGAAATTACAATCGTTATTTCCCAAGTAAACATAATATTGACTTCAATTATTTCTAGTGCATATAAATAATTGAAAATTTCCTTTAATTCTGTTGGTTAAATTAATTCTATGTTAAAAATTTCTTGATTACTAAATTTCGTTCGTAAATATCGTTTGAGAAGTTTTCCTGAAATGTATTTTATTACTGTACCGCAGCTATGTACTAAACTTCTTCCAATTTCTCTATTTGGTCAAGCATAAGTCGAGATAAATGTTTGCAGAAGTTATTGTTAAATCGTCAAGTCTACTAGTTAAATATATCTTGATAATTATCTTTATATTTTGCTAATCCTAAACAATCTAATATATAGCCTGGTTGTTTAATTGTTTGAAATTGAAGTGCCTGGCTGGTTATCTTCATTGATAATAGGAGGATAAACTGGAGGATCATCTGCGAGAATTTTCCTCGTCTCGAATTCTCTGGAGGAACTTGAGTCTTTTTGGATAAACGTCTTCTTCTCTGAGGGAATAATCGAGCTAGAGTCAGCTTCTTTACCACCGTCATTTTCTCAAGCACCTTAATGTGGGAACTGTTCTGTCAGCACATTCAATAATATAATTTTATAATTATGTTAAGCATTCCTCATTAATTGTGAAAGAGTTTTTATCAGAAAAAGGAATACAGCAATTCCGAAGGCATTTTATAAGTCCTGATCTTGCCTTTGGATATTTCTATTGCCAAAACGAGATCACAGCTCAAAAGAACTCAAGGGCTCAAGTAAATCGGCATAATTGTAGATACTTGTCACGTAACAATCCCCGTTAGATGCGTGAATCCCACACCCAATATCCCGAGAAACTGAATGTACTGGCTGGAATAATAGGCGACAAAATAATTGATCCCTCTTTAATTGATGGTAACTTGAATGGATATTTCCAAATCCAAGTGAGTATTTTCAGTCACTTTATAAAAAAAACTTACAACAAGATGAAAAAGAGATTGAAAGATCTGACAACAATGTAAATACCACCATAATACCAGCCGCATCACAAGATCCTTGCGCACAGAAATTCATAAAAATCGTACAACGTGTTTTCGAGATAATAGAGGCGTTCCATGTTTAAAACTCACTCTGTACATTATCAAATACCACCTAATTAATCAGTTTCAAAATTCACTATTCACTAAATCATTTTATAGCAAATACTAATTTAATTAATGAATCTAATATGAGATATACAAGCATTATAATATGAAAAATGATGATTATATATACAATTTTAAACTATAATGTATGATAATATTTTATATTCGACGAGGAGGTTGATAATAAACTATCCCTTACAAAATTGTCGCTACAATCGGTGTGAAAATCCTCGTATCAATTCCAAATGAAATCGTAATATAATTGATTTAGTGTCGGTATTCATAAATTTTCACGGGCCACCAGACGCCCCCAAAAGTCTGGGGAAAGTAAAATTGTCGCGAAATAACCGTCAACCCAGTGGGGATTTATGAATGACTAATGTTGGTAGCTGTCTAAGCCAGAAAGCGGTCGACCAACCCGCTCTCGCTCTAACTCTCTCTCTTTCAACCAATATCGCTTTAAGTAGAATGAGTGATGGAGTTCACAAACTGCTTTTAAATCAAATTTTGGCCGGGATTAAGGAGTTATGGGTGAATATTTCCGGGTAGCACCTGCCTTCGAGATATCGCTTTTCAATTTACCTAATATATATGTGAAGGTGTCTCTATGAATAGAGCATCGTAATTCAGTGACGGGAAAACAATATCGATAATAAATAAAATTTTATAAACAAACAAGATATTCTTTTCATAGATTTATTTCTGTGTTCAGATTAATGATTAAAAATAGAGAAATAATTTTGACTTAATACGAAATGTGTCTATGTATTCAATAATAAGGAAAATATTCAAAATTTGACTGATCATCTGCAGTATTTTCATAGTAAAATCAAAGTGGAATCGTTGCGTGTTTTTTTTCTACAAGAATCTCTACCAAAGTATTTTCTACATTGGTTTCTGAAGACAAGGCGTTATGTATCTATTCCAGTTTTTCCTCTACCTTACAGAATCTGCTTCTGTTATTACCTTGGAAAAAAACAGTGGAAATGTCTGGCAAATATTTTTATTAATGCATCTAAATGTTCTTAATTTCAGTTCTCTTTTGTTTTAAAATTAGTTTTTTGATAATATGATAGAAGGCAGGAGTTCTGTGATTATGAAGTACAGACTAAATGCAGATTTGCAGTTGATAAACAAAATTTTTTTGATAACGCGACATTTCATTCAAACGGAACTGTTAACAAACAAAACTGTAGATTTTAGAGCAAAGAAACACGTTTGGACTGGTATCATGAACAATAAAATTACTGGCACAGTTTGTGGTAAGGTATATCTAAATTTTTCTATTAATTTAGTGTCTACATTACAAATTATATCCATTTACTACCAACAAGATGGAACTCCACCGTATTTTGCACGTACAAGTAGAAATTATTTTAACGAAATTTTCTCAATAGGTGGATTGGAAAACGTGGAACGATCGAATGACCAGCTAGATCCCCCGATTTGACTCCTCTCGGTTACTTCTGTGGAAGTTAATTAAAATCTGGAGTATATTTTAGTAGACCAGACAATTTAAAAGTGAATATTAGGGAAGAAATTAACAAAATAACTGTCAGGTCATACAAAATGTTGTACTGGAATTCCAAAATCCACTCGGTTATTATCAAAAAGTGAATGGTGGTTATTTTGAACATTCAATTCAATTGGAAAGTACATTTGAAAATACATTCCAAATATTATTACCTTCATTTTACGTAAATCTTTGTGATAGAGTCATTATCAAAATTTTACATTTTAAAAATGAATTTTCTCATTTCTGATTGCACCAAATTTGGAAAATTTCACATTGCTGAACAGAGGACTAGAATCTCTTTGCCATACGACCGTTTTTCTTATTTAAAATTTTCGATTCAGTGCTTATAAAACAGGGAGAGTGCTGAAGGGTTCATGATCTAAATTTCCAATTTGAGAATGAAAATAATAATGCTAAAATTGAATTTATTCTATACATTTCTATACATATTCGAGGCTTTCTAGATAAATCCTAGATCAGCTTCGAATCCATAAGTTAAGATTCAGGCATATACACTTGATACTAGGAGTAATTAGCATTCAATACTAGCACAAAGTGATGATACGGGTATCGTGATTTTTTAACGATTTGTTGGTGTTTTTCCTCGAAGCTAGAACGACATATCCCATTTCTGTTTATTATATATTATTCTTATTAATGTTCTCATTCAAATTCGGATAAAATGTTAAATCAATTCTGTTAATCTAATCGAATGGAAAAAGCTTTTTTTATTGGTGTAAATAGAAAGTTCCTTTGCTTTGGTCGCCTTTCTATTCAGATCAATATCAGGGATTTTCTTAACTCCAGCAAATAATCCCTTCGGAACAATATCTGAGATTGGGTCAGCTCATATTAACTTATCGCTGTTGGAGATGCCAACTTAGGATAGAGGACTGATAATTGAATGTTCACTCAGCTAAAATCGACACTTTTACACATGTGTTTCGAAACAAAACGTATTTAGCATAAATCTAAGTGTAATAATAACGATAAATGGTGATATAAGAAGTTTTATTATATAGGATTTGATTAAGATCAAGGTTAACTGGTAGTTGGAGCTCTACAAAGTTCAAAGTTTTATTGATTTGTTTCCATGGATTAAAAATATATCACTTAATACATATGAGGTTTCGAATTGTGAAAATTAACTCGTGAAGAAATGAATGATGCTATTTCCAAGGATACTAGTTCAAGCTTGGAACTTTGTTGTTGCTTTGAATATACCCAAGAAATATTTTATCACTAGAAAAATCCAATTTTGTCTTAGTATACTGTTATTTAGAGAAAATTGATATCAATGACAAAAATTCAAGTTCAATTCTCACAGAACTGCTTATTAATCAGCAACGGCGATAAAATTAATATAATTTTATATTTTATTGAGATTTGTCACTTCATCACATCATCTTCTTCGTATTCACTGTCTTATTCCGTTAATAATTTTTTGAAATACTGACTTCATTCTCCTTCATTAATATTTGTTGTATTTCGTTTTGTTGTGGCCAGGGGCGGATTAAGATTTATAAGGCCCGGGGCTAAAATAATGACGGGGCCCCCTTAAGGAATTCGAAAACCCGGAAAAATTCACAAAATAATATCAATACGTTATATTTGTGGTATCAACACATCAAAAACTACAGAATGATTTCCAAATGATGGGGCCCTCTGGACCTGGGGCCCGGGGCTATAGCCCCCCCAAGCCCCTGGCTTAATCCGGCACTGGTTGTGGCTATTATTTAACCATTTTATTGGCATTGTTTAATCTAATTCATAATTAGAGTGATGAATCATCTCTATTCATCGACAACTTTCGTTAACAATAAATCCTGACCATATCAAAATGTTTGGAAGTAATGAAACAAATTATACGATGATACATTTTTTTAAAAAGAAATCGTGCCGAAAATGCACAGTTAAATTTCTATATAGACCCACAAATCAACTTTTTTGTGTCTTTTCGTGCACTATAAAGTGTGTGATTTATTCATAGTCGTATATTTTCTCTTTTTAAATAGATGAGAATGATTTTGGGCCCCAATCTACCATTCACTTTCTCTACTCAACTCATTCCATGGAAAAGATCGTTTATCTTCTATTTGCTTCTAAAGAAATAAAATTGAAACTTTTTCACTCCTTAAAACTATTAGATTGTTTTTTGTAACTTTCATTCGATTGAGACTGGGACATTTGTACTGAAATATCACCAAGTAACTGATATTTCTATGACGTTTACCATACGTAATATAGATCAACAAACATATTTACTTCATATCTAAGACGCTTAAAAGGATCTTAGATATGTTTTTAAGGACTATTTTCTGGATACAAAGGAATCATATAACAATGTAATTACTGGATATGGATGGATCGGAATTAACGTAGAAAAACGTTAAACGTTAAACAACTTTGAGACAAATCATCAAAATAAGAACCAGTGGAGTTGGCAACGGCAGATTTTCACTACCAAGGATACGCGGATATCAAGGATTCAACAGTTCTTAATACTATTAAGAACTAGTTTGCAGATATTGTCAACTTAACTGAATAACTGAGATACTAACAATCCCAACGGTAACGGAGATTCATTTCTCAAAGAAATAGAGAATATTTTGTTCATAGACTCAATATAAGAGCACACAAAAAGCTCAATACTAAAATGGCACTTCGGTTCATAGTTCATTGTAGCATTGTGGGTTGCAAAAGGCCATTAAGTCTTCTGATAGGCCCGTCGTGCCCCTCTTGACATTACCAAATGTCATGTCATCATGTCATTAGTAAGCTATAAGGCTTTTTCAAGTGTTTGTACCACGTTAGTGTGGGTGTTGAGCACTCCATTCACAGATGATGTGGTTTGAAGTTCCATCCTAATCCATGAACTAGAGGTAATGGCGTTTCAGATAACTGTGTAAAAACTTACAGGATTGTGACGTGGGGAAATTCGAAGCTATTGAATAACACACTAGATATATCATACTCTTAGCTACAATGTCCTGCTAAATATACTACAATGACACGTTTTTAGAGCAGAAAGGGTAGATCTGTGATTAAGAGTTTGATTTATGAACACTGAACTTGTAGTGGATCAATTATTTGAAACGACATTTGCAAGATACAGCTTCAAAACAAATGTAGAATAGATTAACCAGACAGACAAAACTCGATTGAAGGTGAAAAAATTGGTATAGGGACAGCTCAAAAAGTGGAAAAAACTATTATCCATTACTGTGGTGAAATCAGTAAAAACATATTGTACTATTACGAACTCGTCTCCACTCTGTAGCCGGTCCTACCTGGATTTAGTGGAGTTCTGAAATTCACCGGAGGCGCGGCGCTTTTGATGTTTTTATATATTATAGCAGGCGGTTTATTTGCATTGTTTCTTTTATACTAATTTCTAGGAACATCTGTTTATCTATACGTTTTACTCACTTTCTAGAACAATTCATGATTTCTTTTGTGATTATAAGGAGTCGTATTGACCACAGCGAAATAGAAAGTAGTCGAAGAATTTAAATTAATTATTTAAGTTAGTTAAGTGATGGTGATGAGTGAATTATATGAATTAGTTAAGTGTAGTGTGACGTATTTAAATTAATTAAGTACCTAATATACAGAATAACATAACAGTATGATTATTATCTTTACATAAACCAAACACCGCTGAAGACATACGATTCTGTAGTCATTAACTCAAAGCTAGTTTAGGATTGTATGTGTGTGCTGTCAACTGGAGCAACGAAAAAAGAAAGAAAGAAAGAAAGAAAGCCGCCAAACAAGTTGCGTCCATGCCATCTGTTGGGATGGATCCGTTCTACGTTGAAAAAACAACTTTTTCATTAGCTTCTTCTTTGGAATTGTGAAATTTTCCATGAAAATAAAATATAGTGTCCCTTTTTCTGTCTGTTTGAGAAAGTCACCGTGGAATATTCCATAGACAACACCATGGAAATCCATCTTATCTTTATATCATTCTATGGAATTTGAGGGAACTTCAGGTAGAATTCGTTAATACTTGGAGGTTGAGATGTTTTGAGCTGGATATTCTTTTATAACCAGCCATTCAAAGAGCTCTGCTTTTTAACTGTGACAACACTAGACAAAAATTTCGTGAAATAATCAAGATGTATAAGGTTTACGATAGTCTCAATTACCTATTTGAGGTAGATTTAACATCCACCAAGCTATTAACTCTCCTAATGTTAAAAACAGTACAAATACAAGTCTCATATTTCAGCTTTCCACGTCTTCATATCGGTTCAAACAACATCAACTGTGAGAGTATAGACTAAGTCCAGTTAAGTATAGAATAGAGGTATATCATATCATAAGTTTTTTATTACCGAAGGTTATTGATACGGATCGTTGTTAGAGAAATTCGATAAGTTTGAGAATGGGAATAGTGATTTTGGAATGTTGGTGTTAAGTTGTTATTTATTTCATTGTAGTTATTTATAGACATATTTTCAAGTTACGAAGAAATGATATCCGTGAGATTCAAATTGTTATTGGACAAAGTTTGGGATTTTATTCAATTATTTTTTAACCTTCACAGCTTTATTGTTGTTAGAAAACGTAGCATGATATTATTGTATAAATATGTTTGTTATAGATAATAACCGCGTCAAATCATACCAATAAATGAGTGAATATACAGAGTGCTTCGGGACTTGATTCTAAAAATTCGGGGGTGAGGAACTACTCGTATATATATTTTCTAAATTATACATTTGAACATCAAGGATTTATAATTAACGATGTCGACCCAAAATATATGTTCGAAGTGGGCCCTCCAACAAAAGAACATTCCATGATTCTGCCTTACACCAATGGAAGTTTATTCTATCGGTCATTTTATTCCTTGTATTTACCAAGCTTTTGAGATATCCACAAAGAAATGAATCCACTGTATTCAATTCAGGGGAACGTGGTGGCGATGCAAATTGACCTCCTCGACTAATCCGCCTATTAGGAAAAATTTAGGAAATGGGGAAAAGCTCCATCGTGCATAAACCACATGTAACTGCTATTATGTGACAGGAATGTCACATAATATGGGTAGGAAATCGCTTATCATTCAGTTCAGTATATAAAAATATGGATCTACTAAATAATTAGTCACATTTTACGTACGCTAGTTGTGGGATTAGTGGCGTAGCTAGGTAACCAAGGGCCCTGGGACAAATTGAAAACTGGGGCCTCACTGCTATGTAAACTGATTAGATTTTAACAAACGAAAATATGAAATATACAAATACTTTGTGTACTGTAAGGCAGGTAATAAAAATATCAAACAGTAACAACATAAATTACAATTAATACTTGGTGTAGATTTGGCTAATAAACGAAATAGAGAAGATTCAAGGGTTTATTATATGAAGGTCGATTATATTATATTTACAATTTTTTCCTAGCTTCAGTTTTCCAAAAAGTATCGATGACTTTGTTCAAATCCAGGCTCGAAGCGGTTTTGTTTTCAATTGCTATTAGCGATAAAGGTCGGAGTCGAATTTGGCCCATATTATTTCTTAAATATTTTTTTATTATTTTTAATTTGTTAAATGACGTTTCAGCTGCTGCAGAAGTGACAGGAATTGTAAAGAATAATAATTAATATACCAACTGCAGGTGACTTGTATTTTTTCACGATTTATTGTGTTAAACAATGAGCTGTAGTCGAAATCTATATATTTGACACGATTTATTGACTTAACGGATATCAATATGAGTGGTAAAATCTAATAAAATAGAACCACCATATTGACCAGTACAAAAAAGTTTACTTACTCCTGATACGGCATTGAGTTTTTAATCGTTCTCGAAAAAAAAATCTTTCACAATAATACGCATATCGGATGAATAATAGAATGCACATATCACTAGCTGTCAAATTTACAGCACTGCCAACATACAAACAGAATTTAGGGGAATTCCCTAGGCATAATTTTTAAATTTCTCTCAACTGAGTTGTCATGATTAAAGTGGGGTTGCAATCTATCATATTTATTTTGAAAATGGGAGAAATTTCCAAAAGTTCAGTTCGATCGAGATTTCTGGTAAGGTTTCGAGGGCCCCTTGAGCTTGAGGGCCCCGGGCCATTGATCTACCTAGCCTCTAGGTAGCCACGCCACTGTGTGGGATCATCATCAACTGTATCTAATGCATTTTGGTCTAAATCTGGTGTCATATACATCGTTGTCGACTTTCATCACTTTTTTTTGATAGAACCCTTTACAAAATATCATTTTTTTTAAATAAAGGGAAAAATTCATATAGACTAATCTGTCCTTCAATCACCGTTAAGAAAATTTTTAAATAATTCTGTTCGCTATAGAACCTTCTGGCTTCTGACTAGTTACCAGAAGCCTAACCATACATCAAATGCATTACGAAATATTCACTAAAGATAAATTCTACGATATTTAAACTTTAAATACGATGTAATAACTATTGATGAAACAATTTGAAAAGATTCACAGTAAACTGACATCAACAAATTAATTCTCTTGTAATTTTGTGTTTCAATACTTCCTGTAGGTATTTTCAATAAATAATTTATGATAATTTTTTTCACAATGTCTCTCTATGGCATGTACAACTGTCGAAACATCTGCCTACCTCTCAAACCATAAATTTTAGGGAGTTGAATGTTTTTGTTAAAGAATCGATTAAAAAATTCATTTCTAATATCTTTAGATTATACAAGTTGTACCTGTACTACATTGTGACTGAAATATTTGTTGGTGATCACGAAAATAACGAAACCCGTACTGCAAATAGAATGAAGAGTTTAATGAAGCCTCAACGATAAGGATATTAACAATTTGTAAAAAACAAACAAACAATGAAAGAATGTTGTTTTATGTAACTATCAAAATTTGTGAATAGAAGACTAGTATGAAAATTTTGATGAGAAAAAATGCTTGAGAGGACGACGAAGATATTAGTGAATTGTGAAGAGCGACGCTTATAGATTTGACCATAGAGCAGCAAGAAGGTAGAAGTGGGAATATCAAAATGTGGCAATTTTCTATTATCTTTACTTATACATTCTAGAGTTTCGATAACCTTTCAGTTCAAATTCGAAATGAGTTGATAATTATGCTGGTAATTTGCGGGGGCGACGTGGTTGGCTAGGGAATTGAGCGAAACAGTATGCGGCAATGTCTTGTGGTATAGGGGATTAATTAGAATCTCACTATTGCATAATAATCGTATCCCAAAATTAATTTATGTCAGTAGGCAAATATAAAGTAACAAATGATTTGTTTGTAATTGTATTGTAGACTAACGGACACGATAGACGTTGTTCTATACACAAATCGTGATTTCAAATACTTATTTATATAAATAAATATGTGGAATCTAAACTATTTTAGAAACTTCTGGAACAGAAACAGAAAAAAACTTTAAGTTCAGCCGTTTAGGAGGAGTATATTCACGTATGAAAAATTTCTTTTAATTTCTTATTTCTTAGACCTTTTGAATATGATTATTTTTCTAAATAATTTTGATTTTAGTTCAAAAATTAATTTTTGTAATAATTTTTGAAAGAAATATAAAAATTGACGTTTCTAAATAAGTCGAAATAGGTCGAAACGTCAATTTTCATCTTTCGTTTAGAATTTTAATGTAAAAAACTAATTTTAAAACAGAAGAGACCTAAAGTCGAGACATTTAGAAGAAAAAACATGTATAGAAAAGTCATATATACTAGGGCTGCTAAGGGCTAAGACTAAGGTTTTGCGATACAGGATATCCGGTATGAATATGTCGAATCTGACATAGCCTTAATGAAGACTGAAATTTTTAATGATATACGAACGATATTTGCGTTGTTTACAAATTCTTGAAATATTCATCTTGGTAAAAAAATGGATTTTCAATGCATTTCGACGTGGATTAAACAGCAGTGCGCCGATTAACTCTCTTCGACTTTTGATGCAATATCTCGATCCAACGTGGCTGATTTTTCAAATTCAATCGTAGTTGCGCAGGATAAATGTCGTCCAAAAATAACTGTTATGCCAAAAAATATTGATGCTCTACGTGTACATCAGTTTCACTTGAATACTCTCAATATTGCTTGTACATTTGGCTAAAATAGTCGTCGTTTCATTAGAGCAATGTAGAATGTTTAATTCTCAGAATTTTTCTGCCAGATGTGCTAGAAAATTGGAGGAAATCAATACCATAAGAGGAATAATTCTCAATCATGAGAATGTGAGCTCTCACTCATCACTCCAAACAAAAACATTTTTGAACAGTCAAAACATCGAATTGATGGATCACCGCCGTGCATTCCTTGTTTGGAATCGAATGATTCTTTCTTATCACCTTCAATCAAAAATAATATGCGAGGTTAACGTTTTTCTAAACCTGATGGGTTAAAATCAGATGTTTTAAAAATACCTCAATCGGAATTAGAAAAAAACTTCCACAATTGGTTAAATCGCATAAAAAACTGTATTTATTTTGATAGAGATTATTTTGAAAAACGATAAAGCCATATCCAATTATAAATATTCTTCAGAAAGCTGCCTCCCATGAGTCGTAGAGACCCAGATGTGTACGCATCGGTTATACTCGATTGACTTACGGATATTCAATGGCCGCTTCTGATCCTCCGAAATGTCAGCATTGCAAAATACCATTGAAAGTCAACCACATACTAACAAGTTGTCCACAATACCAGCCATCAGCTACGACTCCAAGGAAGTTTAAATAACGCGAAACAGTTTGGTAGATATAAATTCTTGATGTATGTTATCTAAACACAAATCTTAGTTATAGCTAATAACTGTATAATAACTGTACCATGTGTTAATGATGTTAGTTGTCGAGACACCAAATTGCGAAACGTCTTTGTGCTTGTGAAATCTAATGGATTCTTTTGTAAGGACCCAGAGGGTAACTATAATAGTCTATTAATTCTTGTGAAGAGACATCGAGAAATGTTGGAAGGGACCCAGTTGCGTCTTTGACATGATAACTCTTGTGTATTAAGGGTGAAATTGAGATAGGTAGTAGATCTATTAGTATTCAAGGACTTCTGTATTTGTATTCGAACTAGGCGTTTAATGGATGCTTAAGAGATGTTGTGGCAACAGTTAGTGTATGAAACAATTCAACGTTAATGACAATTTATATGATATACAAGCTAGTTAAACCACATTCACCACGAGATTTTCTTATAAAATATTGTTTCTTCATATAACAAGGATCATTTTTATTCGACATACGCTTGCAAATGAATTATCCCTATTGAAATCTTCACTTGTTTCTTATTCATTTCAATTAGTTTCGATTCAGTATTCCACTAATCAGATAAGATATCACATTAGACAAGGGTAGTTTCAACGACCACGCAGTTGTGTGATTCATTACCAATATACTGATACCCAGTTTTTATTTAGTTAAAATGATTATTGTCGTTTCAATGGCAGCTATACAAGGTTTTATCAATTATTACGAACTGAACGTTAAATTTGACGTTGTGATCTTCGTAAAGCCGTTCCAACTTGTATCATCATTATGACTAATTAATAATATTTTCTAGTCTTGAGTTGAAAGCAATTGAGGCGCTAATTATAGCAAAGCATTGAATGTAGTAGGCTTGAGGAGATTATAAATTATTTAGAGACAAGAAATTTATGATGAATACTTGTACTTATTCATCTTATATAATTTTCACTGGATGTAATTCATTTAGTCATGTTTTGAATCACGAATCTTAGGTTAAGGAATTAAGCCGTGTAACGCATAACGGAATATAATTGATTTTAATGTACAACCAGAGTCTTATCTTCACCAAATTCCATTTAATTCATTCCATTAACATCCCATTCACTTGTTATAATTATTTATAAACATATTTCTATTTGGTATTGGGGAATTCGGAGTAATGAGCCCTCGTAAGTTTATTTGCTATTAAAACATTACAACTCAGTCTTTCTGTTTCTCTTTTTTGTGTTTTCACCGCCGAGCAAGCTTCATGTGCCCAATTCCCGCAAAAGATAAAACTTAACCAAATTATTTTTTCCGAATTCACCACAAACTAGGCATATATCTTGGCCAACTACATTTGCATCTCTCTCTCCATCATTTTCTTCACATATATCTTTACCTGAACTTCTGTTATCTGTATCATTTCCACGCTATCCCGATTTTGAACGTCTAGATAAAGCTAGAGAAAAGACCTTTCTCAGCAGCCTCCGCCTTTCTCTTGGTTTCCTTCTATGCAATTTTTTCATTTACCTTTTCGATTAAAAATTCCTTGTTCGGCGTCGAAGTTATTATTAAAGATATTTCTTTCTTTGATTATGTTTTAGTTCCCTATTTCCTATGCTTCGACGGTCCCGACAAAAGTTCTTGACAAGTTGCTTCAAGAACTTAATTGTGTTCTGGTTGTTGATTGGCTGGTTGCGTATGTTGAGGATTCTGAGTTTGTTCTGGCGTGTTTTGAGGTATTCCTTGCTATTATGATTCATTTAGATCCGCAGGTGTATATATATTGGTGCGTAGTCCTCCAAGTAAAATATGTGGTGGCTCCCATTACCCTTATTTGAGTTACTATCATAACCCCAAATACACGAATTGCGTTTCGGTTGCCCAAACAAAAAGAATGATGAGAAAAGATATTTACCTTCAGTCTCGATGAACAGAAGCATCACGAGCCACTCTCCACAAGTTTTCCGACTCTTGGAATTAACAAATTTCATACTCATTACAAGATTTACTCCACTGCCATCTGCAAGTGTTTTCCTAGGTTCTACAAATTTCGTTCGGAGTTACGCTACTAACGAACAGATGGCAGTACATCAGCAGGCTAATGAATTAGCTGGGGGCTCCCATTACCCAGGTGTTCCCCATTACCTCAACACCACTTACTTCAACTTTAATGAAACATATCTCTAACTACCTCAATTGTTTTCGATTGTCTTTTATAAATAATTTGGTGTTTTTGAATTAGAGACAGGAATAAGGGCATAAGGGTTTGTTGGTGGAATGGTTGAGACAAATTTTTAGTGGTGGTTATGAATAGAGGTTAGACAAGGCTGAAAAGATTAGATGATACAGAGGCAGCATGAGAAAGAAGTAGTTGCTGTCATCTGATCCAAAGTAGAGGCTCATTAGCTCCATAGTTAAGGCTTTCTATAGGCCTAGATCGAAAAGTACCCATACAAAGACGTTGAGCTGTATTATGTACCGAGTTTCAAAGGTCAACGTTAGATTTTGAGGCAGAGATATAGATGTAACAACTATAATCTAATTTTGAGCGAATTAGGGCTCTGTATATTCTGAGAAGAGAATTTCCATCAGCTCCCCAATGGTAATGTGAGAAGATTTTGATAATGTTTAATAAATTGTAACATTTACCTTTGATTCCCATGATATGCTGTTTTCAAGTTGGAAAGTCGAATCAAATCAGTAGTTTTCACTAATATATTCCATAATTTTTTCCTTCAAACATCAACAATTCATATCCATACAGAGTGGATGATTACATTTTTTATATAAGTAAATTGTCAGGTTTTTACATGATACACACAAATAAAAGATGTAACCCCACCAAACTAATTTCGTCTCTCCCTATATAAGCCAGGAGTGGTTCTTCATTATAATTCTGAAGAATCTATGGAACAAATTTCCTCTGGAATTGGAAAAAGTCTGACCACCTCTTTTTTCGGCCCACCCCAATCCTATGAGTTATTTTAATCCAGATTCTTTTTAGAATAACTATTGGCGGCCCTAGAACATAATTTATCGAAACTATAATTGTTTTTTCATCAGTTCTCAATAGAAAATCAAAAATGAATATTTATCCTGGTAGGTAATTCCCTTTCTCCAGGACTTTTTTCATAAGTTTATTCAGGTTATATTCTTAATGTATCAATAATATAAATTTCATATATTTACGTTATAAAATGGAATCCTGTCTGTAAAAAATTGAGAAATACGAAAACTTCAACCTCAATTTTACATAATAAAAGCAGCAACTTCGATTTCATCGAGATTTGGACATAATTTTTTGACTATAGTGACAAAAAGGATCCAATAGGATGATAATAATAGCTCCATTGGAATAAGAACTAAAATAACTCTCCTTTTTCCACAATTAAGTCAAGCGGTTACTTAACGTATGAAAAAACAGAATTACCCAAAACAACTCTCTTTGACTATGAGTCTCATTATATTGTTCCATCCTCTAGCCGGTCCTGCTTAGATATAGTAGAAATCTATGATTCGGCGAATGCGCCGTCTTTGATAAAATACCAGGAATTCGTTTGATCTCACTTTTCATATCAGTTTTGTTGCATTTGGATAATTTCTTGGAAGGTCTGCTCATTCATTTCTCCTCTTTCTTTATTTTTCTCTATTTCTTGAGACATTTAACGAGTTTGTTCAGCACAGTTGAGTTCAGTTTATGATAAATAGTTGCATGGATGGAGGGATGGATTCTGACAGACTTTAGTGACTAGTGATGACTCTGCTTATAAAATAGATTGTAAGATTTTCAATAAAAAGGAAACATTTCTCATATATTCTGTATTTATTTCTACCATTAAATCTTCAGTATTCATGTTAGAGTACATTTAGTTGTAATGAAACATCAACATTTTAGGTTAGGTGCTAAATTCCCCATGCCGCACATTCTTAAGTATTTCATTCAAGATCTCTAAATATATTGTCCAAATATGAACATTATTTGCGTTTTTTATCATCCATTTCATTCAAGTTTCTCGTTAGTCAGTAAGTTTCACCCCAAGTAAATAAATAATAAATTTTTACCACAGTACCGTACTTAGTAACAGTTTTCGAAATTAGGACACGCTCTTTAAAATTTTTGCCATAAAATATTATACTTTCTCCTAATAGCAATTTTTTTGACCAAAAGACGTTCATGAATCTTGTGAATTTTGTTAATTCTCATAATTTTAAATTTTAACTGAGGTATAGTCCGCAAGGCCGGATCGTGGAAATGAAAATTAAGTAGTCGGATTTGAAATGTTCGTTTTAGCAGGCCATTCAAATTTGATGATACAAGAAATTTTCAAATGTAAAGCTACGTGCTAAAAGAAGAATGTTAAAACTAAATAATGGAAAAATTATTTGAGAATATTCGAAATTGCGTGTTTTGGTGGATGCACTGGGTATTAGACTAATTTTCTTAGAATTTTCATAGCCATGAATGAGAAAGATGTACCAGTGTAGCGCATCATTATTCGTTTTTTGATAAAAAATAATGTGGAATCCGCGGAGATTTATCGAAAATTCCAAGATGTTGTGGGAAACCACATGCGCGAAGATCGGGAATCCACAAGAACGTCAGCGCTGTACAAAAACTGTACGCGATATTACTGAACAATTTGGCATCAGTCTAATTCATGAACGGCTGGGTTATCTCAAAATATCAGCCAGATGAGTACCAAGACTTGTGACTTTGGACCAGAAACACTCACACGCTGAGAAGTTTGCACGCGTCTCCTGCAGCGGTATATTGAGGAATGGGAAAATTTATACACCACAGACAATTGTTGGATATAACACTATATTCCGGAGAGTTTAGGCGCGTCTATGAAGTAGAGGAAGTAAAAAAGAAGCGCACCATTTGAAGCGAAGATGTTCTGTAGTGTTTTGGTACATAAGGGGGAGCAACTGAGGTTGTTTTTTTCATTGGGCAACGAATTGTGAATGCGTAGTATCTTGGTAACCTACTAAACAACACGGTGAAACATGAATACGAATCAAAACGTTGCGATACTCCTATCTGTAAACCGAAATTGCTGCAAGACAACGTCAACCGCACGCAAGTCGGATTATAATGGAAATTTTGAACGAATCGCGTTCGGAGACACCCACCTTATAATCTTGATTTGTCACCATTTATTTGATTCATTGAAGGAGACACAGGCTGAGATTTAAAAGGTAGAATCCTTGCTGCGCGGATGTTTACCTGACAAGACGACAAAAATTTATCTAAGAGCTTCCGGAGAAAGATCACAAGTGTATGAATTATGCTGGAGACTATTTAGAAAAACTATAAAAAGTTTCAGATCTCTAGCTTATTAATAATATTTATATGGCAAAATTCTGGTTTATATTTGAACCATCCTTGTAGATATCACTTGAAAATTATCAAATTTTGCGATATTTCGGATGCATTGATCATAAGCATTATGGATGCTGTCCTACTAATCAAATGTACTCCATAAAATGAGAAGACATTCGAAAGGATTCAAATCAACCCTTCTAATAACCACTCCCAAATTTGAAGAAAACTGTTCAATGTGACACATAATATCTGACCTACGTCCAACGAATTTGAAATCTTAATTTTTCTTGAATGGACAGAACAGGAAAAACAAACTGCTACTGCCTTAAAATTGTCGAATGCAAATTTATGCACCGGATGTAGCTACCGTATGTCGTCTTCTGCCATGTTGCTATTTGATGCAGGGGGAGATTTTACTGCCCTCAAGAGACAAAGGGGCTAGAGGAGGACGTCGGTAGCAAATAACATCCTCCAATTGGTGAATTGAAATCCAAAAATCTCATAAACTAGGCTGCGATTCATGTCGCAAAAACTGCATTGAAAGACAATAATTATCCGGAAAAAAATATAAATAACATATTAACAGACACTATAATCAATCAAAAAAACAGAACAGAAACGAAATATCAAAACATCAAACATTTTTCCTTACCATACATTATCCAAATATTTCCCTAGATCGTAAAATATCTAAAACACCAAAAACAAAAGAAGTAATATTGTATATCAAGTGCCTTGTACTAATTGTGATGCTGTCTACATAGGGCAGACATCTCAGTATTTAGAAAATAGACTAAAAGGTCATTAATATGAAGAAAATATAAAACTGCGTTAACGAACCCCGAAGTATCAAAAAAACAAAAATTCAATTATAAAGATTCGAAAATTATTGAAACTGAATTCAATAGAAGAAAAAGAAAATTTTTAGAAATGGTTCACATTCATAAAAACGAAAAAACTATAAATGATAAAAAAAACCTTAATAATTTAAGTAAAATTAATGGTTCTATTTTGTAAATTCTAATGAAAATACAAATAATTTGATTGATTAAGTACTGCTACTGAGAAAACATTTATTTTTCTTATTAGAATATTTTCTATTGCGATTTTATTCTTATTGATATTTTGATTAATATAAATACGTAAATTGTCAGTGGCAATTTCATATTTTGATAAAGACTTACACAAAAAGCCAAAACGTCAAATTTTATCGTCCAAAAATTATTGAAAAAACTAATTTAAAAACAAAAGAGAAATATATATATATATATATATATATATATATATATATATATATATATATATATATATATATATAGGATACATATCAGGTCTCTTAAAACAAACAAAACTTGAAATATACCGTCCAAAACCTTTCTATGAAATATTATTATCAAATATTTCCAGAACTTCCCAAATATTTGTTTGAAACGTGAAGGAATTTTTGAAAGCCGAGCATCGTATGTACTGCTCAGATAACGGCTATTTCCGACAAAGCTTATACAAATTTTCTGTTAAGGCATTCATAGCCCGGAAACAAAACTTTATAAAATATCATAATATTCAAGAATAAATTGTGAATTGCTACGATAATCGGAGTATATATAAACAAAGAATGGTGCATGAAAATATTCTAAATTTTGAAATTTGAAAAATTATTAAAACAACTTGAATCAGAACTAAAAATATCGATATTCGTTCTTGTTTTTTTTTCTTATTTCCGCTGCTAGTGGGTCAGAGAGACCCTGTGCACTACTAAAAGTGAACTTATGTGCTTTGGATAAATATTTATGGAGCACATTATACTCGACTCTAAATGCAACGTTCAACAAAATAGTAATTAACTGTTGGATTTTCTTCATGTATAAATATCCGGAATGAATGGTTTTTGTAAGAATTGAAATATATTCCTTAAAACTGTTTCAATTTTCGTTTGAATGGTATGTAATAAACCAGTTGTTTGTTCTCCTCTCAAGACATATGTTAATATTGGAATCTGATCTTTTTGATCAAACTTATATTAAATGATTACGTTCGAGAGTTAGATAAGTCAATTTACAAGTCATCTTTATGTTCTGGTGATTTGCCATTACGTAGTACACTCTGATTTTTTCTGTCACACCAACACTAAATTCAAAGGCTTCTGGAGTCGTCTTTCTATATCATTATTGTTGAAGAGCTGGTTTCTCTCCTCTTTAACTATCCAGAAATAAATTTCGCTCATTCATTGTGTGTTTGTTTAAATACTATACCAGTACAGTAAATTGAAATCGCTACAGAGAAAATTTCTCCTATATCACGACCAAATCCTAAATATCCTCTATTCCACATGAATAATGATCCCATTCCATTCAAAAACATCTCAATGAACCTCTTTCTAGTCTTCCTCAGGAGCTGGATGGCCTCGATGTTTTTTGTTCATGACTTCTCTAGAATTTTAGTTTATTGTTGATTCAATATTATCAATCTACAAGTAGTAATGCTTCTAAATACTTTGTTTGCATTATCTCAATTATGAGTACATTGTTCTGACTGATAAAGCTAAAAAACAGGATATCATATGTCTATACCGATATCAGGATTTGTTTGGATGTTATATGTTGAGTTTTTCTAGGTTAAGAACCAAAATATTTTGCTGCATCATCAAAAAGGATCCTTGAATTTTCCATTATGACTGGAATTTATTCTATATTTTTTAAGCATGATGATTATTTAATGTTTTGTTCTCTGATATTTGTAATTTTTTCTTCGTGCGTTTCCTTTCTGACACAATATCCGTTTCTTCTGCGAAAGTGGTGATTATATTTTGTTCTAATTTGGGAATATGACTAATGTATTGGAGGAACTTAATATAGTTTCTTCTGATACTTCTGGTCCGATTTTTGAGCCCATTCATTTTGTATTGGAGCTTTTCATACTAGATTCATTAAAACGCCTGTACTATATCAATGAAAATTTTTGTTTTTCCAAAGATTTCACAATAACATCATTTATCTTTTGTATTTGGTCTAAAATTAAAAGTTTTTGTCCAAATTCAAGTTATTGTGATGAAAATAGGAAGAAAGGGGGGATATGAATCTAATTCCTATACAAGTTTCTCTAGTTTCGAGAAATTTAGATACATTTCACATTCATGGAACTTCTTTTTCATCTAATAGATGTGTACAATTCAATATTGCTCTTCAAGTCATAACATTGAATCCTAGTGGCTTATTATCTTATCACTGTATCTAAATTTTGATATCCCTCTTTTCCAGATTTGGTATTTTCTCTTCGTCCGTCAGGGATGAAGCTGTTTTCCAGATGCTGAACTAATCTACCAGCTTTCATTGTATTATTCTATTCCGAACCTCTATCCAAGTTTCACCTTTTGTAAATTGGGTGAGGCAGGTCTTTTTTTAGTCTTTTGGTTGATTTCCAAAGTGAGTAGTCATTCTTCATTTGTTAAAGTGAGTGCTGATTGTGTCATTTCTTTAATTTCTTCTCAATTGCTGATTATCGTTGTTCAATAGATGTTTCCGACTGGTACCATTTCTGTTTTTGGTCATCATTTCCCTTTGTTCTTTACATCATTGGCGATTTATCTCATACAGCTTGCTGAATGCAGTCATGTTCCATTATCTAGATCTTTTGAATACTGAAAAAAAAATTTTGTATCTGTTAACATATCTTCGTGTCCGTTTTTGGAAAATTGTACCACTCAAGATAAGAAGGATAGAAAACACCTCTACGTACAGGTACATCCCGGCTGATTCTTTTCATAGTATTCAACATAAGATGGCCAGTCTCCATTTCCTGGTACATCGGTTAATCCACTTTCCACTTACCACCATCGAGAGATACAATAAGGGAAAGTCCTTCATTAAGGAGGTAGCTGTACTCAACGGTTATGAAAAAATAATTGTAAATAGGTTAATCAATCGTCAGCCTTAAGAAATCTCTATGTGGAACCATTTTTTTCCAAACCCAAAGTAGAAAACAAGAAAAATCCACTCTGATACCTTTCAATTCTCTTTATACAAATAGAATAGGAAGGAATATTTAACAGAGTGGGTTTTAAATTGGTTTATAAATCTAACAATACCTTGAAACAATTTTTGTGCAATTCTAAGGATAAAATACCATTTTGTGTATTTGTAAGTATATTGGGCAAACAAAGAGATCCGTTATTGTCCGCTTTAAAGAGCACAAAGGTCATTTGAAATATGAACGAACAGGAAAATCAGGTATTTCCTGCCAGTCACAATTATGACATAAACATATTAATAATGTAAAATTCTATCCAATAATAAATTGTCGGATGCATTTGAAATCATTGGAATTGCTAGATTTGAGCTTAATTAGGGATAAAGGGGCAATTACTCACCATCCAATCTATAGTTTAATAGTCAAAGAATGAATATGAATATTCCCGCCAAGCAGTTTTATTTTCGCGGGAGAAGGTTTATCGTTGAAAAGATTTAGTATAAAACATGTAAGTCAAGTTATTAGATTTTATTTTACCTTCAGTCGTGACAACTGATTTTCACGTCTTTTATCATGTTTCTCCAACTAAAATCTTCTCCAATAATCTGTCATTTCTAACGTGTCCTCCAAACATAGGTTCATTATGATATCTATCCAAGATCCTCTGACTACCAAAGACTAATAGTAAACAAAACTCGCTTTGTTTAATTATACACCTTATTTTTTTAATTTTTATTTTTAAATGTTTAACATTATTACGAAGATAATTTTGGTTTCTATCAACGTTATCCTTGCGTCAGTTCAACTTAGTTCAAGCTGGTTTTTTTTGATCTTCAAGGTTAATATATTTTCATTTATCGTAAATAGTTTTAGATTGAAATTTATGTTCCCAAGTCACGTTATTATTTCAAAAATACCACATATACCTACATGAACAACTATCGTTGGATTTGATGGGTTTGATTTGGATCCTAGTGGTAAGTATCCGAAAGCCCAGCTTTAGAGAGCAATATGGAAATGAACGGAGACATCTCACGTAATCAAAATCGATGGTGGGCTCACAGAGTCAAGTTAAGGGATTTATTTGTGTTTCTATCAGATTACTAACGATGTTATGCAAAACAAATTTCGATTTAGTACTGAATATGGAAAAGGTTATGAATATTGATGATACATATTTGGGTAGTGAAGTCTGTCATTTCCGATCGTATACGAAATTGAACTTCCTAGGCTTAAGTTCATTCATAACATTATACTGTAAACAATTTTTTTCTGGTCTCATTGGAGGATTTTCAATATCCAATTCCCACATATGAACAATTTTGACAAAAATAAGGTTTATATTTTTCAACTATTCATATTATTGCAGTTGGTTCAATTTGAAGCATAATAATTCCTTTCCGATCTAATCATGAGTTGTCACTTTGATCATAGTTATACAGAGTGAGTTTTATCTATGGAACGCCTCAATTTTCTCGGAAACGGCTTTTTCGATTTTCATAAATTTTTGTGTGCGATACGGCCGTTATTATGCTAGTATCTACGTTGTTGTCAGGTCTTTCCTTTTTCCGAAAAAATAATGAACTTTGTTTATTGAAAAGAAACACCTGATATATTTTATGGTTTTGGAAACCCTCAAAAAATACTGATTTTTTCTGTATTGTACATTTAGATAGGTATGATTGAAAAAACTAGTTTAATTTGGATATTCTTCAATAATTTATGTGCTAATAGAAACTCGTAACAAGGTCAGTAAATTTCAACGAAGCTGGTGCAGTGAAATATTTATCCAAAACATCGCTCAGAAAACCTCCAACAACTGAATCTTTTAATTACTGAAAATTGGCAGGTTTTGTTTTATAAACGATGTTTTTCAAGCGAACCCACAGGAAATAATCTAAAAGATTCATGTCATTTCAGAAAACCACGCCGTACAATCCCATCTTTTCGTAAACACATTATTTACGTATTGTCCCACGCATAGTGAGGTGTGGCTTCATTTTGTTGTACTGATATGCTTTTTTTAAATGTAATTTAAAAAATTTCTTTTGATTTGGAAATATCAGATTCAAATCAGGTGTAACACTATTTTCCAATAAATCTAAATACACCGGAGAATTTAAGTTACCCTCAATAAAAAAGGAAAGATCTGACAACAATGTAAATATCACCGTAATACCGGTCGTATCTCAAGCCGTTTCCGAAATAATTGAAGCGTTCCATACATGGAACTCACTCTGTATAACTATGATGTTATCTCTGAAAGGAATTTTCTAGGTTATTTCGCTTCAAATTGTACAATCTGCAATATTAACAAACAGATCAAAGTTATTTTAAGTATCTACTTATAATAATTTGTTCTTAGGAAAAAGATTTTCTCCGATATGCGAATAGCGATGTTTTTCATACATCAACTGAATCTTATGATTCAGTTGAATCTAAAACGATTCGGTAGATGTGAATCGATTCAACTACAAAACGTAGATTCTAATAACATTTTTCATCCGACTTGATATCATATATCTGAATCGAATACATTTTTCTTGATAACGTATATGTATCTTTCAAATTTAATATAGATCTAACCTAAAAATATATAATACAAAGTGTCCATGTTCGTTTCAAAAAATCCGATACGAAATTCTGTTGCGGAAACATGGCATTTCTCTCGTATACGACAGTAGATGCATTTTAGATGCGATTGTTAAAATTCAGATTGATATGCATTGGAATGGACTGTTTCGGTTCAGTTATTGTAGAGCTTTTTCCCTGAAAATCTGTATTGTCGTATCCAGATTCTATTTTTGTAGTCAGGACATTACAAAAATAACGTTCAATCAGTGACATTTTGTTCAGATATTCATCCAATAAAATAAAAAATAAAAAAAGAAACAATTTGAATTGAATTACACCCAAGTATTGATTAATTCTGATATTAGCACATCAAAACTTAATTTAACCTCGTAAAAAGTTCGTTATATTTTGATTTTGTTGGAAATAAATGATTCTATAAATATGAAGTTTATTATTATCGATATTAACACGTTGAGCCCCAACAAGTTCTTCCTCAAGCTCCAACGTTTCACGTTAGTGTCTTTTCTTCTTCGATTTTCTCCTAGGAACAGTTGCGATGATGAAGAGTACCAATGATTGTTGACCATAACAAAAAATTTAATCCTTGATTCATAACCAACAACCATCTCACCGTAATGGTTGGTTCTATGTAAAAATTGAGCCAAAAATTGTCTGTTTGAATCTATTTCGAAGCGATTCGGGTTTGTACAAATAAAAATTCTCATTTTATGAGACGAATTTGATGTGGATTTTTAATAGAGAAACGCTCTAAAATTCAAGTTTTCTTCCACATTTCTGGTATTATCTCAACGGAATTGCCCTATTTATCTTATTTCACACTCAGATTATGTTGAGATAATTACATCGCTTTCAGTCTGAAATCCGAATACTATTTGCTGCGAGGAACGCATTTCTGAAATCTCTCCAACATATTTTGATATTCGATTAAATCGAGTTGAATCATATGTAAACCGAAATATCAAAATATGATTATCAATCGATTAATTTTCAGTTGATTAGTTATTAATCTGAACATTTGTCGTTGGAATAATTTTCCCCACGGAGATTGAGACCATTTCCGTGATGGGATTATGAGTTCATTTCGCGTTTCATCATTCATAATAATATAAACTCCAAAATGATTTGTTGTTGAGGAATTTACGGTTTTGTACACTCCTTATTCGAAATATTCACGTTTTTTTCAGTTTATAGTGAAGCTGTCTCATTTCGTTTGAATTGATTGAGGTAGTTACCAGCGATATTTTCGTTATAATTTGTAGTTATTTAATTTCAATTTTTACATCTTCTGGTTGTAAATACGTTAAAGTAGAAGATGACAAACATTAAAAAACCAAAGAGTAAGATGGTGAATAAGTTTCATTCACTGAAAAGAGAAGTATTGGAAAAAGATATCGAAACCACAGCTGAATGAATAGAAAGAAATAGAGGATGTTGATTAGAAATGAGAACACAAAATAATTAGTGATATAATTCACACAAGAATGTCTAGAACAATGAAAAAAAGGCATTGGTTTGACAAGCATTATATATCGATGTTATAGAAAAGGAACCAGATTTTATACTATACAGATACAGAATACAGATAGCAACAAAAGAAGATATAATCAAGCAAGAAAACAGTAGAAAGCAAAAGTAACTGGATTTTGTACAATGAAATTGAATGAATCCTTCAGAAAAACATCCAAAATCTCTCATATTTCCGTGATTAAATCAGTGGAACTTGTTTTTGTATTACAAAAGTCAAATTTAATCGAAGAAATTAACCTTTGAAAGGGCATGTGAATATCTAAACATTCAAATCAATTGATACGTTCATATTGAACATGCATTATTCACATCAAATACACGTGTATCTCATATCAGTACTAATGATAGGGAGTACACCACTTTTATCAAGTTTTATCGCGTGTTACGCCTTTTGACTCTAATGGACCGGAGGTGCCGCTACCTCCCGTACACACTCTTCCATCAGAACCACATAAATCCACCAATGAAGCGATTCAATTCAACACGTACATACATGTGAAAGTGGTTAGCGCAAAAATTGGATTAGGGTTCGGTGAGGATTCGTATTTTAGAGGGGTTGCGGTGATTTCGATATTGTCCAGCAATAAAAAATAAAAGTTTCGTGTTTTATGAATCTAACCCATCTTGTTTGAAAACAAAAAAAAAGTTGGAATAGAATAGTTCAATATATTAAAATCTTTTCAGCTCGTAACTAGCTTTGCTATAGGTTGTCTTCATGAAAGTTATAGCGTTCTGATTTTAGAAAAGATATAACATCGATAAAGACTGAAAAAATATACAGGGTGTTTCTATATTCCACCGACAACGCTCTACCACAGACAAATCTCAATAAATGAATCATTTTAATATAGGAATACGAACCACTACGGCGCCTAGTTGCTGAGATATAGGGTGTTTAAAATTTTGAATCAAAACCAAAAATCTGCCATGCTTTCCAGCATTATTTCTCTTAATTAATAAGTTTCCGGTTTCTTTGAGCCTTCTTTGAATATTTAGAAATGTAGAATGATATGGAATTCCACGATTCAGAGATTTTTGTTGGTATAAACGAGCTGCCTTTCTATAATTTTTTCGAGCTTTCCCATAAATTATTAACATATCGGTCAACTCTTCGAGTGAAAAATTGATTTAACAGCAAAATGAATGTAAAAACTAATTAAAAATTCCATGATTCAATCTACCAGGATCGTGTCAAATACACAGAATGTCACGAACTACCAAAAATATGACACGTGCCTGATAGATTATAATTTAGAAATATTGAGTGCAGACTTTTATTTAGAGGTAAATTTCTACAACATTACAACACCGTTCATTTTAGCTCCATAAAAGGTTATTAGTTTTTTAACTAGAAATAATCAGGCAATTTGAAACAAAATTTAAAAAAGGGCGTTAAAAATAGGGGGATAAAAGTGACAACTAGCCCTGACAGCGCGCCACTGGTTGAATTTTTTCGAAAGTTTGTTGATGTCAGAATATAACTTTATTAAGGAACATATTGGTTACGAAATTTTGAAAAAAAATTTAGATGCGTTCTTGATTTATGGCAAATTTTTGATTTTGATTCAAATTTTGAACACCCTATATCTAGGCCCTGTAAGTATTCATATATCGTAAAGAATCATTCATCGAATCTCTCTGTGGTAGAACATTGTAGGTCGAATATAGAAACACCCTGTAGATCTAAATTTAGTCTAAGAATACAAAAACTATCTTTTGTATAAGAGCCTGGACACCAACCGAATTTAAAAAAAAATTGTTTATAATGTTGGATTCCATCCACGTATAAAGTTGACTTCAATATTAGAAAATCGTACAAAAAGGCTCAAAAGATCTAATGTAATAGTTTGTACCTCTAATCACATTCAAATATTCCTAGCTGGGGCTCTCGTTATTGACGAAATGAAAGTCAAAAAGGAAGCTTTTGATGATAATATTATTGAATGTAACAAAATTGCGGAAAGCGTACTTAATATTTGATGGACAATATACATGGGTTTCTGATCAATATATGAATTTCGAGTCATAAAATTTATATAGTTGGACGTATTCAACGTCAGAGATGAAAATCGTATTTTTTCACGTACATTCAAGACGTAATCTACCAAGAAAGAAGCGAAATTGCAAGTTGTTTTCAACGATTCAGTGAATTTTTGAAAAAAGTCTTTCAATCATCTGCTATATCGACTTATAAGATTAAAAATTATGTAATATTCGAACTTTAACGATACATAGTTCAAAATTACTGTATCTGAACAATAGAACACAATTTTCATTGTTACATCAGTACATTTGTACATACAGGTTGTCCCTGGATATGATAAAACCACTCGTTTCTGAGTTGTTGGCCTCTAAAAGGTACTCTTTGTTTAACTCGATCAAACTCATGATTTACGAGATATGTAGATTTTCAGATCGTTGTATTTGTCAAGCCAAATGTTCGCCATGAAGAGACATTCTGAAAAAATTCATGGGAAATTACAATTATTCATTGAAAATACTCAAACATTTCCAATTGAACTGCATACATCGTATTACTTACATTGAGATAAAATTGAGGTGTGAAACAATGTAGTTCATTAGCCTAAAACTATGATGAATGTTCGAAGTGAAGACGATTCTATCGATTCCCATAATTTACTTTTATGGGCAGAAGAAAATCCTCACGGTAAAATTCAAGTAGCTCCATCTATTTTTGATAATAACCTAAATGGTCAGCGATACTAAGAATTTTCCCAGAATTATTTACCACCCATATGTGGTAATACTCTTCCAACTTCAAAGAAATATCCTCCGTAGACTCTAGAAACGTGAAAGTTCCCATTTTCAACATTTATCATAGTATTTTTGGTTTTTATTGGATAAGTTGTAGTGTAACCAACTGAATTATTCCAAATACCAATTTTTGTCTCATGTTAATAACACGATATTCTTCAGAAAGTATGGCATGTACAACGATATAGAAATCTACATATCTCCCAAACCAAAAATTTAATCTGGTTGATCAATGGGTACTTTTTTGTTGAAAAATCGAGTGGGAAATTTATTTTTACTATCTTTAGATTGTACAAGCTGTTCCTGTGAAAGCTATGAATAGTTAACCATTGGGCATGAGCTACCGCTGGCGTTCAGATAGTAATGTCCGTCAAAAACACTACATGGACATACGTAATCATTCAATGAAAATTTATTATGTTCAAATGTATGATTTAGATCACTCTGTATAAAATAATCAAATCGGCAAATAGTGTATGAATAAGAAGGACTTTTTTAATGTTTATGAAAGTCTGCTTGCGAATCTATATTTAAATAAAAAAAAAAAAAGAATTATACAAATTAAAAAGGCGATTTTTATGATAAATTGAAATAGATGTGAGTGAATGAAATTTTCATTATTACTGCAAGACATGCCTGAATGACGACTTGCCATTTCAGCTAATTGAGAAGGAAACAACTGTAAGTCTGATTAGGATTAGAGTATAGATCCATAATATTCAAGAACATTTGGGAAAGAGAAAAGAAGAAAAAGTCGTTGCAGTATAACTTGTTCATATTCATATCACTTATATTTTTGTTTTTTTTATTCAGGTGTTGAAAATCGGAATGAATTTTCTCACGTAAATCTCTCTTTTCGATCCTGTCAAACTTTTTGACAACCCGAAGTTGTGTATAAATTCAGATAATTCATAATTTTTGATAATTTGTTCAAATTTTTAATGTATAACATTTTCTAAGTCATTAATAAACGAACTGCGTCTGTTTTCAAATAACTCTCACTTCTATCCAGGTATTCGTTCGAAAAAACTGGCTAATGGATTTGTCAAAAAGGTTCAGCCAGTCAAAAGGAATTATCGCTCTTTTATAAAGTAGCACTAAACAGTTTAAAAAAACTAATTACTTATGGCCGGTATACACACCAACTATAAATTTGCGCAAACGAACTACACAGTTCATTTGCGCAGTTTTATCGAACGTATGTAGAAAAATCGGCCAAGTTTTTCGATTGGTGCAAGGTTCAAAATCTATTCGATAAATCGTTGCACAGTTTCATTGTAGTGTGTGTACTGTGGCCAATCATTTAGTTCGTTCACAAGGCTTGGTGAAGAAGGACGCGTCCGCGCACGTTCAAACATGTCGCTAGAAGATTGTAGCGTGAGTTATTAGAAATTATTATCCAGTGCTATAAAAATAAAGTTTGCTTGTGGAATTGGAAAAGTGAAGATCCCAATAGGGAGACAGTAGTTAAGAAAATAAATAACCTGCGGATTTCTTACAAGAAAGATGTCAACAAAGCCAAAAATTCCTTAAAATCCGGTGCCGGAACGTATATTTCCCGTTTGTGGTACTTCGACTTGATGAATTTTTGATATGATGAAGAAATACTAAGGCGGTCTAAATAAAATATGGGAAATTTCAGCTCGTTTAATAAGTTTATGTGAGAGTATGACTTTTTTTTAAGAAGCCAATCATTACACCAGAAACTGCGTGATTTTCTTTTGTGTTTTTCTTCGGAGTTCCTACCAAGAACTGACGATCGACGCAGATATCCTGGACGCACGGTAAAATGCGCAAATGAATTGTGCAGTTTTTTATGCGCAGTTTTATCTTTATCGTTAGTGATATAAAATTAGTGAAAGAAAAAAATATCTCAGAACGTTATATGGATTAAATTTATTTTTATAAATAAATGTTTCTAAATTAGGTGGTTTTCGATGTCTTATCCCCTCGAAAGATGAACCATAACGTCAAAGACCAGCAGCATTATATATTTCGCGTGATTGTCATGAAATTCGTTTGAAAGATAAAATTTCATCAAAAGAGTTAATGGAAATTCATGTGGTCTGATTTTCATTATAAATGAGTGTAAGTTTGAATGTATTCTCGATGATATTTGATGGTTTGTATGGTATTTGATGACAAATGAAATTTTTCGACAGTATGTGAGAGATACTCAGAATTATCTCTACTATTGATTTCAAAGCTTTATTATTAAATACATCAAACGCAGGAATGTATGACAGTATGTATATCAATGAGATTGTTTGCTCTTCAGTTCAATTTGATACTAGGCAAATATTCTATTATCATGGTGTTAAAATCCTTCCAAAATATGTTGATAATCATGTGAAATCAATTTCAAACTGTGAACAGAGTATTAAATTACATGTGAAACCATTTTTTTCTATCGAAATCAATGGTTGTGTCTAAATCTGCTCAATTTTATATCTCTTGTGTTTCAAAATTAGTTTTTTTTTAAATAATTTTTTAAAGATGGATAAATTTTATCTATCAAGCAGATTTAGAAACATAAATATAATAAGAATTTCACTGGCGGAGTTAGAGAAGGTTTGGTTCAAGTTTCAAAACCAATGCTGCTTATTTAACAATGGGTGAGGAAAACCACAGTTTGCCTTGTGTTCAAGAATGTAGAGCAATCCTATTCAAACGAAGAATTCTCAAATCCTAGAATTTTTCGGTACTTAAACCCTGAAAGATCATAGGTAGGTTCTTAAACCGTCGCACTTCAATGTTTCGGATCATCAACGAGTCCGAAACAACCTACCATCACGCTCTTACTAATGACATCAACTTTCCAGGCTTTCGCACTTCTGCAGAGCTTCTAATTCCAACTCCATATCTCCAGTACTCAAATACTGCAGCTGATGTGCCTCAACCATCCAATCCGCAGACCTCCATAGGTCCTGGTTGATTTATCATTCTCTTGGTGCATCGTACCACAAAATTAAAAATTATTTTCATGACTCGTAAGTCACCAAGAATCCACGACCTCGAGAATACATTTTTTCATAAGTAGATATAATTTGTAAGTGGATTATGTCCTTTCATCTCTAAGATCTAAATGATTGATAAAAGGATCGATTCTGGAATTGGAAAGATAGTTATTAACCCGCAACTTAGAGCAGATAAAACCGGTTTCTTAGCTTAACAGAAATGCAGAAACTTCTGGTATACAAAGAAAAGGTTCTTAGAATCATATTTATATCCCAAAAAACGAGCGTAAAAAATCGAATGGTATCTTATTTATATATGTTCATAGGAATAAATCAATCATTAGAAAATATACGTTTGAATTGAAATTTTCTCTATAAATTGCTTTGATGTCAAATGAAACTATATAGATTGAAGAAATATTAACTAACTCAAATTTGCATCATGGTTATAGTTATTTTTATTATACAAGACAATATTCTATCAGAACCGTTTTTTAGAGCACAACGAGTGCAGCGAGAATTGGCTCAAATGTTTTCAACTATCAACTTGATTTTCTTCCAATATTTACATGATACAAACGAATAATTTTCCTACAGAATTGAAACTACACCATTAATATCCTAGAGGTGGTTTTTTCGTTTTTCGTTCCGTTGAGTTACTTCAGCTAATTTTTCTTTAGTTTAATGAACCAAAATTTATTCAAAACACTTGTTACAAATTTACAATATTTGATCATCAATTTTACCAGAGCTATAACAATAATAGTTGAATAACTTCCTTTCGATTGAATGGGAAAGGAAAGTTTGAGGAACTTATCGATTTTGATAAAAAAAAAGGTGATGAGAAATACCAGCTGTGTTTACCCAAAAATGTTTTGGAAAAATAACCACACAAGTAAATTATCTCATTCTCCCACCCCAATCGATATAATGTTTTTCCACTGCAATCACAAGCAGCCCCGGAAGATATGCTTTTCTTAGCCTATATTTTGCGTGATTCATGAATTAAATTAAGCTATAACTAAATGCAAAAAATTACAACTCATTGAATATCCGATGAAAAATAATCCGATGAGTTACTTCATTCTACATATGCAAATGTTGATTCTTACGACGCCGTTTCCCTACGGAAGCGGCGATCCAAATGACTATTACTGCACGAGAAACCGCAGCTCTGAAAATTTCTTTTGCCTACGGCCAACCGACCGTTTTCCTTCGATGTTTCCTTCTATTATTAGGCGTAAATTCTCATATCACTCGCTTCCCATTGTATGTCCTAGGTACTGCAACTTTCTCTCCTCGATTGTCGTGAGAAGTTACCCATTTGCTGTAGGACCTCTATGTTTGTCTTATGTTCCATCCCAGATATCGTACATTCACCTGTAGACATACATTTCGAACGCATCAATTTCCTTCTCTGTGGCCGCATCCATGGTCCAACTTTCGCATTCGTACAGACGAACAGGAAAGAGAAACATTCTGGTCCGGAGTTCCAGGCTGAGGTTGCAATTTGCCAGAAGCGTTCTCATGTTGTTTTGGGTCGTATTGCTGGTTGACGAGCGTGCTAAGGTATCTTAGAGATGACGATGTTCAATGATCTCTCCATGGAGTCTTAATGTGACGTTTCTTTGTATTTTTCAGAATACCGGAATACCAGAATATTTTTTCGTTTTCCAATATTATTATAACAAAAGACATTTTTTATTGTTGATAGTAGTTACTCGCATTCTTAGCTTGGAAAAATCAATGTATATTTCGTAGAATTTAAAAATCTAGATAAAGAAAATAAAGAGGCTTGTTAATGGCTTCATTGTTGCATTTCAAACTCCAAATTCTATTTACGCTGAATGAAAATAAATCTCCAGAGATGGTATAAAGATCCAGTAGACTCAAATTGTCCCATAAATCTTTAATCGGGATGAAACCAGGCCAATCACTATGAATCTACTTCTTGGAGGTGATTTTGCATTTTTCTAACCATTATCATAGTATTCCATTACCTAAAAATGATTGTAACTAAATAAACAGGATTTGCTCCATGCACAGTTGCCAAATTTTGATGTTCTGGTGAAAACTGAAGAAGCTACGCAGAGGGTGCAAGTTAAATTCCAGATACATTCTTAAAATATTATCAAGAGCTTATGAAACAATTGAGAACCGACATAAAATACAATTTCGTCTCTAAAATTGTCTCCAAATTATTTTTTTTTTTTTAATCAAATATGGAAAACGTAAACTTAATCAATATAAAATCATCAGCATAAATAAAAGTTCTATTGAATAATAATATTAAGTAGCTGAGGAGTTCCAAACCTTTAAATTTGATATTTTGAAAGTAATATCTCGAAGAATGGTTACAAATTCACAAACAAGTGAAGAAAATAATGAAAAATTACTCCCATTTTGAAATCAAATTTGAATTATTATATCCATCAAGTTCTTTTTATTTATGTTAACCAAGGAGTTTCATACAATTTGTTATCTATCAAGTATCCTAATGGAACAAGTCAAAAGAACGAATTTTAAAGTTTAAATTAGTTCCTCAATATAAACGTTTCAATTCCTCGTAGTCTACTGGAGAGTATTATTTAACTTTTAGTTTGCAATTATTCCACAAAATGGCGATTTTAAACCGAAAACCGCCGTTTCAGATAGCGGCTGAATGTAAGATTTCCTTCTAGAAGCTCAGAGCAGTTATTCGGGTAGATGTGGGGATTGATGTTAGTAGACAGGAAAACAGGGACGGCTCAGTAATAATAACTAAAGTGATCTAAGGATTCTTGTCTTTGTAAAGTATTCCAGCAAATCTTGTCATAATCGTTTCGTTGTATAAATGTTTGTTACTCAAATGATGCCTCCGGCGTTCGACTGATTGAAAAATGGATCGAGAAGTTTGAAGAGACCCAATTAACTTTAGATAAACCGAAATTCAGATATCAAAGGTCGAGAACGTTGGACACCAAAGTCTCTGAATACTTAGTAAGCGAAAAGCACGTCATTCAATGTAATTGTCAGTGTTTGTATCGAGGCAATATAAACAGTGTGTTCAGTATGAATACCACTAACGATTTCAAAAATTCCAACGCGATCTGCTCGTTACGAGCCTCACTTGTCTATTCGGAAGCGTGCTTTTACTGTAATACTGTATTTTATGCACGAATTGAAGCCTTAGGATGCTGGTTAGAAGCTTGACTTCGTAAACCAGAGGATTTAGCACTATCCAACGTTTACTAACATCTTGTTTTTGGATGAAAGGGTGAATTCAAATGAATAGATCCACATGCACTATTCGATTTTTAATCATACACTGTTCAACAACTTCATGTGATCAGTATAAGTCTCATGACATTCAAATACAGTGAATTGTGGTGATGGTATGCTCATTTAGGGCTAAATAAAATTGTGTATTGATTATTTACAGCCTTGACTCGTCTGAGTATTATCTATATGTTTGTGCGAACAAATATTTCGAAAACAATATAAATATAAAAACTCTTTGGATTCGAGTTCAATTGATGATATAAAACTACCAAATGTACCCATAATATTTTTGTAGTTTTCTCACGTAGGTAATTGTCAGTTTACTAGGTACGAGCTCCAAAAATTGTTTTTACTGATCTTTAAGCTTTCCATGTTATTAATTAATATTTTGACCGGATATCAAAGTGCTTAGGCAAATTTAGGCAGGAATATATCAATAATCATACTAATCTACAATATCTCAATCGAAAATCCATTCCAAAACGGGAGAAATTCCTCAGAATATTGTCTGTTAATGAAAATTTCAGCTACCGTAGAAACTTCATTATTGAAAATGATTTCTGAAAAAAGTAATTGAATATTATAATTGTGATAGACAAAACCAGTTTATCTTATAAAAAAAATTGGGTAGTTTCAATTGATAGTTCTGCTTGAACGCATCAATAGACGTTCAACTGTATTTCTGCTAACTCAATTTCAGTTTGCGTGCATAGCGTGAGGCTATTCATTAACACTTATCAGATTACTACGTCTGAGTTTACTCGGTAGAATCACCCTCTCGAATTAAAATATCTCTAATTACTTATCTTGATTGATTGATCTGGTTTATAATTCATAATTACATCAAAATTCGCTTCATCGAATTAACCTCAACGTTTACCTGGTAATTTAGTTTTATTTTGGCAGAAAAAGTGAACAATTAGAAAGTTGAGAGGGGGTTCATCGTACATGAATCAATTTGCTTGGTATAAGCAACACCGGTAAACCCAAGGAACGAAATGGTTGGTAGAATAAACTTCTTAAGGCAGAATCTTGGAATGATCTTCCAAGTTAAAAAAAAACATCTTCCGCAGACCAAATTTGCCTACGTTTCTATTTTTTCCTTATGTTACATGATGTTTGACAGTATTCAGTTCAATTAGAGAGTTTTGAAACCTCTTGTAAGTATTTTTCAATAAATAATCACAATTTAAAATAATTTTTTTCAGAATGTATCTTTATGGTGAACGATTTCCTTTGCATGTACAACGATCTATGAATCTATCAATTTCCTGAACCAACATCATCAAAATTCATTCTACGTGAACTTGAAATTCCATAAAACTTGATGTTGTTGACCTTTAAGTTGACAGGTAGCTATACCGTTTAAAAAAATGATGCACTCTCTTAATTATCTATACAAACTTTTCTCTCATAGCCTCGTCGACTTTTGTATACCATTTTATCAATTTTAATAATAAAGTTAATTAGTAAAGATTCTTTGTATTCAATACTCGTATACTCTGGATGATTACCGACCTGACTTCATAAGCTGGTGGAGCCGTCTACTAAAGACTTCCCGGTAGATGTTCGTCTGCTTTATAGAGTCATCCCGTTGGCTCTAGAGACTTGTGATAAATATATGAAGCGTACCACGTAACTTATTATCCTGAGGGAACTAATTATCCACCCTCTTTCTTCCTTCTCGGTAAAACACGCCCGGCCAAGAAAAATAACTTCCATTAAGTCTCTACGAAAACAATCCAAACCGTCGGAAATTTGTTATTCTCTGATGTTTTTTAATCTTGTCGATATGTTTTGTTTTGCATACCCCAGGCCTTACCGGAGTGTCGAAAAAAATTAATTTTAAAAAGCTCCGGCTGTGAGATTGAAAATTTTATAATTACTGCTTTAGGAAATAAACATTGGGATAATATGGTTACCAAATATCCAGTTCATATGATGTTCATGAATTCTGTTCTACTTGTTCTCGAATTTTTAATGTCATGTACAAGTCAAAATGTCATCGCAAGTTACATCCAGAATAATTCAGACGACTGCTTAATACATAAATTCGTAGGAAGATTCTTAAGAAAGCAGAATATTGAAGAGGAAAGAAGAATTGAAGAAAGAGGTCAGAATCAATCAACTCCACTATATTTCATTCTTAGGGATGGAGTTACATATAGAAAAATCAATACGACCATGTGAATAATTATTCAGCAGTAATGTCAATATTTCAGCAGTAAAATCCTTAATTGGCGCAGTCACCGTAGGATTCGTGCGGTCGTGATTTTTTACGCTTTATCGCGATAAAAAACTCAACTTCGTATTTTAATACGTTGTGCAAAAACCTACAGTTCACAAGAGAACAAAAGGATTCAGCCTTCAGATCACCTGTAGTGCCAATTCCTACATTTTCTTCAATTTTTCTTTTTCTATTCAATCCTTAACTGTTAGTGGAATGAAGAAAAATTAGTTTTTGGATATTTTTTCATGAACGAACTAGAAAATTCATTGCAAACATTCAATAAATTGAATATTAAAGGTAATATTAACAATTCAGATTAATTTAAAACAGCCACAGCAAACCCAAAAACAGTTAATAGGAAATCAAAATTGGAAAGAATATTAAATCAAATCAAGAAATAGAAAATCCGCGAGGTCATACGATATTTTAACAATTTGGCTAATTCAACAAAACTCAATTCAATTGGACAACAAAAGAGTTGGTATGGTATGCTACGCCGATGATGCAGCAATCATCGCCGAATCAGAAAACAACCTACAAACACAACTCTTCCAGTTCTTCTTGGTGGTAAGCGGCCAACTCAATATGAACATTTCTATCAGCAAAACCAAATGTATGACAATCGCGAAGGATCCGCTCAGATGTAAGATGGTGGTGGAGGACAATCCCATAGAACAAGTGATGCAATTCAGATATCTGGGCATAGACATATCAAGTACCCACGACCCAGTTAAAGATCTAAGAAGCCAGATTAACAAAGCATCCGTACTATCAGGATACCTACGAGATATAGTCTGGTCCAACCCGTATATACGCGAAGATTATAATCTACAAGATTTGTATCAGACCCATCATGACGTACGGCACGGAAGTCCGAGAGGACACCAACAAGTTGAAACAAATGGTGAGGGTGGCCGAGATGAAAACACTGAGAACAATAATGAGGAAAACAAGAAGAGACAGAGTAAGAAACACAGATGTCAAAGAGCAGTGCCTCCCGGGAAACCACCTAAAAGGTGGAAAGATATAGTTGGCAATCCACCTCTCAGGAATAGATGCAGAGGCAGCTTCAGAATTAACAGATCGACAGATCTCCAAGAAGTAGAAGAAGAAGGTTAATTCAAAAATTAGAAGAGAGATTTTGAATATTGAAAAAAAAGAGAGATGAATTAGAAATTGAAAGAAGAATTCAGGATCAGTGAAATAACTCAACTATTTGAATTTGCATTCTTAGGGATGGAGGTGTTCAGACGACTTCAAAAATTGTAGCGTAGAAAGATTATTTTTTGTAAATCTATCAGTAATTTTAATATGAATATAAATTGTTACCATGTATTATTTTGATGAGTTTTTATAAATCAATTATTGAAATTAATTAAATTCATTTACCATTTCTAAAATTGTACTGCGCTCTGGTGAATAAAGTTTTTCAAAAACAGTATATCGGCAGTAAAATCCTTAATTGGCGCAGTCACCGTAGGATTGGTGTGGTCGTGAATTTTTACGCGTTAAAAAACTCGACTCCGTATTTTAATATGTAGTGCGGAAGCCTACAGTTTACAAGGGAACTGGAGAATAATTTCAGCCTTCAGATCACCTTTAGTACGAATTTCTACCTTTTCTTCCATTTTTCTTTTTTGATTCTATCTTTATCTATTATTGGAGTGAGAAATAGTTAATTTATTAGTTGTTGAATTTTTTTATGAACGAACTATTGAAAGCATTCAATGAATCAAATATTAAAGGAAATAGTAACAATTCAGATTAATTCAATATAGCCACAGCAAACGCAAAAATTCGAAATTGGGAAACTTTGATTTGAAATTGCGAAGAATATCGAAAAAATTCTAGAAATAGAAAATCTGCGAGGCCGTATGATTTTTGACAATTTTGTTAATTCAAATATTCAGGAAAGCAGAATATTGAAGATAAGAAAAAATTTTTCATTCTTTGGAAATTAGCTACATCTAAAAACATCGAGATAAAAATTAAAACGTAGAAAGAATATATTCAGCAGTAACTTCAAAATAAAGGAAAATTTTGCGAAGTTCCATTTGATGAGTTTTGTCGATTAAAAATAATTAATATTAAATTAATTAAAATCCTAGTTTATGAAAGTTTTCACGAAAAATGAAACAAGGAAAATATCAATAATTTTGTCTACATTATTTTTTGACGATTCTAATAATAATTCATTAGTGAAACGAAAAAATAAATTCATAAATAAAAGTATCAATTTCGTAAGCCCTTAATTTTACAAAAACTCCATCAATGGTTTTCGTTGTAGCTTTTCGTGAAGATACTGAATCGATGTTATATGTTGTTTTCAAAAAAATTAATAAAATTTGATCATGATTAAAATTTCAACAAGTATCATCGTCATTTTACAATTTTTTAATCTATAGATTTTATAGCAAGTGTGAATGAAATGTGTGTGAAGGAGAAATGTTTTTTGAAGTATATTAGATTTTTTAATAATATCAATCATGTTAAAAATACTCTTATGTCAAGGAGAGTTAAGCCCCAAATAGAGAATTTTGGAATTGAGTATTTCTTATTCCATGTTATTCTATACTTCATTTCCATGTTTGTATATTCAGAAATGGCAACATCTTTTCTTACTTTTTCATCCATTTGTCATCTTCCAACATCACTAGTCTTAATAAACTATTTATTAAACAAGTAGAAGCTACTTCCCTGAAGTTATTCAAATCTTACATTTATCTAGTTTTAGAGTCAATTTATTATCCTTTGTTGATTTCCCTGGAGCCGTATAAACTATTTCAACATGTTCGATTCATTTGCACACAACAATATGGTAATAAGACTAAGCACCTTAACTTGTCGGGGACAATTTAATTTGGTTTGTGACCCTACAATTCAGTACAAGTTCATATTATAATAATTTAATTTTTCAGCTTTTATTCTAAACTCACATTATGGTAAATAGTCATTCATAAATTGGTGACGCAATATTTGAGACAGTTATTAACACGCTTTTATTAGTTTCACTTGTATATGTGAGCTTGTGAGTTTGTTTGTAATTCTCCTTTGGACTCTGATTTCCATGTTGAAAATCAAGAACATCCACAACCTTACCAACTATACCGTCACGACTCGATACAAGTTTCGACGAGATGTAGGTATATAAACAAAAACGAGGATGGTATTAATAGTTGAATAAGGTTAAAATGTTCGATGAAATATAACGTTTTCATCTGAAAAAAGCGTGGGGTACTGTTCACTAATCACTTTATATTGATACATATGGATATAAAGAGAGTGATTATAAAATTATCTTCAAAAAAGCCGTACGCTTGAACGCAGCAACATTTTTTATACAACTACCCTTATTTGAAGTAATAAAAGATTTTTTTTTAGGTTTTTACTTTGGTTTACCTCCAAAGACTAGTATTTAAACTTCTATTTATTTTCAAAATACGTAACTTATCCAAGTATTGGGTAAAATTCACTCTTCCTATTTTTCTTTGATAGATAACTGGTTGTTGAACACCTTTTATGAAAATATCGTGGTTTTCTTTAATTATAAAACCAAGGTAGTTAGTACAAAGCACTACCAGAAATCGAATACGAAAAAATCCGACATTTCGAAGTACTCCAAAATCGATTTCCAAGATTCCGTTACATACAGACATACCAAGCTAATAGAAGCCTTTTATAAAGAGGATATTTACATATAATCTATCTCGTTTTCGATTCAAATCTCCAGCCCACGACTCAGTTTTGCATTTTTCATTATGAATTATTCTTATTCTCTCTCTTATTATTTTACAAGTTCATAAATTTTTATTCGCCTTTTCTCATTTCTTCTATCGTAAATACAACTCGAAATCTTTTGGTTTTTTCGCACATCCATAAATGGATTTATTTGGTTTTCTTTGCCAGTTTTTTTACTAGACTACGTTTTTTTCCATAATATAAGAATGCGTTGAACAATATATTGACTGACAAAAATTTCTCATAAGTCATGGTGGATATAAAAAGTTTTAGTAGTGAAGTGAAAGTGCATAGAATTTGTTAGCTGAGAGACTTTGTAAGTGAAGAAGATAAATTTTCATAAAACCGAAAAAATTTATCGAACTATACTCCCCCAAGGTCATACAGCCAAACGTCGTAAACTCATCAAAGATCATCGATTAAGGTTCATGCGTCTTGAGGAATCTTATTTGAGCAGCATCTGGTCAATTGCAAGAAGTGGTTTAGAAAGCATGGCAAGATGCCTAGTATACGTTTAGTAGTAATTTATTTTCGATTACGAAGATTTTGTCTTTTATCTTATTTCTTCCACTTCACAACATCCTTGTAGTTAGCTTGGTGTAGAGAGAATTCAGTAGAAGCAAAAATAAAATCATATCCTACTCAGTAACGAATCTGTATTCAGCTTTTTTATGAGGATACATGACATAATGACCAGTGAATTGTAAAAAAGCGACGTAAGCAATAATGGAAACCACAATTAGAGATTGAGTAAAGGTGAGTAGTTTGAAATGGAATACTCTAAAATATCAGCTACCTATCCAGGATCAAGTTTAGATAAATCAATGAACGTATAAAGGATCAAAAATTTATAAAACAGTTTCTCAAGTAAGTTTTCTCAATGTAGCTAAAAATCTAAGAGTTTACTAACGCCTCAGATACCAATAGAAATTCGAAACAATTGAGTTCCACAAAATTATTCTCTTTTCTAGCCTCCATGCACATGATGCAATAAATAAAAAATATGGAGACTAAAAAAGTCCGAGATCACGTTTGTTTTTTGAGAATGATTGGATACATCGTCACATTTAGATTAGAGCTACGGAGAACGCTCTATTCTGAATGTTGCACCAGAAGTTTTTGCCAAAACTGCTTAGAAAAATCATAGAAACCAATCGCTGAAGATGAAGCGCTCTCCATCAAGACAATGAAAGCTCTGAGAGAGCAATTCGAAGAAAACGTTTTAGATCAGTCAAAATATCGAATTGATAGATCACATGCCATACAGTCCTTGTTTGGTACCAATGATTTCTGATATTTTTCGCAGACCGGAATAAATTGCAAGGAAAACTGTTTTTGCCAAACTACGATCTAATATGAAGGGCTTTGCAGTTAACGTATCTAAAACCTTGTGCTATTTCATCCGAGGCCATTATGTCGTTTTTCTTGGTAACAGATTCATAAGATTGGTACCAAATTCCGGGACATGTTTATGATTTGAATTATTATTCGGATATATTTTCTGAAGTATCTCCAACATTGTGAATTAGTTAGAATCATTTAATTGCTTTGTTGAAGCACCATTAAACTGACAAAAGGAGTTCAGAGTATGAAAATCGAATGCGTCTAACAATAAACTTATTGAAAACTGGAGGGCCAAGTAAGAAGTCTTCAATTTAACAAATGAAATAAGTATACGAAGGGGTAGCCAAAAATAACCAGAATTATTTTTTCAATGCTATGTATTTACAAATAATTCCTTCAAAATACTCTCCACTACAAGTAATACATTTGTCCCAGCGGTGCTTTTACTGTTCGAAACATTGTTTGAACTCATATTTACAGATGGCGGCAAGCTCCTGTCTCGTTCTTTTCTTGAAGTCTTCAATGTTTTCAAATCGCCGTCCTTTCATGCCCCTTTTCATGCGTGGAAACAAGAAAAAGTCGCACGGAGCCAGGTCAGGCGAGTAAGGTGCGTGGGGCAGCGGAACCATGTTATTTTTAACCAAAACCTGGCTAACAGTGGTGGCTGAGTGTGCAGGTGAGTTGGCATGGTGGAAAAACCAGTCACCTGTTTGCTGAACCGAGCTCCAAGATATTCCACTGATTTCAGACAGTTGATCAATTGTCTGTCGACGGTCCAAGCTCTCGAATTCTTTCAACATTTTCAACAATTCGAGCAGTTGATGGAGGAACTCATACACTTGAGTTTTTCCCATAGCATCATCTTTGTAAGCAGGTTTCAACATTAAAACAGTTTCAGCAGCGTTTTTAACGAGTAGAAAACAAAATGTCACAGCGGCACGTTGTTCACTAGCAAAAACGGTCACTAGTGGCGAACAGAACGTGGCAGGTCAACGGCCCGCGCGGCACTGAGCTGGCGACGTGTTTTGCTAGGCCCTAGCGAAAGAAATCAGTACTACAAAAGCTCCAACCATGGTAATGCTATACCGGTTACTATTGGGTACTCCCTCGTATGTATTTGAATACTATATTCGAATGAAAGTTTGTCACGAACTTTTTCTTAATGTCACTATTAGCATTTATTCATTATTATAAAAAATTGGCACGATAGAGTTATAACATTATCAAGATATGTCGAATATGGAATGTGTCCTTGCTAATTACGTATTGAAAATAAATGGAAACAAAAGAAGTAAACGTTTCTCAATAAAGCTATAGTTAAGTGGGCGATAATAAATTGATATTAATAGGTGAGTTATTGACATAAATTGTCGAGATTGATCTTGATATTCTATGAATTAGTAGTACGAGAAATATGGTGGGTGAACTTAATTTAGTATCCGTAACTTAGTTGCTAGTAGCTAATTTATTTTATTAATTAATTCTATTGAGATAATCGCTTGTGAGAATGATATTGAAAAGTGTGTGGGGTTCAAAGTCCTGAAACTGAAATGAATAATTATCACGTTGGTCCATAGTTATGAAGTATAAAAAGACCTTCCAATATCAATTGCAGATTATAAAACCATTGCAGACTCATTAAATCTCACCAAACGACCCCACTGCTTATCGCAGGCTGTCTGGCAGGAATATTTCAAAGAAATTATGTACATACGCCTGCCGACAGCTTCAGTCAATAAACATCCCCCTACAGCACTTTATTTGAATTATAAGAACCCCTTTCAAAAATTTTAAATATAAAAGGGAGTCGTTGGCACCTTGTTAAACCAAGTAAAGGATATAGTGGCTAGCTAACCTCTTTATATATAAATACGTACAGGACAAAAGAGTCTGAAATCCTAAATACATGTTTATGTAATCTTGGAAATCTATTTCCAGACCGGCTCCCTTTTCGAGGAAAATCAATTACGGCAGCTTGAATGAACTCAATTTGAATTTGTATAATGCCTTTTGACGTGAAAAAAGAAAACTTACATCAAGCTAACCTAAAACTTGAATGCGCGTACCTCCAAACAGGAGATGATCGCGAACTGATTTACATACACCAACTTATCTCGCATATCTAACTTATTTTAGCATATAAATTGAATAGTTCATTGCTTTCTAAATGACGGAAAGGGAAATTAATATCCTTGTTAATGGAGCACATCCGTTTATACAAATCGTAAAATATTTAGTATGATTTCAATGTGGAATTTGTAATTAGTTTTCTTGTGTTTTCAAAAATACTCCGACATCTCTATATAAATAAATGAATTGCTTTTCGTTAATCTCGCTTATACTCGACAACAGCTGAACCGATTTGGTTAACTTTGGTCTTGAATTATTTGTGGAAGCCCAGAGACGGTTTGTCGCCGTGGACACCTCAACCAGATTCATCACTTTACCCACGGATTTCTGTCACATCTCAGACTCAAAAGTGGAAATTCAGCGCAATATAGCGCAAGAGTCCGATAACCATAATTAGCTGAGTAAACGAGAAAAATTGGCGATAGAAAATAAAAATGTCGAAGATCTTAATGCAACCATTCAGAATTTTCTTCCAGGGACAGTTTCCTTCAAATCTGTCGAGTTTTTTTATTCACAGGAATTGCCTGGATTGCCACCTCACAATTTTCAGTTGAAATGGTGATGAATAACGTCACTAAGGCAACAATCATAAAGTGAAAATACATAGGAAATGATGTTTTGATCTTGCTTATACCAATGATTCGATTTTGAATATTTACAATTTCCGATACGTCTGGCCTTTGCGATGATCATAAATAAATCGCAAGGCCAGTCATTGTAAGTTTGCGGAATCAATTTGGGGTTTCTCTATTTCGCGCAGGGACAATTATACGCATTACAAAATAAAACATTGTCTGCCGGATCAACTAGTGTTAATGAATCAAAAGTAGATTATTTTAATGAATATACAATTTAAAGTATTTTTTGAATCGAACAAACATATACGTCATGTGAATATGATCACTTGATAGTCATATCTGTTCCATTGAAACATCATGATTTCGAAGGATGAGAGTTGTTTTCTTCAAGAAATTCACTCTACTTATTAATGGAGTAGATATTTATAATATAATTCAATCACGTATTGAATTTGATCATATTAGTCCAAAATTTCAGTAAAATACCAATTTCTTGTCATCTTTGCAATGCTCTAAATTTTTCAGCCCCAGCTCTATTATAAAGTTGTAGACATGAAAATTTTCTCAGTACTTTAGAGAAAGTTTTTTTCGCACTAATTATTACGTATGGTTGTAATGATACTCTATTTATGATAAATAAATTTTTACCATAAAAACATCTATAATCATCAATTTTTTGAATGATATACAGGGTGTCCCAAGACGAATTAAAACTATCTGTATATGGCAAAATACTTATAGTAAAATCGAAAAAATTTCTACGTTTGGGTTTTCGAATATGATCTCTTCAACTAGGATATTTTCAAAGATGGCCGACTTCCGGTTCTACCAGAGGTCGACTTTAACTTTGTTATTTCAAATAGAACATCCTTTATATTAATACATTTTTGCAATATACGTGAAATTTTAGTATACTTTTGTCTAAAACCTTTTTTCTAAAAAATTTGACCGTTGCTGACCCTTATAAATTATTTTTTTACGAAGATACCCTTAAAGATATGAAAATGGTTTCTTTCCGGTTACTTTCAGCAAAGTCAAAAGTATTGGAATCTATGTTTGAAAATGTTTCATTCTATATGGGGTATGTATAAAAAGTGTTCAAAAACCACACCCGCATCTCTAGAAATTCAAAGAAAACAATCAATATCTGAATAACGGCAATGTTTAGGTATAGGGTAATATACATGAATTTGCATTAATTTTCACCTCTGAATGTGTTGAAATAGAAAAAAACCGGGTAGTTCTATTTGAAAAAATTTGACATTTATGAAGTTAAATTTTGAGCACTTTTTATACACACCCTATATAGAATGAAAAATTTTTCAACATAGATTCAAATATGTCTGACCGTGCTTGAAGCAACCGAACAGAAACCATTTTCATATGCATTTTTCGAATTAAGTTTTTAGATAAAAATTTATTAAAATTTCACGCTGATTCAAAAATTGTATTAATATACAGGGTATTCTATTTGAAATATCAAAATTACAGCCATCTTTGAAAATATTTCAGTTAAACGAAAACCCAAACGTAAAAATTTTCATGAATAGTTTTAACTAATCGTGGGACACGTGGGACATATATTCTTCTGAAATTGAATCAGATCAGCGAATCATTTTGACGTCTCAAATTTATAATGATCACTTTGTCAAATAATTATTTACTTTGAAAACAAAAAAAAACTGATATAACAATCTAAATGCAGAGAAAATTCTTTTTGGTTGGTGATTGGTCAAATAGCTCAACTATACGATGTAACTATTAGCTAGTTTTATCATAAATTATACGAGGGTGGTACAAATATAAATACGCGGAAAATTAGTGTCTCGAATGTGGCTGCACTGGATGTTAGAATGGTTTTTTACGAATCGAAGAAAACGTAACCTCACTTTTTAATGTTCTGGTAGCTAAAAGCGAGAATGAGTTACCAGTATCTATCGCGTAACGTATCATTATTTGTTTTTTGGTCAGAGATAATGTAAAATTTATCGAATATCACTTTGGAGAAGACTCAAGTTTATGCATAGTGTGCCGAAAAGGCCGAGAATTAGTGGCCATCTTGCCATATACGTGGCACCCCAGAACAAGTGTTGCCGCGCTTCAGAAAAACTCATTCTGGGAAACCGACGCAATACACTGACGCAATACGAGTGAATACTTATGAAATTTAGGCAAAAATTCAGATGGAAAATTCGCACGCGTCCCCTGCAGCTGTGTGAAGAGGCAGGATAAAATTTAATGTACCGAATACTGATCACCGACGAGAATTGAGTATACCTCTATACTCCGGACAACTACAACGCCATACTGCATACGATTTGTCGTCAGGCGATTATTATACACTTGGTCAATTAAAAAAGGCACTTGGCGGACTTATTGTACGAATTGTTACGTGACAAGCTGAGAAATTTCCACGAAAAAGGCGTACGAAAGCTTGAGGAAAGATGTCAAAAAGGTTTAGAGTATGACATAGATCATCTAGAAAAACTATTAGAAATTTCAGCGCTATAACTTAATTTTTTCAAGCAAAATTCCGATTCATATTTGAATCACCCTCTTATAACCAGAATAGTTCAATATAAAAATCTCTTCTTCGGCTTATGATTTATAACAGCGTGAAAATTTGGTTAGTTGGTCAGTTGGCGTGATAATTTTTTGGTTTGTGATAAGTAACAAAATGTAAAAACATGTAAAAACTTTTCATCAGATATTGAAGTGTATCGTTATTTCGAAGGCAATATGAGAATTCCTCACAATTATATAATGGTAGATATGGGTTGGAACTCCTATATATTTATTATCGGCGTGCAATTTATTGTTATTTTCTCTCACATCCATAATTTAGTAATAAAATATTTATTTTGAAAAAATGTTCGCTAAGAACGTAAGCAAAACTATAAATTATTCTAAATATATATAATTTACTCTTATTTCACCTGGAAATACATTGAGTAATGTTTTAGAACGAATAATCAATTTTTACCGATTTGCATATAAGAAGTTCAAGTTCGCGGCTTTGTATAAATGAAATGATCACGAATCTAATTCAACAACTTGAAACTCATGAGAGTGAGCTATAATCAATGCAAATTACATCGTTGCTAAATATAATTCCAGTTACTTAGGTATTTGTATATGAGAAAAAAATCGTTTTTTAATGTTTTGTCATTTTGAATACATTAGAAAATGTGTCGTATTCAACATGTTCCAGATATTTGCGAAGAAATGCATGAGAAATTCACAGTGTAAAAGGAAATAAAACACGTAGTAGCTAGGTACGTTGAAATTTCAATATCTGGCGGTACAATGGACATTCCTTGTTCATCCACTATAACATTTGAAGTCACGACACATGTATTCGTTACAACACTTTCTTTAGAAATCGGGAAACAATCAATATTTTATCAATACGAACGACATACCAAATTAAGAAATGAAAAATAATATTTACGGACAAACCGTCAGTCCACGTGGACTGTTTACCAATGAAAACATCGAATCGTGAACACGAATGCATTTCTATTGGCCGAAACTGTATGTATACAATTTCTTCGAAATATTCCTGTCAGACAACCTGCGAAAAGCAGTTGCATCGCTTGTTGAGCTACATTTAATCCATCATGAATTTCTTCAAAGAAATAGGAGTATGGTGTGAGAATAAAGAATTTGATAATGAAGAATTGGATATACAAGCACAGCAAGTTATTTTAAATATATTCGAATTGCAGGATCAACTAGAGTAAATAAATTTCCCTTTTATCCAGAAATCACGAAAGGGGTTGCTTTGGATCATTCACAGATCCAAAAAACATGTAAAGGCAAACTGAAATCAATTGACAAAGCTACTCAAGACTACAATACAAAGGAAAATTTATAGTTTATACAAAGAGAACAGGGTTCCAATATTAGAAGTAATACAGCAAGAGATAGCAGATTATCCAGTTTAGAAACATTGCGTCAAGCTTCGTCAGCATGTGGATTTAAACACAAAAAATTGAATAAACGGATGACAATAACCGAATCATCAAGGATCGTTCCTTTACGACAAGATTATTTGTGCTAGATAAAGGACTATCGAGGTTCTAAACATGGTTTGACACTCACGATGTAGTAAATTTCGGTTGGGTTGACAATAGTAAGAATTGCTGTTTAAATAGGCCTTGTTCTAAAGAAAAATGCATTATAAAAGTACACACTGGAAGCAAAGAAGGTTTTGTGCCTAATGCTTTGTTGAAATATGCTGAAAAACTTGAAAACTGTGCTGATTATCATGAAGGTATGACAGCAGAATTATTTGAAAAGTAGTTTAATGAACAGCTCTTCATAATTCAATAAAATGATGACTCTAGTTCCGACGATTCTGACTACCATTATTATTTATAAAGATACTTTGAAATAAAAATGTTTTTTTTTGTTTTATTTTCGAAGAATTTATTTTCCTTGATTTGTCCTCTGAAACTTCGTTTTCCAGAAAAAAACCGAATGGGGTACAAAAAGGGCTCAGTTCACGTCTGGTACCTTGTTTAAACCAAACTCCTTTACAGGCAGGTACATTTTACTCGTCCATTTACGTTTTATAATTCAATATTCAGTTGTAGCATAATAATGAGGTTACATTTGTTTTTTCCAGTTAAATAATAAATATTTTCCCCACCTAGTTAGTTATTTGCTTAAATTACAACGTCGAAGTTATAATTGTTACCATTTTAATAATTTTCAAGTGACTAACGGTACGGAGATTCCCAAAAAACAAACATAAAAATGTTAAAGTGCTGGTTTTTATTTAAATGCCTACAGTTATAAAAAGGTAATCGTAATCCTAATAGGTCAGGCAACAAAGGGTTAATCTATCCAAATATCGCCTCGGTCTCCCTTGTTTCCTGTGGTCTAGTGTACTTCGTGATTTCCCTTTCCCTGATTCCAGCTTCTTGAATAAATCTTCTGCCCAGGCATCAATTATGTCCAATACTCTTCGCAATCCGGTTTCTCCATATATTTCATCGTGTCTTATATTATATACCGTTGGGGTTTTCTCCTTTCAATTTTAAATATGTGTCTGCTGTTATTTTAACGTGTTCGCTGAAAGTGCGACCTTGGTCCAATACCACTCCACGCCAACTTGTTTGTCCAATGGATTTCTACATTACTAATTAGTGGCTAGTTATTTTGTTGTAAAGGATAGTTTGAATTTTCTCGCTGTTTATCTCCATCTCTCATACTTTACCTACACCATTCGTGTGAGAAAAAAAAACTTCACTTCACGTCACTACTGCATTCGTTTGACTTTGAATTTGATGACAATACCTTGTATGGTTACTATTTTCAAATTTTAAAACCAAATATGCATTCTTGAATGATTGCTCCTAAGAATACATAGTTTTTTCTCGTTATTAAATGATTACTAAGCTTACGAATGCGAAGGATCCAGATATTCAAGCTGAAAAATCTGTCGGTCCATATAAATGTAGTTACAGTTTACCCGGTAAATTTGTTAGATTAATTGAGTCCCTACCAGGACCCCTAATTTCTTAAACGGCGTACATAAAGACGAAAATAAAACGCATTAGCGTCATTTTTCATTTCTCCACATCAAATCTATCTCAGGATCCTTGTTCATTATTATGATTTATATCCCTTCGCAAAGTTATTTCAGAATTCTGTGAAAAATATATAAACATGGCTCGTTTAGAACAAAAGTTCAAATGCGATGTAATTTAATGATCTTTAAGAATTCGAGATAAAAAAATAATTAACAAATTATTAGAGATACTTTGAGAAAAATGATATTTTCCAAATATATGCATATTGTAAAACGTGTCCAGTTTATCTTGGAATGGAGTTATCGTCACCAAGAAATTATCGTCTTGCTCAACAACAAAGCAACTATTGAAGCCTCAAGTTCCAATTTCATGAGATCCAAGCTGCTCCTAGAATACCTGGACAAATTAATGGAGCTAGATAAGAAGAATGAGTTCAATGAGTTCCAGGACACAATGGATAAGAGAGGAATGAATAATCTTCCAGACTTGCTGAATTGGGAACAACAAACCAACCACTGAAGACTCAAGTTTCAGTTTCATGAGATCCAAGCTGCTCCTAGTATACCTGGACAAATTAATTGAGCTAGGTTAGAAGAATGGGTTCAATGGGTTCCAGGACACAATGGATAAGAGAGGAATGAATAATCTTCCAGACTTGCTGAATTGGGAACAACAAAACAACCACTGAAGACTCAAGTTTCAGTTTCATGAGATCCAAGCTGCTCCTAGAATACCTGGACAAATTAATTGAGCTAGGTTAGAAGAATGGGTTCAATGGGTTCCAGGACATAACGGATAAGAGAGGAATGAATAATCTTCCAGACTTGCTGAATTGGGAACAACAAAGCAACCACTGAAGACTCAAGTTTCAGTTTCATGAGATCCAAGCTGCTCCTAGAATACCTGGACAAATTAATTGAGCTAGGTTAGAAGAATGGGTTCAATGGGTTCCAGGACACAATGGATAAGAGAGGAATGAATAATCTTCCAGACTTGCTGAATTGGGAACAACAAAACAACCACTGAAGACTCAAGTTCCAGTTTCATGAGATCCAAGCTGCTCCTAGAATACCTGGACAAATTAATTGAGCTAGGTTAGAAGAATGGGTTCAATGGGTTCCAGGACATAATGGATAAGAGAGGAATGAATAATCTTCCAGACTTGCTGAATTGGGAACAACAAAACAACCACTGAAGACTCAAGTTCCAGTTTCATGAGATCCAAGCTGCTCCTAGAATACCTGGACAAATTAATTGAGCTAGGTTAGAAGAATGGGTTCAATGGGTTCCAGGACACAATGGATAAGAGAGGAATGAATAATCTTCCAGACTTGCTGAATTGGGAACAACAAACCAACCACTGAAGACTCAAGTTCCACTTTCATAAGATCCAAGCTGCTCCTAGAATACCTGGACAAATTAATTGAGCTAGGTTAGAAGAATGGGTTCAATGGGTTCCAGGACACAATGGATAAGAGAGGAATGAATAATCTTCCAGACTTGCTGAATTGGGAACAACAAAACAACCACTGAAGACTCAAGTTCCAGTTTCATGAGATCCAAGCTGCTCCTAGAATACCTGGACAAATTAATTGAGCTAGGTTAGAAGAATGGGTTCAATGGGTTCCAGGACATAATGGATAAGAGAGGAATGAATAATCTTCCAGACTTGCTGAATTGGGAACAACAAAACAACCACTGAAGACTCAAGTTCCAGTTTCATGAGATCCAAGCTGCTCCTAGAATACCTGGACAAATTAATTGAGCTAGGTTAGAAGAATGGGTTCAATGGGTTCCAGGACATAACGGATAAGAGAGGAATGAATAATCTTCCAGACTTGCTGAATTGGGAACAACAAAGCAACCACTGAAGACTCAAGTTTCAGTTTCATGAGATCCAAGCTGCTCCTAGAATACCTGGACAAATTAATTGAGCTAGGTTAGAAGAATGGGTTCAATGGGTTCCAGGACACAATGGATAAGAGAGGAATGAATAATCTTCCAGACTTGCTGAATTGGGAACAACAAAACAACCACTGAAGACTCAAGTTTCAGTTTCATGAGATCCAAGCTGCTCCTAGAATACCTGGACAAATTAATTGAGCTAGGTTAGAAGAATGGGTTCAATGGGTTCCAGGACACAATGGATAAGAGAGGAATGAGTAATCTTCCAGACTTGCTGAATTGGGAACAACAAAGCAACCACTGAAGACTCAAGTTCCAGTTTCATAAGATCCAAGCTGCTTCTAGAATACCTGGACAAATTAATTGAGCTAGGTTAGAAAAATGGTTTCAATGGGTTCCAGGACACAATGGATAAGAGAGGAATGAATAATCTTCCAGACTTGCTGAATTGGGAACAACAAACCAACCACTGAAGACTCAAGTTTCAGTTTCATGAGATCCAAGCTGCTCCTAGAATACCTGGACAAATTAATTGAGCTAGGTTAGAAGAATGAGTTCAATGAGTTCCAGGACACAATGGATAAGAGAGGAATGAATAATCTTCCAGACTTGCTGAATTGGGAATAACAAACCAACCACTGAAGACTCAAGTTTCAGTTTCATGAGATCCAAGCTGCTCCTAGAATACCTGGACAAATTAATTGAGCTAGGTTAGAAGAATGGGTTCAATGGGTTCCAGGACACAATGGATAAGAGAGGAATGAATAATCTTCCAGACTTGCTGAATTGGGAACAACAAAACAACCACTGAAGACTCAAGTTCCAGTTTCATGAGATCCAAGCTGCTCCTAGAATACCTGGACAAATTAATTGAGCTAGGTTAGAAGAATGGGTTCAATGGGTTCCAGGACACAATGGATAAGAGAGGAATGAATAATCTTCCAGACTTGCTGAATTGGGAACAACAAAACAACCACTGAAGACTCAAGTTCCAGTTTCATGAGATCCAAGCTGCTCCTAGAATACCTGGACAAATTAATTGAGCTAGGTTAGAAGAATGGGTTCAATGGGTTCCAGGACACAATGGATAAGAGAGGAATGAATAATCTTCCAGACTTGCTGAATTGGGAACAACAAAACAACCACTGAAGACTCAAGTTCCAGTTTCATGAGATCCAAGCTGCTCCTAGAATACCTGGACAAATTAATTGAGCTAGGTTAGAAGAATGGGTTCAATGGGTTCCAGGACACAATGGATAAGAGAGGAATGAATAATCTTCCAGACTTGCTGAATTGGGAACAACAAAACAACCACTGAAGACTCAAGTTTCAGTTTCATGAGATCCAAGCTGCTCCTAGAATACCTGGACAAATTAATTGAGCTAGGTTAGAAGAATGGGTTCAATGGGTTCCAGGACACAATGGATAAGAGAGGAATGAATAATCTTCCAGACTTGCTGAATTGGGAACAACAAAACAACCACTGAAGACTCAAGTTCCAGTTTCATGAGATCCAAGCTGCTCCTAGAATACCTGGACAAATTAATTGAGCTAGGTTAGAAGAATGGGTTCAATGGGTTCCAGGACATAACGGATAAGAGAGGAATGAATAATCTTCCAGACTTGCTGAATTGGGAACAACAAAGCAACCACTGAAGACTCAAGTTTCAGTTTCATGAGATCCAAGCTGCTCCTAGAATACCTGGACAAATTAATTGAGCTAGGTTAGAAGAATGGGTTCAATGGGTTCCAGGACACAATGGATAAGAGAGGAATGAATAATCTTCCAGACTTGCTGAATTGGGAACAACAAAACAACCACTGAAGACTCAAGTTCCAGTTTCATGAGATCCAAGCTGCTCCTAGAATACCTGGACAAATTAATTGAGCTAGGTTAGAAGAATGGGTTCAATGGGTTCCAGGACATAATGGATAAGAGAGGAATGAATAATCTTCCAGACTTGCTGAATTGGGAACAACAAAACAACCACTGAAGACTCAAGTTCCAGTTTCATGAGATCCAAGCTGCTCCTAGAATACCTGGACAAATTAATTGAGCTAGGTTAAAAATGGGTTCAATGGGTTCCAGGACACAATGGATAAGAGAGGAATGAATAATCTTCCAGACTTGCTGAATTGGGAACAACAAACCAACCACTGAAGACTCAAGTTCCACTTTCATAAGATCCAAGCTGCTCCTAGAATACCTGGACAAATTAATTGAGCTAGGTTAGAAGAATGGGTTCAATGGGTTCCAGGACACAATGGATAAGAGAGGAATGAATAATCTTCCAGACTTGCTGAATTGGGAACAACAAAACAACCACTGAAGACTCAAGTTCCAGTTTCATGAGATCCAAGCTGCTCCTAGAATACCTGGACAAATTAATTGAGCTAGGTTAGAAGAATGGGTTCAATGGGTTCCAGGATATAATGGATAAGAGAGGAATGAATAATCTTCCAGACTTGCTGAATTGGGAACAACAAAACAACCACTGAAGACTCAAGTTCCAGTTTCATGAGATCCAAGCTGCTCCTAGAATACCTGGACAAATTAATTGAGCTAGGTTAGAAGAATGGGTTCAATGGGTTCCAGGACATAACGGATAAGAGAGGAATGAATAATCTTCCAGACTTGCTGAATTGGGAACAACAAAGCAACCACTGAAGACTCAAGTTTCAGTTTCATGAGATCCAAGCTGCTCCTAGAATACCTGGACAAATTAATTGAGCTAGGTTAGAAGAATGGGTTCAATGGGTTCCAGGACACAATGGATAAGAGGGGAATGAATAATCTTCCAGACTTGCTGAATTGGGAACAACAAAACAACCACTGAAGACTCAAGTTTCAGTTTCATGAGATCCAAGCTGCTCCTAGAATACCTGGACAAATTAATTGAGCTAGGTTAGAAGAATGGGTTCAATGGGTTCCAGGACACAATGGATAAGAGAGGAATGAATAATCTTCCAGACTTGCTGAATTGGGAACAACAAAACAACCACTGAAGACTCAAGTTTCAGTTTCATGAGATCCAAGCTGCTCCTAGAATACCTGGACAAATTAATTGAGCTAGGTTAGAAGAATGGGTTCAATGGGTTCCAGGACACAATGGATAAGAGAGGAATGAATAATCTTCCAGACTTGCTGAATTGGGAACAACAAAGCAACCACTGAAGACTCAAGTTCCACTTTCATAAGATCCAAGCTGCTCCTAGAATACCTGGACAAATTAATTGAGCTAGGTTAGAAGAATGGGTTCAATGGGTTCCAGGACACAATGGATAAGAGAGGAATGAATAATCTTCCAGACTTGCTGAATTGGGAACAACAAACCAACCACTGAAGACTCAAGTTCCACTTTCATAAGATCCAAGCTGCTCCTAGAATACCTGGACAAATTAATTGAGCTAGGTTAGAAGAATGGGTTCAATGGGTTCCAGGACATAATGGATAAGAGAGGAATGAATAATCTTCCAGACTTGCTGAATTGGGAACAACAAAGCAACCACTGAAGACTCAAGTTTCAGTTTCATGAGATCCAAGCTGCTCCTAGAATACCTGGACAAATTAATTGAGCTAGGTTAGAAGAATGGGTTCAATGGGTTCCAGGACACAATGGATAAGAGAGGAATGAATAATCTTCCAGACTTGCTGAATTGGGAACAACAAAACAACCACTGAAGACTCAAGTTTCAGTTTCATGAGATCCAAGCTGCTCCTAGAATACCTGGACAAATTAATTGAGCTAGGTTAGAAGAATGGGTTCAATGGGTTCCAGGACACAATGGATAAGAGAGGAATGAATAATCTTCCAGACTTGCTGAATTGGGAACAACAAAACAACCACTGAAGACTCAAGTTTCAGTTTCATGAGATCCAAGCTGCTCCTAGAATACCTGGACAAATTAATTGAGCTAGGTTAGAAGAATGGGTTCAATGGGTTCCAGGACACAATGGATAAGAGAGGAATGAGTAATCTTCCAGACTTGCTGAATTGGGAACAACAAAGCAACCACTGAAGACTCAAGTTCCAGTTTCATAAGATCCAAGCTGCTTCTAGAATACCTGGACAAATTAATTGAGCTAGGTAAGAAGAATCGGTTAAAGGGGTACAAGGACACAATGGATCAGAGAGAAATTAATAAGCTGACAGACTTCTGCTGAATTAGGAACGTAAATACTTCATAGGATCTGAATTCTTTGTGGAATTGGATACAGGAATATAGAGAAAGCACTAGACGTAGAATATAGATAGGAAGGAAAGCAAATACTAGAACAATCTATGTGCTGACAAGAGAAATATGTTTAATCCTTTAACGTATGTAATAACAATATGAATATTAACAGTCTCGTCGAAACAATACCGCATCAATGGACAACTAAGAACTGAACGCTGAGCAAAAACTGCAACGTACAGATTCTGTTACAGAAAACGAATATTATGAGCGGGTAGAGCCATCCTACAACTTTTTAAAAGGATTGTCATCAATAGATCAGTTCTAAAAACTGGGTATTCCTAGTAGCACAGTAAGAAAGGGGACATAACAGATCCCTTGGGTCTCAGTGTACATTACATACTAATTATATTTATCACCGTCTCTAATCCCAAATTTTTGCACGTATTCAAATATCTCAAATGAATATTTTTTGCACATATACATATTTTTGAGCTTGATAATGATCCGATGAATTTGCTATGTTTCATATATTCAGGATACAAAGAAGCTTTATTAGGTCTGTGAAAAATGTTGTATGCTTTTGCTCTCAATTTTTCTTTAGTTATTATTGAATTAAGCATTTTTTATATTCAAACATATTATTCAAATTTGCAAGAGTGAAACGCTTTTATAACCAATTTTAAGAATAGTAATCCGTTTGAGGTACTTTGACTAGATGCTTCAGCAGGCTTCAATAACTTGTAAGTAAATTGAGAGACAATTTTTATATGAAATACTCAGTTGCAAACTTATTACCTGATATTTTCGTTTGGGTAGGAGATTAATTCCAAGACTACGACTAGAATTATATTGTTTTATCATTTTTTTTTTACATATCGCATGAATTATTATACTAATGTATAAACATAATGTATGACGATTCTTCCAGAAACTTAAAATATCTGTGATATTTCTGAAAAGTTAGTGATGCCAACGAAGGTTTCTATGTTTCAGATATAAATAAAGTTATTTTTATAAGATAACATTAAGATACAATAACCAGATCACGTTCGACCATGACAGTTATTTTTGATCGTAAATATGAAAGATGTATACCCGATGTGTTTTATTTAACGATGCTTTTGTACCAAAAGTGTGAGTTAGTGAAAAAATATAACAAAACGTCCTATTTTACTTCTATAATAAAGTTTTTTTATGGGGTCCTGTGCGAATTCGTCACAGAAATATATCCTGTTTACTTGACAGTGGAGAATTGGCAGGAAGTAGTAAAAGTTGATTGGAACTCAACTAGTTTATTTTGGGTTATCTTTAATTACATTGAGAACCATCTTTATCAACAATACGAGGTTGGTCCAGAAGTACCAGAAGTCAACAACAAAATTTTAAAATTTTGGAGAAAATTTATTATAAATCCTTTTATCTCCAAATACTTTTTTCAGGGATTTTCAATAAGTTTGATATCCTTCTATCATAAGAAACGTCCACATCCTCGAAAGAGCCATTAATTGCCGACTTCACATCTTAATTGCTGGAAAGTCTTTGACTACCGAGTCATTTATTCCAATCAGGCAATAACAAAAAATAAACCGAGGGGACTAAATCTAACGAATAGGGTGCGGGAGGTAGCAATTCAAACTATTATTAATTTTGACCATTGCAATAATAAATTTGTGAGCTGTATTTGCTCAATTTCTTCGCTCAAACGTTGCATGATACCCGCTGTTCATAGTTTTTTCTTTTTCAATATATTTAATGGAAATTATCCCACCCGCATCCCAAAAAACCGACGCTATGACCTTGTCTACAGATGGAACGGTCTTTGCCTTCTTTGGAGCTCTTCCTTCTTAGTCCACTGCTTCGATTGTTCTTTTGATTATGGTGTGAAGTGATGGACCCACGTTCCATCCACGTTATGAAACATAGGCAAACGCTCGATGGAAACATCTTCACGATGTTGTTCGAACTTAACATTAATTTTCGTGTCAATATGTCACAATAGATGAAACCAGGATACACCACACTATAATGCTGTAGATTCCGGAAAATCTACACCAAATATTCAAAAAAAGATAAAAACGATAATACTTCAATATTATATTGATTTGACACGTTTTGGATTTCGTCCATCTGCTTGTATTGCAGAAAAATATGTCAAACTGCGTTATAATTTAATGCCTCGTCCACCACATTCACCTGATCTGGCTCCATTCGATTCCTTTCGTCTAAACAAATGATGAGGTGTGATTTATAAAAAATAAAAAATTGAAAACTCACTTGATTGAGAGTGTGGTGTGAAAATTATATTTGAAGAATGAAATACCTATTTTTCACGCAAGATTTACATTTTCATTTTTTTCCAGGCACTGGTAATTAGTTTTTTCGAAAACGGCAAAACGCAATAGTCAGTAATTTCCTTTTTGATTCCTTACTTCTATCGAGAAATAATCATAGTCGGAAATCTAAGAGGAAGTAGTCGCCATTATTATTTTCAGAAATACCTGAGCAACGAACAAAGGCTATTCATCTGAAGGTAGTAAAAGAACGATTCACCTCTTACTTTGTGGTACAGAACAACGGATTCCCCGTTTCAATAATTTGCACACCTATTCATTATTCGAATGACCAAGACAATCAGAATTAACTATTAAATGATATTGAATAGAAAATTCAATTTGTAATCACCCGGTCTTGTTGTCGAATATATCGATTGATTTTCATCGTGTGGCTTTCAACGGCTGATGTCGTCGAATAACGCGGGATAATTAGGTAGATTTTAATTGAACTGCGGCGAGTCGTATCTGCTCATGTCAGTTAATATTTTTGCATTCAATTCCAGGGACCCATTATCTTCCCGTTTTCGGCCTTTCTCCCTCGTGATAATTAATTCGAAAAGAGTTTGATTGGTATTTAACGAGAGCGAGAATTTGAGAAGGAATAGCTCTGGGCTCTATAACTCGACTTCTAAACTAAGAAAACTGAGGCAATAAGAAAATGAAGAAGAGTCTGTGGACGATTTCATTCTGTTTCTGTTACTCACATTTGTGAATTGTACTTTTTTTTAATAAAATCCAAGAAGTTAACATAATTTGAACAATGAGAAATTTTGTAACCAAACAAATCTTTTCTTACTCTTCTTCCAAGAATCCTGAGATCAAGGAGGGCTCAGTAGCTAACCATCTCTTCCGATACTACAGTGGGGCGAGTTTCAATTCAGTAAAGCATTCGATTAAATAACGGTAGTTAAATAAAGTTGAATGAGGTAGGTATGTTATAATTTTATGTTCATTAGTATAATAACCTTTACTAGTTGAAATTTCTTCAGAAGTCAATATTTTGAGAGTTTCTTGGACAGTTCACATTTTTAGAATCTTTTAAGCTTTCACAAATTTTCAAAAATCTCAATTAAAATTAACCTAATCTCGACCTAACCTACCCTAATCTTACCCAATCTTAAATTAGGTTAGGTCAAATTTGATTTGATTAAGTGCAATTAAGATGTGGTTAGGCTGGGTCAAGATTTGGTTAGGTTAGGTTACGATTTCATTGTATTGAGTCAAATTTGACTTGGTTAAGTAAGGTTAAAATTTGGTTAGGGTAGGTCAAGATTTGACTAGGCTAGGTCAATATTTGGTTAGGTTAACATTTGATTAGGTTAGGTCAAATTTGATTCGATAAAGTGCAATTAAGATTTGGTTGGGTCAAGATTTGGTTAGGTTAGGTTACGATTTGATTATGTTAGGTCAAATTTAATTTGGTTAGGCTAGGTTAAGATTTGACTAGGTTAGGCCAATTTTTATTTGGTTTGGTTAGGTCAATATTTGGTTCGGTTAAGATTTGATCGGGTTAGATCAAATTTGATTTGGTTAAGTGAGGTTAAATTTTGGTTAGTTTAGGTTAAGATTTGATTAGGTTAGGTCAAATTGGATTTGATTAGGTTAGGTCAAATTGGATTTGATTAGGTTAGGTCAAATTGGATTTGATTAAGTGAAGTTAAGATTTGGTTGGTTGGGTCAAGATTTTTTTAGGTTAGGTTACGATTAGATTATGTTAGGTCAAATTTGATTTGGTTGAGATTTGGTAAGGTTAGGTTAAGATTTGACTAGGTTAGGTCTATTTTTATTTGGTTAAATTAGGTCAATATTTGGTTCGGTTAAGATTTGATCAGGTTAGGTCAAATTGGATTTGGTTAAGTGAGGTTAAATTTTTGGTTAGTTTAGGTTAAGATTTGAATAGGTTAGGTCAAATTGGATTTGATTAAGTGAAGTTAAGATTTGGTTGGTTGGGTCAAGATTTTTTTAGGTTAGGTTACGATTAGATTATGTTAGGTCAAATTTGATTTGGTTGAGATTTGGTAAGGTTAGGTTAAGATTGGACTAGGTTAGGTCTATTTTTATTTGGTTAAATTAGGTCAATATTTGGTTCGGTTAAGATTTGATCAGGTTAGGTCAAATTGGATTTGGTTAAGTGAGGTTAAATTTTTGGTTAGTTTAGGTTAAGATTTGAATAGGTTAGGTCAAATTGGATTTGATTAAGTGAAGTTAAGATTTGGTTGGTTGGGTCAAGATTTAGAAAGGTTAGGTTACGATTTGATTATGTTAAGTCAAATTTGATTTGGTTTAGGTTTGGTTAGGTTAGGTTGAGTTTTGACTAGGTTAGGTCAATTTTTATTTGGTTAAATTAGGTCAATATTTGGTTCGGTTAAGATTTGATCGGGTTAGATCAAATTTGATTTGGTTAAGTGAGGTTAAATTTTGGTTAGTTTAGGTTAAGATTTGAATAGGTTAGGTCAAATTGGATTTGATTAAGTGAAGTTAAGATTTGGTTGGTTGGGTCAAGATTTGGTTAGGTTAGGTTACGATTTGATTATGTTAAGTCAAATTTGATTTGGTTAAGGTTTGGTTAGGTTAGGTTGAGATTTGACTAGGTTAGGTCAATTTTTATTTGGTTTGGTTAGGTCAATATTTAGTTCGGTTAAGATTTGATCAGGTTAGGTCAAATTGGATTTGGTTAAGTTAGGTTAAATTTTTGGTTAGTTTAGGTTAAGATTTGAATAGGTTAGGTCAAATTGGATTTGATTAAGTGAAGTTAAGATTTGGTTGGTTGGGTCAAGATTTGGTTAGGTTAGGTTACGATTTGATTATGTTAAGTCAAATTTGATTTGGTTTAGGTTTGGTTAGGTTAGGTTGAGTTTTGACTAGGTTAGGTCAATTTTTATTTGGTTTGGTTAGGTCAATATTTAGTTCGGTTTAGATTTGATCAGGTTAGGTCAAATTGGATTTGGTTAAGTGAGGTTAAATTTTTGGTTAGTTTAGGTTAAGATTTGAATAGGTTAGGTCAAATTGGATTTGATTAAGTGAAGTTAAGATTTGGTTGGTTGGGTCAAGATTTAGAAAGGTTAGGTTACGATTTGATTATGTTAAGTCAAATTTGATTTGGTTTAGGTTTGGTTAGGTTAGGTTGAGTTTTGACTAGGTTAGGTCAATTTTTATTTGGTTAAATTAGGTCAATATTTGGTTCGGTTAAGATTTGATCGGGTTAGATCAAATTTGATTTGGTTAAGTGAGGTTAAATTTTGGTTAGTTTAGGTTAAGATTTGAATAGGTTAGGTCAAATTGGATTTGATTAAGTGAAGTTAAGATTTGGTTGGTTGGGTCAAGATTTGGTTAGGTTAGGTTACGATTTGATTATGTTAAGTCAAATTTGATTTGGTTGAGATTTGGTAAGGTTAGGTTAAGATTTGACTAGGTTAGGTCTATTTTTATTTGGTTAAATTAGGTCAATATTTGGTTCGGTTAAGATTTGATCAGGTTAGATCAAATTTGATTTGGTTAAGTGAGGTTAAATTTTGGTTAGTTTAGGTTAAGATTTGATTAGGTTAGATCAAATTGGATTTGATTAAGTGAAGTTAAGATTTGGTTGGTTGGGTCAAGATTTTTTTAGGTTAGGTTACGATTAGATTATGTTAGGTCAAATTTGATTTGGTTGAGATTTGGTAAGGTTAGGTTAAGATTTGACTAGGTTAGGTCTATTTTTATTTGGTTAAATTAGGTCAATATTTGGTTCGGTTAAGATTTGATCAGGTTAGGTCAAATTGGATTTGGTTAAGTGAGGTTAAATTTTTGGTTAGTTTAGGTTAAGATTTGAATAGGTTAGGTCAAATTGGATTTGATTAAGTGAAGTTAAGATTTGGTTGGTTGGGTCAAGATTTAGTTAGGTTAGGTTACGATTTGATTATGTTAAGTCAAATTTGATTTGGTTTAGGTTTGGTTAGGTTAGGTTGAGTTTTGACTAGGTTAGGTCTATTTTTATTTGGTTAAATTAGGTCAATATTTGGTTCGGTTAAGATTTGATCGGGTTAGATCAAATTTGATTTGGTTAAGTGAGGTTAAATTTTGGTTAGTTTAGGTTAAGATTTGAATAGGTTAGGTCAAATTGGATTTGATTAAGTGAAGTTAAGATTTGGTTGGTTGGGTCAAGATTTGGTTAGGTTAGGTTACGATTTGATTATGTTAAGTCAAATTTGATTTGGTTTAGGTTTGGTTAGGTTAGGTTGAGTTTTGACTAGGTTAGGTCTATTTTTATTTGGTTAAATTAGGTCAATATTTGGTTCGGTTAAGATTTGATCGGGTTAGATCAAATTTGATTTGGTTAAGTGAGGTTAAATTTTGGTTAGTTTAGGTTAAGATTTGAATAGGTTAGGTCAAATTGGATTTGATTAAGTGAAGTTAAGATTTGGTTGGTTGGGTCAAGATTTGGTTAGGTTAGGTTACGATTTGATTATGTTAAGTCAAATTTGATTTGGTTTAGGTTTGGTTAGGGAAGGTTGAGTTTTGACTAGGTTAGGTCAATTTTTATTTGGTTTGGTTAGGTCAATATTTAGTTCGGTTTAGATTTGATCAGGTTAGGTCAAATTGGATTTGGTTAAGTTAGGTTAAATTTTTGGTTAGTTTAGGTTAAGATTTGAATAGGTTAGGTCAAATTGGATTTGATTAAGTGAAGTTAAGATTAGGTTGGTTGGGTCAAGATTTGGTTAGGTTAGGTTACGATTTGATTATGTTAAGTCAAATTTGATTTGGTTTAGGTTTGGTTAGGGAAGGTTGAGTTTTGACTAGGTTAGGTCAATTTTTATTTGGTTTGGTTAGGTCAATATTTAGTTCGGTTTAGATTTGATCAGGTTAGGTCAAATTGGATTTGGTTAAGTTAGGTTAAATTTTTGGTTAGTTTAGGTTAAGATTTGAATAGGTTAGGTCAAATTGGATTTGATTAAGTGAAGTTAAGATTAGGTTGGTTGGGTCAAGATTTGGTTAGGTTAGGTTACGATTTGATTATGTTAAGTCAAATTTGATTTGGTTAAGGTTTGGTTAGGTTAGGTTGAGATTTGACTAGGTTAGGTCAATTTTTATTTGGTTTGGTTAGGTCAATATTTAGTTCGGTTAAGATTTGATCAGGTTAGGTCAAATTGGATTTGGTTAGGCTAGGTTAAATTGGATTTAGTTTAGAAAGGTTAAGATTTGATTAGGTTAGAACGACATTTGGTTAGGTTAGGTCAACATTTGGTTAGGTTAGATGGACGATTGATTAGGAAGAATGTGTCGATAACAGAAATTTCCAATCCTTATTCTCTATCGTCTGGAGCGACATATTTCACGTCATCCTATTAATGCTAATAATGCATCACAATGATCCCTGTTTAGGTAAATGTAGATTCATCATTAAACTCAGTGATACCAGCTAACAATTTTCACTTCTTGTAACATTTTATGTAAATTTCTTTAAATAAATTTCTGTTTCATTATTCAATCGTTTCCGTCTCCATACATTAAGAAACAAATAGTGTGAATGTATTTCCAGAAAACCAACAACTCTCTACAATTTTTCATTTTAGTTTAAGCAGTGTCAGTGTCAGCTAAAATATAACAAACGTCCTTAAAGTCACGAAAGTGTCGAATGGAAGTGTTGTGGTAGAAATGGTCGAGTACTAATCTAATTAGAAACGATAGCAGCGAGGCATGGCGTTGTGGCGTCCCTACACGGCCCTACGTGAGGTCGTCTTTGCCCTGTATAGACCTCATTAATCAGCTATGGTCGTTTTCTCCGGAGTTTCTGAATCACGTTTTCGAAGGTATTAGGACCGTTTCGGGGAAACTAAGTATGGGATAGGCCGAGTACGTGAATGGTTTGCTCTGTTAAGTGTTTGATTTGCAATTATAATGCGGAGGAGAAAAGTTGGAAGCTCCGCGTGTTTCTGCTCTAACAAGAAGATATAAATTTCTATAAAATCACTATATATATGCATACAATAAAATTTGATGTCATACGAGGTGTGTCTAGGCTTTAAAAATTTCTGACCTAACAACTAATAACGTGGCAAATAAAAAATAATCTCCAGTGTCTATAGAGAATAATTGTGTGCACGAAGAAGGTGTGAGAATGAAAAAAAAAACAATCTTTGGGGTATTTCCAAAAGATGAACGCTCTACCATGAAGTTACGAAGTACCCAAATATTTCAATGTCAAAGGAAGTTATGTGTAACTTGATGCTACTCAGCACGCTTTCCGAGATCTTGGATCAATATCTGCATCTTCGATACACGGTTCTTGAAAGAAGTAACTAACCTAGCTTGTCCATTTCACATGTTCTATTCTCCAAATTTATCCAGAGAGTGGAGGACTGGACAACAAAATTTGGTAGTACAACATTTTGTACAACAAATAGTTTGTGGTTCAAGATTCTGCCTCCAAGAAGGTAACCATTCGAAAATTCTATGCCCATCAATATTTAACAGCCTCAAAATCTTTCACATAGGGAGCGCTTTACATATTTTTTGAACACACGCATCATGTCAGACTAGAAAACGAATTACGAAAAGATTCTATCAAGAAACTTAAACTTAACGGCAGTTAATACTCGATGACGACTGGTGAAGTGATTCGAGAGGATCCGAAGAAGATGATCAAGTGGAACACAAACCATTTGAAGACTAGGATGGCTTATTGCCCAATGGTAGTGAACACAAGAAGATTCAAAAACGTAGTATAACGAACGAAACCCTCAGCATATCAAGCTGGAGAAAAAGAAATAGGAAGCAGTGACGAAGAATTGAAAAATCGAGACCTAGATGATGTGGGACATAACAGAAATAGAACGCAATGAAAAACAGGAAAAACTGAAAGGATAAATCGTATTTTTGTCTAATTCTGACCAGTAAGCAGACATGTCGTTCAATAGAGTCATAGAAGACTCACTCCAATCTCATAGTTTCATTCTTTATTGGCAACTATAATTTTTGGAGGATTTCTACCCTCTCCAGCACATTCAGAAACAACTTATGATGAATAGAGCTCCACCCATAGGAGGAGGACTATTCTAATAGTGAATTAAAGAGGCACAAAGAAGTTTTTTTACTACAAAATACGTTCAATGGTGATGGGTCCAGGAAATCAAACATAGCTGTGAATTGTAGGTGAAGTCAATTATATATATTTGATCTATATGTGATAAACTAAAATTGGTCATTTCTAATAGTTTGGAGTTCTTATTTTTGATTTATCAATCGATAATATTATAGAAGCTCCGAAAATATTATTTCCTTCTTTCGGTTCTCCGTCACTGTATATTTTGGAAACTTTTGTTTGCTACTCGACTTTTAATATTTAATAGCAATGGCATGGAGTAGCTTAAAGCCGATCTTGAACGTGAAGTTTGGGAGCCTCGGGGCAAGTAAAGCCAATGATAATTTATCGTTCTAAGGGGAAGTCGTTGGTCCATTGATTTTCAATGGAATCGAGGGTCAAAATTAATTGCCTATAATTGAATGCTGAATCCCCCCATTTATTTGAAATGATCATTTTAATGAGAAAAGAAAAAATTAAGGATTGCATTGACGAACATTTCACCTCGATTGTCATGAAAAATACGTGTCTATATTAAAAATGGGCAGTTCTATTGAAAGAACCGAGCGGAGTTTTTTTCAAAGCGCATCCCTCATCTCAAAATATCTTTATTTTTCGTCTTTCCTCATATTTTTTTGGTTTATTACATTACAGTACAATGCATACGCATCAATCAAACGGTTTTTGTTGATCAATCCTCTTATTTTGTACATAGCTTCAACAACATTATCTTAGAATCAACACTAAGATTTTATGATTTTTTTTTGAATTCGAGGGATGTCGGGAGCAAATTTATGCATTTAAAAACTTTGGGCTGCATCTCCGGTGCTTTGAGCAATGAATTGTTTTAAACTAGGCAGGTTGCTAACCTTAACTAGGAACCCTACTCCTTGATCCGGGCTTGGGACTTGCTGTGCTACTCAGTCCACCCAGCCTGTACCGAGGCGGGACAGTTGGCAATCAGCCTCACAGGAACTACTGCAGAGAAACCGGAACTGAACAGGCGCTACGCCTTCTACACGATGATGATGATGATGATAATGAAAAACTTTGGCGATATAATAAAAAAGAAGTGACTACTGAACCAGAATAAGTAAACAAAGAAATATTAACAATATTTGAAGAGAAACGTAACAGGCATGTTACACGTACCTTCAAAAGGTCATTTCAGTGTATCAAAAGGGATTTCAGTCCCCTGTTCAGTAATTTGAAGTTTTCCAAATTTTGTGCAATCATGACTGAGAAAATTAACAGTGGCGATTTTGGAATTAACGTATAACATTTCTTATGACCTCAAGGGTTATTTTGTAAATTTCTTCCGTTATTCTAACTTTTAAATCAGCAAATTTCTCTGGTCTATTAACATATACTTTAGAAATAATCAAGTATTTTGAGGATATTAAAATATTAGTGGTAATAAAACAAGAACTCAAAGTATGTTGATGAGATTTTTTATATTAACTCTCCTTGTCAACACGTTTCACAGTCTACACAGTAAAATTGGAAAAAAGTTCCGTGAAACTGAACAAAAAAACTGATTTACTGATGAAGAAAAGTTCTAGAGATTGAGGAAAATCACGAATAAGACAACTAGAGAGCTTGCTGCCGACAATGATGTAAGTAAGTCATCTATATTGAGAGTTTACCATACATATGGACCGCATCGTATATATAAGTAGATTAAATATTATATCTAACCGGTGAAATTCCATTCAAACTTCTAATCGAATAAGTTTTCACAAAATTCCATTAGAAAAATGCAGAAGTAGTAGTTTTTAACCATTTTTCATTTGAAGTTCCAACAAAGTCAATGGATATATATTGCTAAGAGTTTATCCAGAAGGTGTCATACTCTAATGATTTATGTTCGATCTGATTTCGTTTTCCAATTTCATCATTCCATTTCTAGTTTGATAAAACTGCGGTGGTTAACTTGCTGTAATTAACAAGACCGTTTTATCGAAAAAGACAAGGCGGAGAAATATTTGGATGAGGTTTGGAATCTAGTGGTTTATATCTAGACACTAGAAACTTATTCTAGCAAAGTCGTCTTGTATGTTTTGATTGAATCTTAAATTTATCTTCCTAATTCAGTAGATATTTTCAGTAGATATTAAAGCTGTCACATCTAGCTAAATTATTATAAAATCGCACACGGACTTGAGCTACACACAAAAAGAAAATCTGTTCTGTATTGATATGTTGAAATGAGAAAGATATTTCCATTATAGTCGAAAAAATTCCAATTTTTTGCTACTTCTCTTGCTAAATGTTAGTATGAAGTTCAGTTTTTATCAGAGATATGAATGAAATTGGAAAAATAAGCAGATTTTCTTAGATTACTGACGAAATAACATATACGCAGGAAATTGTCTACTAGGAAATCAATTTTCAGTTTCTTCATATTGGACTATTCAATTTATATTTTGGTTTATATGAAGTTTGAGATATCAAGTATCAATCTCATCATTTATTGAATTGGAATTTATTTTGGATGGAACTTGAAAATACAATAATTGATTTTTCAAAATTTCTTCAATTTCTTATTTCTTAGACCTTTTGATATATTAATGCATCTAAATGTGCTTGATTTTAGGTTTCTTCTGCTTTAAATTCAGATTTTTTCAATAATTTTTGGAAGAAAGATAAAATACGACGTTTCGACTTTTCTTCAGGTCTTTATCAAAATATTTTGATGAAGACTTAAGATTTTATCCTTTCAAAAATTATCAAAAAAACTAATTTTAAAACAGGAGACCTGAAATCAAGAACATTTAGATGCATTAATTTTTTTATTGATAAAAGTTTTACTAGATATGCAGAAACGAATGGATTCAGGCCCCTGAAATTTTTGTGAAATACACAATTTCTACAGCAGTTTCAAGTTCAAGTTGTTGTTCAGTATTTGCTTTACAGCCGTCAATAGTGGACGTTTTCAATGAATTTCTGAACTCCAGAGACCTTGAAAGTCCACAAACCGAGCTGGCAGATAGAGTAGGCATTTCAAAAAGTGCGACACATCGCATATTAGCTGAAAATTTGCATATGAGAAAGCTATGCGCAATATGGATGTCGCATGGAACTAAGGAAGGTGCGTGAAGATATTTCCATCGAGGGTTTGGCAATGTTTCACAGAATTTATGCCATGGTACAAACGTTGGTCCATCACTTCTTACCCTAATCAAAAGAACAAAGAAAACAATGGAATGAAAAGGGAAAACCGGCAAAGATCGTTCAATCTGCAGGATAAGTCATGGTTTTAGTTTTTTGGTTTTGGGATGCGCATGGGATGATTTACATCGACTTGATAAACAAAAACCTATTAACGACAAGAATTATGCGAACTTATTACAATGTTTGAGCGACAAAATTGAGAAAAACCGGCTGAATTTTGCTAAAAAGAATGTGTTCTATCAAGATATTGTACCAGCTCACACATCCGTTTTTGCAATGACCAAAATTGATGAATTTAAGCTTGAATTGCTACTTTATGCTCCCTATTCGCCAGATTTAGCCCCTCGGATTATTTTCTGTTCCCAAATTTGAAGAAATGGCTCGGTGGTCGACGATTTTGCAGCAATGAAAAGGTGATGTCGGATGTTTTGAAAATCTTGACGATTCTTATTGTGAAAAGGCTATCGAACTTATTGAACATCGCTGGGAAAAGTATATGGAGCTAAAATAAGATTACATTGGAAAATCAACATATTTTCTTTTTCAAAATGTTTGTGTTTTCTTTGTTAGGCGAGGTACTTCTGGGAACATAATTTTATATATGAAAAGAAATATTGTTTCTTTTGTTTTAATAGGGTTCACTATATTTATCTGTGGGTTATGAAGTCTATGATATATCTGTCATGGATGTCACAAATGTCACTGTCACAAGTGTCACTGTCACAAATTTCACTGTCACAAGTGTCAATTTTAATTGATTGGAATAGGATAATAGATGTTAATCAATATAGGTCGAGAAATATTGCATATTTAGAAAAGAGTTCAAGAAATAAACAATAAATGTCGTTTCTTTGTTTTTAGGTGAGATTTAGTTATGTAACAGTTTATTAATATCACTTATGTAGTGTATTTGTCATAAAAATAAAATCTTTGTTTTTTAGAGCAACACATGTGTTTATTCCAATTAATTCGAAAATAATGTTATAAAACGACATTTAATGTGTATTTTTCCAATTGCCTTTCTTAAATAAGCAATATTTCTTGACACATATTAATTAACCTCTATTCTAATCAATCAAAATTGACACTTGTGACAGTGACACTTGTGAAAGTGACATTTGTGACATCCATGACAGATCTATCATAGACATTATAACCCACAGACAAATAAAGTGAACCATTTAAAACTAAAGACTATTTCTTTACATATACATTTATGATCATCACAATTTTTTTTTATTTTATATGCTGAAACACCGATAAACTTCCAGCGATCAAATTCTATTCCATCACATTCCATAGGTGAATTTGTCTACGTGATATAAGTTAAAAAGAATGTACGCAAAGATATTTTGAACAAATAACCAATTGATTTAGCCAAAAGTATAAAATGAATATTGGGTCGTAAGAATATTTCTAATTGTATGAATCTCTATCTTGTCATTGAACAATTTGGTTTCTAAATTAGTTTGTGAGGAAACAACGGTTCTGGTAATCAACAAATTATTATCCATTGACAAAATTTATGTTGAATAATGAAATTGTTGAACTCCAATGAATATTTGATCGTTAAACCAATCGTGGAAACAAATGGTGAAACCAAACGAATACAAATCTCATTAAATTTCTCAAAATAGTGAAATTTATTGAATCACATTGTAACAATGAACACATTGAGATCGATTATTACTAAAAAAATGCTAAAATTTATTCCAAGTACGATGGAATTGGAATGACGTGCTAAGATATATCAGCAGAGTTTTTAAAACCAACAATAAATTCGAACATAACATATGGATTATTCAAATATTCAATATTCATACAAAATATTGAAGTACATCATTTAACACTGACCGTTGTCGTGAATTTTCAGATTTTATTTCTTGGTCGTAACCGTTCGATTCAGAAACCTCTAAGAGGAGCCGCGTTGTCCGGGAAATCGGAGTTTTCGTCGAGATTTCCAAAGTTATAGCCTATAAAGTTGCAGGGAAGTGAAAACAGAGAGACGAATACCCTCTAAATATTAATGAGCTCTGCAAACTTGGGTTAGACATTATCTGGGTTGTAGCAGTGGTAGTTTTGTCAAGTTTTGTTATTGGTTTTGTATTGTCTGTATTAGTGCCACAGTTTTCCAAATTCAACATCGGGTTTAAAGAGATCAGCGAATTTATAACTGACCGCAGCGTAAATAATGGAAAACAGAGAAAATATATGGATTGCTTAAATACAAGAACTGCGTTGGAATTTTGATAATTCTCGACGTTTCGGCTCTCAGTTTGGAGCCATTATCAAGAGAATGGTGAGAATAGGGTGGTTATTCGTTGATTGGTAAGAAGTGGACCGATTCCAAGTCCTCAATCTGCCTACTCCTTGGAATTTCACTTCTAAATCACAAGAGCAATGCGACTAATGAACTATTTAAAAAAATACCACATAACTATGAATAAAAAGTTCCTTATTCATTTTCATATTAATCTGTATTGTTTTCTATCGTAAAGGACTGGTAATTATTTTTTCTATAGTAGTGAAAAACGTTTCCCTATCAGTACAATAATAAATAGAATCTATTATTTGTCTTAGAACAATGAATCAATTCCCATGATTGATGATTGTATATCCGATGAAAATCGAAGCAGGAAATAATTTCCATTGTTTATTATATTAGTATCTACCAATAAAAACTATTTGAAAATCATATGTTTCCATTTCATTCATGAAATAATTGATTGTGAATTAGTTGGGAGATTACCACGGTATTTGTGCGGATGTAACGATTCGAAGAAAATCCTACGCTCAGTACCAGATATAGTAATTGCATACCTTTATCCCTTATAATCCTAATCTAGATAGAGACATCTAGTTAATTGCAGGTTTATTGATTCTGTATGCTCTATGCACCTTTCCACATAGAATAGGCTGGTCAATTAACTGAAAAATTAATAATTATTCATAATAATTAGAATGTTGTCGAGAAAAAAAGTAATTATACATGCTCTAGACTTGAGGTCGAGGATGGCGAAGAGGGAAAATAATAATTAAAGTTCTGTAACTACTTGAATTGACTATATACACGGTGTCCCATGACGAGTTTAAACTATCTATATATTGCAAAATACTTATAAATAATAAAATTATGAAACTCTAAATTTCAGAGAAAACATTCAATTTCTGGAAAAAGGTAATATTTGGAAATTGAAAATATACATGAATTTTCCTCATTTTTTACCCCTGAAATATAAAAAACTGGTGGTTCTATTTGAAAAAATTAAGACTTTGATATTTATGAAGTTAAACTTTGAACACTTTTTATACACACCCTGTATAAAATAAAAAAATTTTCAACATAGATTCAAATATGTCTGATCTTGCTTAAAGCAGCCGCTCAGAAAACATTTTCATATCTTTGAGGGTATCCTCCTAAAAAGATAATTTATGAGAGTCTGCAATGGTCAAATTTTTCACAAAAAATCTCATAAGTATGCATTTTTCAAAAAAAGTTCCATGACAAAAGTATACTAAAATTTCACGTAGAGTTCAAAAACGTAGTTATATACAGGGTGTTTTATTCAAAATAACAAATTTACAGTCGACTTCCAGTAGAACCGGATATATTTTGCAATATACAGATAGTTTTAACTCGTCGTGGGACACTCGGTATACACATTTATACCAATAAAACACTATACACACAAATATATATATATATATATATATATATATATATATATATATATATATATAAATCGTATAATTCGTAACAGTCGCGCGTGCCGAATCTCTTAGAACAGCGAAGCTCCGATGAACTCCAGGCGTTTGACATCTACTCGCTTCGCTGTCCCGAGGAACAGTCTCCTTAAGAGCTAGATCCAAAACGACTTGTCGTGTTCGTATAAATGTAGAAGGTAGAAAAACGTCGGAATGATGGTTTTCGAAAAAAGTGCTACCAGGCATATTAGACAGGATTAAGTTACTTGCATGTTATTAGGATATGAAGAAATCTCAATAGTTTTATATGTTGTATCCGAAGTTGAGATATTTGTTGCTTTAAAAATCAAACGTTAGTTCTATTTTCAAATATATTTATGTCAATTTTATTTTCTTCCAAATATTTCTCATCAAATTTTTTGTCTTCTCTGTCATACTAAACATATCAGTTTGGTAGTGTGGCCGCACTGGATGCTGAACTGGGTCTACTCTATGCAATATGGCTGACGAATTGAGCATTGAGGTAAGTAGTATTGAGCAAATGATTCATGAACGGCTAGGTTATCCCAAAATTTGGGCCAGATATGTGAGAAAGACTTCTGACTTTTGAGCAGGAATTTAAAAAACACGGTGAAATCTGATTACGCGTAATTCCGATCCGTAGTGCGATATGTTTGCAAGACAACGCCAGATCGTATACAGATGGCTGAACGTTGAATTAATTGGGTTGAGGAATACTGAGAAACTCTCCTCATAGTCCCAAATTCATCTGGTCCATTGAAAGAGGCACTTGGCGGATTGTAATTCGAAAACATTGCGGAGGTAGAACGGTTACATGACAAGCTTAGAGACTTTTATGAAAAAAAGCACTCAAAATAAGATATATCAGTTTTATCAAGATCTCCTCATTCCAGGTACTTGATTCTTTCAGGAAAATAGACAGAACATTTGCAGAGTAGATGCTCTGGCTTTCTCACAGTCGTCCTTTGCCATGCCCATCGTTTTAAGGTGATATTTGACAGTGAACTGATTCATGTCGTTTCTGAGCATCACGAGAAGTTCATTAGACTTCTTAGCTAATATGATTATGAATATTTTGGATTGTCTTAGACCTGGAGACCTCCACCAGTAAGACTTCATCTGATTCTTCCGCCGTTCGTTCAGTTCTTTATTGATTTGGTGAAATTTCGCGAGACCACAGTAGCAAAAATTTTGTATTAAACATGTCACTAAAGTAATTTTTTTCACCCGTAGGTCAAATCATCTAACTCGTGAAAAAAAAGTATTACTTTACTCACTTGTTGTATTAATGACCATTATTATATACAACTGCAGAATTGCTCTGAGAATAATAGTGGGAATTGTATCTTTTCCAAAATATGTTTCCGGATAAGCAGTCAATGGAGTAGTAAAGTTGTAAGTTTCTTGTTTTATCTGTACATATTAAAATTATATTGAGCCTGTGGTTGAGAAAATCGTCGCTTTAAATATGAAAATATAACTTTGTCGCCAAAAAGAATCAGAAAACAGTTTTATTTTATCGCACTACCCTCACACATATTAATTAAAACGAATTATGAAATCAGAGTTTTCAGTAAACTTTTGACATGGGTTTTCTCTTCGTGACAGGGAAATGCTTTAAATATATATAATGTTGAAGGGAAATGCAATTGTGTAGAGGTTTCCATTCTATCCTCGTTAATTTCCAATTGTCTGCACCTGAGGCTCAGAAATGTCTTTGGAAGGAAAGAATTGATTCTAATTATTCCATGATAAGGGAACTTTTTGTAACAAGACAATTCACAATGGGAGATTTTCCTCAGTTACTCTTTGAAATGTTTTCATATATTTTAGCGAAATATTATAACGTATATTATCTAATATTCCAAGGAATTATACCAAAAACGCTCTAATAATAATAAAAAAATGGATACCATATAAAGATAGGTCGTCGAGGAAAATATTTCAATAATTCACGAATTGGTTGGTGTTTCAGATTTTCAGAATACGACCTATAGAAATCGTCAGCTTCTGAGACACAGATATTCCAAATATCAAATTTCGTTATATAAATAATTCCCAAACGTTCTCATACGTGTTTTTGTAGCAAATATTTCAATAATATGCTAGATTAGGCTATATAACTTCCAAAAGCAATCAGTCTTGACTTGAAACAGATGTAAATTTTCGAAATAATACAGAATCATAATTCTTGCAAATTCAAAAATGTTTATGACGACTATATACCCAATGAAAACTTACCTGTATTTTCCAAGATCAACTCACACTTCAAAGGAACATAGTGACGAATAGGGGGTCAAATAAATTTTAGTCTTGGTTCGGATTAACTTCACACGATCACTGTCTAGAGGGCGCCCTAGACAGGTGGGGTAAAAAACGATTAGTGCGTTGGGTATCTAGATATCTTTTCTATGCAAGGTTCCAAAACACGTTTCCGTCACTATTATAGTATTTGTGCAGTATAAATTGTTGCAAGAGGCCTTTGGGGACAATTCTCTATCTCGTGCGCGTGTTTTTGAGTGGTGTAAACGTTTAGAGCACCAGGTCACTCTGTGACTGTTTCAGCTCCGGAAACAGTGATCAAAATCAACTAAATTGTGCGCACAGATCGTCGGATAAGCATCTGGATGATTGATGAGGCTGTAACCGCTGAGAAAGAAACAGTTAAAAAAAGTTTATACATGACAAAAGTCTGTGCGAAGTTGGTGCCAAAAAATCTGACCCCTGATCAAAAGCTCTTGCATCAACTGGTCTGTTTAGATGTCCTTGAAAGGTTAGAAAAAGGTCTGCTTTGAAAGAGACCAGATTTGAGTCGATGGAAAGCAGAGCAGAGCTCCTGAAGACCCTCACCAAAGAAGACTTCCAGCACTACTTAGATCAATGGATAAAACGTATGGAAAGGTGTGTGGCGAGGGGAGGGAAGTATATTGAAGGGAAGCATTTGAATGTAGAATAATTTTTATAATAAAACTCTTTTTCGTGAAGAGTCTCGTTATTTAATAGCCAGACCTAGTATGCTTCGAATCGTTGGGTACAGCTGAATCGAGTTTCAAATTAATGAATTTGTGGAACCGAACTTGTTATGTGCTATGTCCCAATCAACACACTTTTTTAAACGAGGGTGTCATAGGGGCAGGATATTCTAAAAATAAGAGGCTTATAGTTTACCTCAGAAAAAATACTTATATAATATGCAGTATTAGCAAAATATATAGTCCCGTCCATCTTAGACCAAATTAGATGAATATCTCGGAAAATTTACATCCAATTATATGTGAATTTTGGGAATAGTTTTGGTATGTCAGAATACAGGTTTTTTTCACGTGGTATGTCGATTTTCCCATAGTCAATCCCCTAAAAATGACTGCACTAATCATATTTAGAAATATGAGATGGTATTGAGACCGACAATAGAACTAATAATTTGGCTCACTAGCTGGAAATTTGTAATGGACTCAAATTATGTTATGCTAATTTAAATATTACCTACTTCGGGTACCTTATAGTAGATTCCAAGGTTTAACTATACGAAAATTTTTTAATTTTTTTCTCGTCGCCCATGATTTATAGCGATTGTTCTAGATTTCATATACTCCTTAGAATATTTTGCAGTATATATTCAAATATTGCTCAATTGATTTTTTAATACTCATTTCTATCATTTTTTAGTGAAATGAGATATTCGATAACGTTTAAATCAATTCTTAAGTTACAAATTTCAAATTTCTCACTGTTTTCTAGGTGTATTTATGCATTTGAGGTCTCGTACACACTACGACCCGAAGGATTTATCCTTTTAAAGAGTCTATAATGTGGAATGGCTTTAAGAGATCTTCGTCTTCTACATCAAATACTTTCAGGTGCTCTGGAAGTGTCCGTCACACACTTTTACCACCTTTCTGAAATCTATTTCGTGAAAATAGCTCGGCTTGTCGCACCCTAAGGACTATACATTCACTTTGCTTTCTGATCGCAGTCCGCCAAATGTCTTATACAATGGACTAAATTATTAATAGTCACATGGCGACAAATCGAGATTATGGCGTGGCCACCAAAGCATTTCATCTTTTCACTTTTTGGATAAAGAATATGTTCGTTTTAGGGACTAAGATGGAAGCATTAACAGTTGAAATGATACGACGTAGGACGTATTTAATCCACAATTCTCTGATTATATCAGAAATACACGTTTTCTATATGAGATAAAGCCGCTGTCTTTTATCTGTTGGTGTTGGAAAACCAACCGATAATCTTTCTATAGTTTTCCAACTGCTTACGATTAGAATTTCTCTTATTTTACACAGGGAGTCGCTAGATTTATTCCTATCCATGACGATGTTCTGTTAGGCTTAACAAGATGAATTCAAGTTTATGCAATTTTTTGTGTGGTAGGAATTTCGTCGTTTTTTATAAAATAAAAATAAAATAACTCTTATATTGTACAATATTTCAATCGAAATCAATAGATTTTCGTTTCTATCAATGTATTTAAGATAGTTAAGCCTCGCAAAGTCATACTTTATTTGTTGGCTACTAATTACGATTTATATTTGGACCACCACAGTAACGTGATTTAATACAAAAAATTCCTCTAAATCTGATTTGAAATAGAATATTAACAACAGTTTTTCGAATGATTCTTCCATAGTATCCTAAAGAGAGCAATTCAGTATTCCCAACAACTTCTTCTTCTATTCTTATTAATGTGAAAATGATAAAAAAACTGAATAAAACCAAACTTGAATAATTCGAGAGATATAAATAGATCCTTCTGTTTACATTATGATGTGCAATTCTAATTTTCCCTTGTGCTGGCACAACCATTTTCTGTTCTCTTCAATTTTCCTTCAGTAAGATACTAACTATATTTATTTTTGTTTCTCAATTTCTATTCATAATGAGGGATTCCGGACTATGTTCCACTCGGTTGTACAGTTTGATGGCAATACCACAAACGTTTCTAGCATCCATTAAGTTCATTAAAGATATTGTTTTTTTTTCAATATTAATGAATAAATGTGCAATATTTCCCACATAAATAAGAAGAAATATCATTTGTTTTTGAGAAGGAAAAACACTTTTCAAAAAGATATTCAGTATTTGTGACAAAGATGTTAATTTCAACTATAAATAATTGAGATTCTTGAAATGATTATCCTTCCTAGTATGAAATTTTAATGCTAATATAGATGGTACAAAAAATTGGAAAACTTACAACATAGCTATTCAAATTATTAGACGTTATTTAGAAGATGAAATCAATACGAGGATGGTCCTATAAGTACTTGATTGACCCAAACATACAGCAATCTATACAGCATTGACACCGTCGTGAAGATATTTCTATCGAGTGTTTAACAATGTTTCAAAGAAATAAAGTCTTTTCATAACCATGGATGAAACGTGGGTCCACCCTAAACATAAGAACAATCAAAATAATGGACTGAAAAGCAAAAACCGCTTCCAAAGAAGGCAAAAATTGTTTCATCTCCAGGCGTCGGTTTTAAACGAAGTTTAAACGAAGAAATCAAACACACTTGAGAAAGTTGAAAAGAAAGTGTTGTTTCATCAAGACAACCCACCAGCTCAAACCTCTGTTATTGCAATGTCCAAAATTAATTAATTAAAGGTTGAATTGCTATCTTATACACCCTATTGGCCAGATTTAGCCCCCTTGAATTATTTTCTCTTTCCAGAGTTGAACAAATAGCTTAATGTCAGAAATTTTCCAAAAATGAAGAGGTGATGTCAGCAGTTATTGGCTATTTTGAGGATATGGACGATTCTTATTATAAAAAGGGTATAGAACTTATTGAAGTCCGCTGAGAAAAGTGTATGTAACTAAAAATAGATTACGTTAAGATATAAATAAATTTGTTTCTAAAATTTTTGTGATTTCTCTGTCGGACTTTCTGGAACAATCCTCGTATTTACATATTCCACACGAAGAGATGATTTTCTTGTTAAGATACAACAGTGAAAACGGTTGGAAATATTCAAATTATTAGCATCAAGTACTAGTGAGATAAGAGATTCAAAATTGAACCTAACCTAACCTAAGTGCAACATTAAATTGCATATATATCATCGTCCGACAAACAACGACAATCATAAAAGTTTTGATGCTGTCATATATCTTGAAGGATGTAGGAAATAAATATTAGCACATCATAAGAGAAGTCAAAAAGATGTAATCGAATCGAAATAACGATGCAATTTTAGTTATTGGTTAAATCACTTAAGGATCATAGTTCGACATCATTTTATCATGGATTTATAGAAAGCTTTCGCAACAGCTTAATGTGCGACAAAAAATATGATAATGGAATAATTGATTACTGAAATATAGTAGAAAGCTTGCATGCAAACATCATTAAACGAAGTAATCAAACAGGTGATAACATGAGGTCATAAAATTGTGATAAATCCAAATATTATGCTATACAGAAAGCACTATTTAGATATGTAAAGACAACTGCATATGTTTGATGTTATTCTACGTGAAATTTTCAGAAATTAGTGATGAAAAATTCGAAACATTGTTATAAAAGCTCACCTTGTACGATATTTTGAATTTTGCTATGAAAACACTGAAGGGTGGTAAACCAGCCGTGTATTCCTAACAAAATTCCAAATTAAGAAAAATACTGGATTAGTGATAACACCTTACAGCTCGTCGACCAACGGATATAATTAAAGCTAGCTCCAAATGAACAGAACCAGTATAAAATTAAACAAAAAGATGAAAACCGCAAACAGACTTGAGAAATATGTATCTCGAGAATAGTTTAATAAAGTAGAATATCTCTCCAAAGAATTCAAACTACGCACCCAATTAATAAAATATGAGGATGAAGATATTATAAACAACGCCAATGATACAGCAGAAGTTTGCAAAATATAACGTGAAATACTTTACAAAGGTAATTTAGAAGAATTAACTACTTTTCAAGAACCTAATATACTAAGATCGGAAGTTGAAAATGCCTTAAAACTTCTCCGAAATAAAAGTGCAGATCAAATAACGGCAAAGGTCTTAAAGGCTCTGTGCAAGGAAGGAATAAAATTATTTAACAGAATCTGTAACTTTATATGGAAAAAATGATAGAAGCCTGAAGAGTCATTGTCTATTCAAAGAAAGGTTCGCCCTTGGAGTGCAACAACTACAAAACGGTTCCTCTCATCTCTCACGCTAGTAAAATCTTCCTGCATTTCTTACATAACCAACCATTTCTTTTGCAACAGCTTCCAGAGGAGCCAGTAGGTTTTGGGGACTAAGACACAAATATTGAATATCAAAAAGTTTATTGAAAAGGCTAGAGAATTTACTATTCCTTTGTATCTCTGTTTCGTAGATTATCAAAAAGCATTTTATTAAGTTAAAAGGATCTATCTTTGGACCATAATGGAGAAAATGGAAACGCAAAAACATCTAGTTCATCTAGTGCGTAAACTCTATCAGAAAAACAACGCGAAAGATATTCAGAACGGCCATAGGAGCTAGACAGAGTTGCATTCTTTCATCTACCTTATTTGATCAGAGGCGGTTTCAGGAAATTGAAGTTATTACTTACCTATGGACCGCATTGTATAAACAGAATGCTAAAATTAAAATCTCTTAACTTCAACCTCAATCTTAAACTCTTGAAATATAAAACTTTCACCACAGAGGAACTAAATATTTCTAGGTCAATCAATTGGAGAGATGGTTTCCAAGCTTTTTTCCTCGTGAACCTCTAGGGGTGCACCTGTACCACTTTGAGAATCACTCTGTTACACAATAAAAAAACAAGCATTCCTTCTTCTTCGAAACATAAACATTTTAAGTTAAGAAGGAAATCTCTAAAAAAGCATCAGATACTTATCTATAAAGTCTTGTTAATAATGACGTTTGATCTCCAAGTATGCACAATTATGCAGACGCTGAAAGAGCGCGCTATGGCTCAATGAAAGCTGGAAAAATCATCTACAATTTAGAAATTTGCTCCAAATTATAACGTCTTGTCGAAGTTGCTTCAAACAGATCCATGTCCTGTTTGAGCTTTCTTGGCACGTGGTTGGTGGCAAACCGTGTTCAATTCCAAGCTGGAAGTTTTTTTGTAACGATAAATCAATTCTGTTTTACTCAATTAATACGGAATCATTTTGAATCTTAACTATCGGCTTATCTTCTTCTCCGGATGAGCAGTTAACATGATAATCTGTTTTTTATAAGCTGTATGCGAAGCGGTCTATTATCAGCGAAAGATATGGCTTAAAATAAATCCAAAACGGAAATAATAATAATTAATAGATAAGACAACACTTCTTCGCAGACATCAGAAATTGAAGACAAATCTCTCACGAAAACAATGAAAGTCCGTCTGGTTGATGCTTGTAAGTGGACTTTAAACCAAGCAGATAAAAACCGAATGGAAGCTTTCGAAATTTAAGTTTATAGACGAGTCTTGAGTATCATGGACAGAACACCGAATCGACGTATCCGTATTACAAGAAATTGGTCAACGTACAAAGCTGCTAACAAGAATAAACTGCATGTATCTGCAGTACCTGGGATTTATAGCTAGAAGAGATCAGGTACAATAGAACGACTAATCATAGGAGGTAAACACCCAAGAGGCAGATATCCAATTAGATGGGTGGACCAAACAAAACTCTTAATAAATATAAGACTGCATCATGTCGAAAAGATTGCACAGAATAGGCAGGCATGGTGCTGAATCAAATATAAATAGTTTCACTTTTCTTTGGAGGATAATAGAAAGAGGAGGAGATGGAAGTATTGAGAAAAGCGTGTTTTTTGACTACACAGAGTGTTCTAGGATTTGATACAAAAAGGGAGTATTTATTGTGGTTTTTTCTTGTTGTTATTTGATAAGTTTTAGGCTGATCAACATTACAATTTTTTCTTTATGTAATTAACACAATAATCACAATTTATGATAATTTTCTTCATAATATTCCTTTATGGTGGAAGGATTCCTTATCGAAGCGAACATTGTTGATAGTATCAACTAATGAGTAATTTCCAAAGGAAAATAACATCGTTTAAATAAATTGAAGTGAATATCTCGCTAACGTATTTTTACACAACCAACAGATTCATTCGGGGCCCAACCAATTTAATATTTATGCGTATACAAGGATTAACACCACAAATGTAATGGACTTATAACCCTAATACCCCCATTTGGAGTCCGAGAGTATATACCCGGGAAACCCATATTTCATCTAATTACATCCATAAACATTTTTAGTAGCTCCGTGATCTATCACAGAGATTATCCCCGTTATATATCTTTTAGAAACTGTTTCAACGTTACTTGATGTGAATGGAAGAATAGAGAAAATGCAATCTATTACGAAGAAAGATAATGAGAGAGAAAGTCTTTATACTCTATAATATTAATTATATCTACCCGCTGGACAATGAACTGTGACTTCGGTTAAATATATATTTCATTGGGACGGTAGGGAGAGAAAGAAAATTTCACTTGCCTTATTCCACAAAATTTCGATCGTAAATTTGATCAAATCAATATTGAGGAAAGTTTTGTATTGGAAAATGATCAATAGAGTTCATATTTTCATTAATTTAAATGAAAAGTGGTCAAGAAATTTGTGTTTTAGATTCTAAAGTAGAGACTTTTTGATCAGATGATTTGTTTATACCAAAATAGAAAGAGTGAAGCAGAACGATCATGCAGGTTCAATATCAAGTTGATCTATGAAAAATTTTGGACACAATCCGTATTTCGATAATATTTGTTGTCCCTATATATATTAAAATGAAAAGTTATTACAGTCCATTAACTTTTTACATCACAGCTTGCGTCAAATCCAGTAGTTTTGATTATTTGCTAACTTGTTTATGACAATGAATAATCAAAGTTTGTGATCTCGGAGGCCGAGCGGAAATTTGTGAAAAAAATTTCAAATTTTGGCGATTGAAACCCTAAAGGACTCGTTTTTGAAAAAAAGTTTTGAAAGTAGACCATAATTGTCTCAATAGGCCCAATAGTTTCCAAAATTCATAATTTTCTTCGAACTTTGCAATGTCTTTCTGATTGACTTTTGGATGAAGGATGAAGAAAGAACTAGGAAGAGAATCGAATAAACAACTCAAAGAGGTTATAAATGTAGAAGAATTGATAAATTTTTATTTATAATGGACCTTGTTTTAAAAACAAAAGTCAACTTTTCTATTTTTCTACAAATTATAGAGTTTAAAAACTTAAGTACCACAAAAGTTGATAAATCGGTGTGTTAGGGAATGGAGTAGGTCCTGGTTGAGATTCGTCCTAATGTGGTTCGACGTATTTGAAACGGCTTATCCTCATCAGAGGATGATGGTGAATTGTCAACGTTTTGTTTCACTATAATCAAAAAATATCACAATTTCTTTAAAAAATTTAAAAAATTTTGTTATAAATATGACGATTCAAATGTTCTGAATCTATTATCGTTGGACGACTTTTTCCATAACGTCTAATTTTTTCAATATGATACTAAACACGGCGAAATGTCATGACAGATCTTGTTAAAACATGTTTTGATCTATATTTTAGATTTTCTATCGATGAGCGAGATAAAAGTTGGTGCCAAAAGTTTATAGCAACAGTTGATCGAGTGATCGAGAACTTAAAGAGACTGACTTAAAGGAAGCCACGAATCCATATCGTTTACAATGCTAATGATTTGGAGTGAGCCTCAGAATCATGAAAATATTTCTCAAAAAAAAAAGAGATAAATTACTCGTGGTAAAGGCAATTCATCTCCAGTTCCACCAATTATTGATAAGGTGGAAAAAAATGTTTCTGGTCTACAATCTCAATCGAGTTTTCTGTCTGCCGGTACATCTTCATCTTCATACACTTTGACTGGATCTTCCAGTCCATCTAAAGAACCTCATTTACTTAAACATGGTGAATTAAATGATCTTCTTAGAGACTTGAGACTTTCAAAATCTGAGACGCAATTACTTGGTTCAAGATTAAAAAAAATGATAGAATTTGAAAGGTTCAATCTTGTGAACTATTGAGTCTACAGAGACAGTTCTAATATCATATTGTAGCAAATTAAGTCGTCTTTAAAAACGTCTTAAAAATAATTTTCTCAAAAAATGACCCTTCAGTGTTTTAATCATTCCATTTTGATTTTCTCGCGGTTTTTTCGTTTTTTTGACAAAGTTGCGTTCGGCGCTCGAGGTCACAGACTTACGATTGGATTATTCATTAGGCCAACATCATAAAAAAATTTGCAAAAAATCAAAACTACCTCATACTTTCAGGCGACTAAGATACCGAATTATTATTTAATCTAGAAATTTTCATATTTATTCCTTACTGGAATGCCGCAGTTAGTTTTCCATTTATCTATCACTGGAATGGAATGAGGATTCTTGAGAAGCATTAATAGAGAGTTTATTATCAAATACATGCTCAGAATATCAATTGAAGTGGAATATTATTTTGAGGAAGTATTAGAAGAATGAGAACAAACGTTTCCATCCCAACCGTATCCAGTGCTCCCAAAATGAGTCCTTAAAAAAAGTTCAAAGCAGATAAAAACATCATAATGTTCTTTCCTGTTGGCAAGCGTAATGAGTTTCTCTTTTGTAGAGGAAAAATTTGAATATACCAATTTTCGTTATAACAGGTATCATGGTTTTCGTGAATAGGGTGAACATGATAAAATATTTCAACGGTGTGAAACCATGAATGCAAACAACTCTATTTTGATGTGGTACATGTCTCCTTGTAAAGTAGGCGCTATTCGGTGAGAACGACGACCGACATCGGTGTCACATTTCTACATTGTATACCCCAAAATGTATGTTACTATGAATATTACATAAGTTTAACAAAAAACTTGACAAAAACTAATTTAACCGTGTGGAAAATTTTGATGAAAAGCTTATTCAGAAAAAGCGACAATACAGTATATAAAATGCTGGCAGGAGTTTGAATTTGAAATGTAAAATTGTTTGCTTCTAAATTAGTTCAAAATATATATATATTTTTTTTATAATAAAACACATTCATTTATTGTTGATGATTTTTGTTAAAGAAAAACCCAAGTGTCTATTAATTTTAGTAAGACTTCTGTTTATGTGTTACGCGATTGTACACTAAAGTACACTAAACTAACTCAAAAAGTTTGATCCTATTGATCCTACTCCCTAAATTGGCATTGGCGAGGTGTTGGATAATCTCAATGTTTCTATGTTGTAGTTCATGGTCTCTGGAGAATTTGGCTTTAGTCTGGTTAACACAATCCTAGTATACAAAGTAAATAAGTCCTCAAGAATCTCTAGCTATCTAGTGGACCTCATAAGAAGAAAAAAAAAATAAATGGCCACTGTTAGTAAAGGATGCATATACAAAATAATCTTAAGACCATACAAGGGACGCAAATAAAACGAAGAAAGGTAATTTATTAAAGGCATGAGCCTAAGTAATCAACTAAGAGACAAAACTATTAGATTTAGATTTAGAATTCAGAATATAGTACAATTCACGAGATCACGATGAAGATATCGGAGAGATCGCGTCGACAGAATGATGGAAAGATGAAAAACCAACTTCAAGGAGACCTTCCGATCGAAATCCCAAGAGACACTAAAGCTGATAACTACTAGAGGCTGACTAGTAGAAAAAACAAAACTAAGACCTGAGAAAAGAAGAAAAAGAAGAAAGTCCTTATGAAGATCACTTTTGCGACAGTACCAATGTGCATTAATGAAAAATTGAAAATTTTTATTATAATTTTTACTGGTACATCCCCAAAGTTGTATGCCATATGTCCAGACGGAATTTAATATCTGTTTGTAGAGAAGCAGTTTGTTGTGTGTGGACAATTCTTCTTCTTTTTCCGTGTATTAGGCGTACTCTTTATTTTATCCTGGACATCCTTGCCTCCTATCCTGCTTCAAGGTTGTCGCTCCACCTTTTTCTGGGTTGGCCGGTTTTTCTTCGGCCCAATGAGGATTTATCGCGCGCTATCTTGACCAGTCTGTTGTTATCCATACGACTTATGTGCTCATTCCATTCTTTCTTTCTTGATAGAACCCACTCGTTAATGTCATCTATTTTGCACAATTTTTTGATGTTCTCACTTCTTTCCCTATCCTGTATGCCCTATCGATGGATTGAGTAGGTAAGAAGGGCGGTCCCAAGACAAGATAAAGAAGGAGGGTTCTTGAATTAGGTTAGCTCCCCGCCTAAAGTAGAAACAGACATCGCTCAAAGAACCGTTAATTTGCCTCGGAACAGGACGAATTTCAAGACGACGACCGAAGCTATGGAAAGGATAAAAACATGGAAACTTGCTACCTTGAACATACATTCGTTTAACAACAAAGACCAAGAAAGATTCAAAGTAGTAAAGGACAACAATTTGGAATTCTCCTTTTAGAAACCAGTGCATTTCTTTTTTATATTTTCTCATTACTCTCAAGGTTTAGTATATCGCTAGTATATACAGTAAGTAGGTATAGGACAAGTGAACTGCCTCAAGGAACTCCAACTTTTATTTCTGTTGGTGTTGATGGAACGCGGGTCCATTATATCAAACCTGAAATATAAAAACAATCGAAACAATGGACTGAAAAGGGTGAAGCGGCTCCAAAAAAAGGCAAAGATCGTTCCATATGCAGGTTTTTTGGTGTACGCGTGGGATAATTTCCATTGACTATCTTGGAAAAGGAAATACTATCAACGGTGAGTTTGATAAGAAAAATATCTGAGTTTAGAGTATCGTCTAATCATTGATCTCAAAGTTTGTATTTTATTTAGAGAGATTATGCAGACAGACGTACTATAATGTTGTAACATTGACTTACGTATATCAAATCGAATTACCCCGAATTACAATATTTTTTTACTGAAGCTCATGCAACAGCGAAGGTAAACTTATTTATATGTGTCTCACAATTTGAGGAATTTATATTTAGAAATCGTGCAGTCGTCCTAACCATACGTCTGAATAAAAATGAACAGAAGGTAGAAAAGACCTGTTTTAGTGCAACTGACTATGCACCTGTCGGTTTCACGACCAACTGTCTTCGTTATAACACCGTTGCCGGTTTTCCTTATTAATATATCATCTGGTTCATTCAAATTCATATATTCATAACTAATGCCTATGCACTAAGCGTACATCAATGATCAGAAAAGGGTATTTTATTATATCTGTCGCGAATATAAATGTATTTTAGATAAATTGCTATGATTATACTCAGTTCTTAATATTATATTTTCAATATCAGATGAAATGTAGTGAGTACGCTCAAACGATTATATGGAAACAATAACTACTTCTACAAATTTTCATCAATTCTTTCCATTTTCCATTATTTTGATTCTTAATTCAATTCATTCATTTTCTTATTCAATATCATTCTACTATTAGTCATTTTTTGTTAATTTTCTGAATCGTTCTTGGATAACAAGTTTGATTATCAATTTTATTTGATTATTTTCTTAACTAAATATCGATTTAAGTTTATAATAGTTAATTCGTTAAGACTGTGAGTTCTTCCAATAGTAATTGCAGATTATAAAAACTGGTTCGAAACAGATACCAAAAACAATTTTGGTTGATCTACCATAGGCGTAGATTTTATATATTTATCATTTTTATGAATAGTTTTAGAAATATAAGAAAAGTATTCGTTAAAAGGCAATCGAATCATTATAAATTATAAATAGTTTTCATTAAATTTTTAAGATCTACGAAACATTTCAATATAACTTGATATGAAGCATAGTATGCCTTAAGTCCACAATTTTTTAATTATATCACATTTTCAAAATTTTTGGAAACATGCATCCCTCCACTAAAAAAATTATATTTTCAAGTTTATGTGAGTCAGGTCTGATATTTTTGGGATTTTACAAATAACACCATTTCTCTCTTTACCATTGAAATCCACGCTTTAAATTAAGGGGACTTTTTTAGTAAATTCATATATCCCTTAACAAACTCCCCTTAATTTATAGCGTGGAATCTGATGATGAAGAAAAAAATGAGGGTTGCCATTTGAAAAAATGAAATTTTTGAAGTTTTTAGATAGCGAAATTCGACATCATTTTCTGAACACCCTATATAAATTTTTGTCAAGGTTTTCACAGATTTTGAAAGCTGTAAGTGTTATTTAACCAAATCCTAAAAATATTTCACCTGCCTAACTTCAACTTAGAAATATACTGTTTTTAGTGGAGTGCTGCATGTGTCAAAAAATTTCAAAAATGTGAAATCATTAAAAAATGGTGAACTATGCCTTATATAAAGTTATATTGAAATTTTGCGTAGATTCCAAAAATTTAATAAAAACCGTAGCATTCCGTTTGAAATCACGAAGTTTCAGAAAACTGAAATTATTTTAGCTAAAACTATCATTTCAAAAAACCCATGAAAGCAAGTTTTCAGTACACTAGTCGCAGTACTTTCCCATATACATATCGATTCAGCTTGCCGTGAAGGACCCTGTGTCTGCCTTTAAGAGAGTTTGGTTTAAGCAGGGTATCAGACGTGTTCTGAGCTCTTTTTGTACCCCATTCGTTTTTTTCCTGATAAAACAAATTTCAAAACAAAAACCATAAAAGAAAATTAATTCTTTGCAAATAAAACAGAAGAAAAAAATATTTCAATTACAAAGTATCTTTACAAATAATTATGGTAATCAGAATCGTCTTGGTTGAGTCTTTGTTAATCGCAATATCGGCACCATAATATAAGCTAATAGAAAACTGAAACAACCGCATCATTTGGTCAACTTAAAATTATCAATAATATTTAACCATTACGTTTAACTGTCAGACATTTGCGTTTTTCATACAGACATATTTGGAAGTATATTGAGTTCTAATCAAAATATTTTATCACTCAACATATTTTCCTCTTAATTGGATACATTTATTACAGCGAAACTGAAGCGTCTCTAAAACTTTAAAAAAAATGTTTCTTTTTGCTCTGCAAACTAGACCTCCACAGCTTTTATTACCTCCTCGTTACCGCAGAAAATTTACGACCTTCTAAACTGTTTTTCAGTTGAGGGAAGAGATGATAGTCGGACGAAGCCAAATCTGGTGAATAAGGGGGGTGTTTTAATAATTCAAACCCTAAGTCACGAATTTTTTGCATGGCAACATGAGGTTTGTGTGCAGGAGCGTTGTCCTGCAAAAAGAAAACACCTATTCTCTCTAATTTTTTCCCGTAGAGTGATCAGTAATGCAGAACAGTAATCTCCAGTAATTGTTCTATCATTATTAAAAAAAATCATGATCACTGGCAATCCCAAAAAACTGAAGCAAGAACTTTTCCAACAAATTTTGAAACACGAAACTTCTTAGGTCTTGGAGAACCAGAGTATCGCCATTCCATCGATTGTTGCTTTGTTTCTGAATCGTACAAATGTACCCAAGTCCCATCCATAGTAACAATTCGGCTTAAGAAGTCTACATCGTTTACAAATCGAGCCCAGATCGAACGCGATGCTTCTACCTTTGCAGGCTTTTGGTCAACCTTCAATCATTTGGGGATCCATTTTGCAGCATTTTCCAAATGATTAACGCGTTCGTATAAATATTCAGTGCTTCAGATCAGATCCCTTTCAGCCCAATTCGACGGTCTGATGAAATCATGCCATGAACTGCATCGATATTTTCGGGAACTAACACAGAAACTGGCCTTCCCGATCGGTCATCATCTTCAATGGAAAATTAACCTCTTTTGAAGCTTGCGGTCCAATTTTTCACGGTCGCATATTAAAAGAATACTGAGCTAGTTACCGAACTAATACTGCTAAAAACGTATATCTAATTTTGAATATGGAAATAGCACTAATGAGTCATTAGTTCAAAGAAATAAACTTTTAATAACCTGTACCTTCAAATTACAAGATAAAACTAACTCGTAATGTGATATCTATAATATCTACTTCTGATATTTGGTAGTAGTCTGGAATTAAAAAATTCCGAAACATTTATAGAATTAGAGCACGTATTTAAATCATTAGATTGATTAAATTAATCATTCGTGATATATAACAATCCGCCGAGTATGAGATATAGATTCATAAATCCGTCTCAATCTCTCTAAAATCAACGCCTTACAACATCGCTCACAATTCACGAAGACGAATCAGTTATATTTGTCTTATAATAGTTTCCAAATTATATATGTCTGACGTCTCCGATTTGAATTTCGATACTTAATGTTATCAACGACAGCATTCTACACGAGTTTAATCAAATTGCTTAAACGAGTTGGCACATTACGCTATTACCAAATATAATATCATTAATACAACAGTAATTTAATACGAAAACATTCATAAACGCCTCTTCATGTTTATACGGTGAAAAGTGAAATACACAATGTTTTTTACATTAAATAAATTTCATATTTAGTGGTCAACGTTCTCGAAAAATAATTTTTTGAGGGTCACGAGGCAGGCCAAAGTTATGTGGAAATGGTCAACGATCCAACACTCACAACCATCCGTCATTTCATGGAGCTTCGCCACTTGATGTTCATTCTTAAGAATGGATAGGCAGACGAAGCTTCTTTGATTAGTCAGCGTATCCTTCGTGACCTTCGATTTGCAATTGAAAAAGAATTTGAAACTTTTAGCGGACAGCTTGACTTTGATATGCTTCGCCGGACATGCCCCTCCTTTGAGAAACTTTACAATACACTCACAGTAACCCTTTTTCAAATCCCTTTTGTAATTTGTTTCAATAAATTCATTTTAACACTGCATTCAAATTTGTATAAATTATACCGACTTCTGTATTAATTTTAGACTAGATTTGTTCTAGGATGCCCTCGCGGGGTTGTCTGATAATGATTACTACAGGGTTAGTTTGAAGTAAGCAAACATCTGAATATCTCACAAACTAATAAGAAAACAAATATAAATACTGAACCGGTCTGTAGAATCTTCAAAACTAAGTTTAAATCGTTTACAGCGTAGAATTTTGATAGAACTTTTCTGTAAACATTCCTTCAAATTCTTACGAAATTATGTTATAATAGATTTGATATCAAATGGCAAATTATTGTGCATTTCTTTGTATTATACATTATTGAGCCTTTAACTAATTGTAAACGTGGAGTAGGTAGACAAAGATCGTGCTTCGCGTTCCTAAGTACATAGTTGTGCAATGTCCTTTCTAAAATAGCTGACTTAAGGATTAGACAAACGTATTCAAACATGAATAAGGAAGATAAGGTCATTTTTTTACAGTTAATCCTACTGTTTAGTCTGAGTAAATAACTTCTTCTTCTTCCAGTGCCTGCTTCATTTTAATGAAGGTTGGCATTTATCCTTTGGAATTCCTCACGATTTTCAGTCATGCGTATTAAATTAACGGCATCACGTACATGGAACCAATTTCGAAGAATTTTCAACTATGAAAATCTTTTTCTACCCAGGCTGCGCCTGCCTTCTATCTTCCCTTTCATGACCAGCTGTAACAAGGTATATTTTTGATTTCTAGAAATGTGGCCAAAGTAGGTGAATAACTAGTAGATCTCTATTGTAGCTTGAGCTTAAATTGAGCCGCACAACAACCTGAGAAGGGAAAATTCGCCTCTAAAAAGGCACTGTTGAAGACATAAATGACTTTAGTTGTTCGGAATTTGATCTTCGTGTATGTGACTATCATTTAAAAATAATTTCTATAACAATTTTTTAAAATTTTACTGGTAATTTATATCATGAATTGATGGTTATATAAATTATATGCTTGAATGCCTTATTTGCATCGATCGATTATATGCGTGTATTGGTATTCGATGCTGGAAAATAATATCCGATTTATGACACCACCCAAAATTAAGATCGCTTTTAAAACTACCAGACAGTGTGTATCAACAATGACAATTCCAGGAAACACATCAACTTCTTAACGATGAAGAATTTCAAATATATCCAACAGTTTTACCAAGGGACATGTTTTCCTTTACACGAGAGCTGTTCATTCAAACATACCCGGTATCATTTTAATTTTGAATAAACGTTTCTTAATAATAATCTCAAACTGCTTTGAAAATATTTCTTTACAATCCACGTACATTCTTGTAATTAATTTATCCTTTCGCTAATGTAATTAGATCCTCCAAGTTTTTTCATATAAAACTCAATTATGAACCTTCTGTATCTTTTCTAGATTTTTCTATCTATATATTTGAGATCACAAAGGCACGTGCACGTCATTCTGACCACCTGGCACATATCCACCTGCCATTAAATTCATACCTTTTTCTTTGCCGACCGTCGGGGTCAGCGAGAGAGCCCATCCCCTCGTTTCGTAACGGCGAATATTGCGAATACGTTTGTTGGGTAAAGGTGTCAGTCTGTTGGTACGTGGGTTACGTAAAAATTCATGATTTAACGACGCGACAGCGCTCCTTTAAATAGTCAACTCTCACTGTATTAGGAAAATTCATATTTTTATCAATAAACCTTTCACGAGAATATTATATAATTTATTTTTAACTTCCATAATGCATACTCCTGGTGTGAGGAGAATTCACATGTCTAAAGAGTTGGTGTCGCGTTACCAACAGTTAATGTTTGGGCAGCAACTTTAGGTAACAAATTAATAGGTCATCACATTATAGATGAAAGTTTAAATGGTGGATTTTTCAAGCAATCACTAAAAGAGCGAAGGAGCTCCACCGCACTTTGGTAGAAGATTTCGTAATTGGTTGACTAACAATTTTAGGAATCTACGAATTGGTAGAAATTCGGAAACTCCGATTCATTGGAATCCTCGGTCAGCTATTAGACTGATTCCACTAAGTTACAGCGAACTGCAGGAAATCTGTGATATCGAAGAATGATGTGGCTCGGTATGTGGATTCTACGTCATGGCGATGAAGAAATCGGCGACTTTAAAAGGCAATTTCTTCGTAGTTAATAATTTAGTTTCTTTTTTTTACTGTTGTTTCTCGACAAAATTTAGAAGAGAATAACAAATAAAATATTATCTTATTTGAACTAAAACAAAAAATACCTTACATCTATAAATCATTCAAAGAAGCTGCCAATTTTCTATTGAAATTATCGGGAGAGAAATGCTTTATTGTCAAAAAATTGTCACAATTTATAGTGGAAAACTTGAAAAATCTAAAAGATAACTAAATAAAGATACAAAGAAAAGAAAATTACAATATACACAAGAAAACCATAATGAGTAATTAAATTATAGGTAATAATTAGTTTATATGTCAATGGCAAAATCGAAACCAGTATGCAGCATGCCCAGAATAAAATATTATTATTAGAATAGAAGTAGTTCGAAGAGTAGAGGGCAAAAATAGATAATATCGATTTTATTTCAATCGGGAAATGATTGTGCAATTTTTTCATTGTGAAATATTGAGCCCTCAACTAATTCTGAACGCGGAGTAGGTAGGTAAAGGTCGTAGAAGAAATAATTGATATTTTGTAGTAAGTCCTACAGTTTAGTAAATAACTAGCAGCTCTCTTTTGTAGTTTGAAGATTCGCTCAAATTAAGTCGCATCACACGTAGCCCAGAAGGGAAGGGCATATCGGAAATGCGATTGGAATACTGTACTCAACGCAAAATAGAACTTAATTTTTTAGAAAAGGCTGAAATATGTAACTCCCACAACAAGCCCTAAGAATTTTACAAATTCACGACGTCAATGGTGGTGTTATTTAATAAAAAAAGCTTCAATGGTTTTTATATGATGGAGCTTTAGTTATAGATATGTTGAGAAAATTAGATTCAAAGGTGACTAGGTCACTAGTTTTGAAGTACCGTGAGATCAGGATTGCTCCAAGAGAAACCAAGATTGTCTGCAAAAAGACTTATTTCACCACTGATGTCTAGGTAGGCAATGTCGTTTGTATTGGCTTTCAAGAACCTCACAAGCTAACTTCTGTTGTAGTACAGCAATTTGTTGATTAAAATATTATGATTAACACAATCGAAAACCTTAGAGAAATCACAGAAAGTTGTTGCAGTGGAGTGATGGCTGTTTAGGCTAAAGTAGACATTATTTAGAAGGGAGAATAAAGCATCATTTGTGCATTTGTTACTTAAAGCACAAGTTGATGGATAGTAAGTATTTTATATTTAAACAGAAATGATTGAAGCCTCTTTTTGACCAATATTCATATGGTTTTATCTTGTATTGTTGTTAGCAACCTCATACAACGCTTTCAAAGTTCAACAAAAAAAATCGTAAAGTGGAATAAGAATTTATTTTCTAGCTGAATCGTGATACTAATTGGAAAATTAAGATTTAAAGCAACAAGCTCGGTTAAGCCGCAAAAACGAATCCATTTTCACTATTCCATGTTAGGAGTTTATAAAAAGGTTCTTATTTCTCTTTCTCTTGAAAACCAACGTAGAACTACACAATTTTTTGTACGTTACTGGCTCTGGCTTGACGACTTATTGTGTTTCAACAGGAAACGGCTAATGAGTAAAGTTTTTTATTCCAGACCCATAAAATACGCGAGACATGTAGAAAACTCGGAAAAATCCAAGAAAGTTTTGCCCTTCCACAATGAAATAACATTCGCCAAATGATTTTTCTGCTACGTAATTGGTCACATTGTTGATCTACTGCTATTTGAATTTGATTGTGACGAGTGAATAATTTAAATATTTGAATTCTGTTGATTAAAACTGCATAAATTACCAATTTAAGCGTTTAGCTAACGTTTGACCGCTCTAAATCTTTTAATGGAAATTATTAAACAAAATTCTCGTTGCATTTAGTACATCATATCTTAGGATATTGTTAAATTGTACGAATTTTCGGCCTCATATAGTAAATAGAGTAAATTCGAATAAATATGCACGCATCAGTGACAATTCTCAACAAGATTTGCACAAAGTTTGAACTTGCTGCTCCGATACAGCTTGAACGACCACTTGGTCAAATTGTTTGAAAATATGTCTCATATTGAATTTCGAATGATTAACATCGATGCAAATCAGCTGTTTACAGTGACTTGTGTCTATCAACAATTGAAAATTGGTTATTGTTTCGTCGATGAAGAGAATCATTAGAAGATGATGCACGTGTAGTACGTCCCATGAATATGAAAGGCGTTTTCGGTGTGGGCTGCAAGAGCATTTGAATATGACAAAAATTAGGGCAAGATGGATGCTTAAAATTCTAAGCGACATTGAGAAAATAATTGCGAGCTCATTTTCTGCTCAATATCGGACCACGTAAGCATCTAACACATCTCTGGTTATTCAGATATAGTGAGGAACGGCTAGCTTTGGCCAAAGTATTATTTTGTCATTGAAATGATGTTTACACTTGAAATCAACCAATTTCGGAAGACATATCCCAGTGCATCCAACGTCACACCCCTTATATCCCCGACAAAGGACTTCTACTTCTGATATGGCTCATTAAACCTTAAATTTATCTCCAAATTTCTTTTTGGAATCATATTTCACATTGGACAATTTTCTGTCATACGTAGAAAATCAATCACTTCCTTAAGACGTCTTCTTATTGTATTTTTTAGACATTTTGTCCTTTTCCAATGCTTTTTCTTCAGTTCCCCAGTGATGGTCGTGTGGAAAACCCGACACTAGCGAGCCAAGCTTGAGTTGATGTTACTGATTTGCCTTTTGCCCAGTCAAAGCTTCAGGCCGCCCACTTTTTGGAAAGTTTTTGTTCAGATTCACTTATTGTTTTGTAGATGGTCGAAAGTTGAATATTCTGCTTTCTTAAATATATTTACCATGTCAATGTTCATACTTTTTTGTATATCTAACTTGTACGCCATAACTGAGTTGAGGAATTTTTTCTATCGCAGATTTTAAGCTATTTTATAACATACTTTAGAGTATCGTGAATAATTCAGAGCTTCAATATTGAGAATCAAATGTTTTCATTTCAACTGATCAATTTTTCCATAGTTTGTGAGGCGCAAATTCATTTTTTTGGTCTTCCGATAAAACACGAAAGCAAAAACATCAAGTATGAAATGAGAGATCAAACTCATTTTGAAGTGATCGATGATTTTCTTCACGTTTGTGAAAAAATGTTGAATTTATTGTTAAGATACTCAAACCGCTAATGCATAAGGCCGTTATAATTCACAGAAATCAAGTGGTTCGCATTCCGTAACCCGTAACTCTAAATAGATAGCACTGTACGAGCATAACTCAAGGTAACGTCGGGTAACTTCCAGTGACAAGATAAACTTTCAGTAAAGCTTAAATTAACGCATAAATTGAGGAGGAGTTCCCAAGGGATTCACCAGGTTCTTGCTATTTTTCAAGATCGCACCGCTCTACTGCCGGTGTAACTCTTTTAAACCACTGAATTATGACTCCGTTTTAACATTAAACCAAAGTCAGTCCAGACACGAGCTGTTTTCTCAGATTTGAGTATACCTGCCGCTGTAATTTAAATAACAAACTAAAGAGCTCTTTCAACGGATAACGTTATAAGCCAGTACATTAATTTCAGTAACAGGAAGATTAATAAGAAAGTGCGGGAAACGTGTTTTAATTATTTGGAAAAAACAATGGAGAAGAGCTGAAATATTTGCACAAATTGTTTTATTCATGAGTACTACAATCAAAAAATATACTAGCCAATAAATATTTCTTTTACAACGGTTGAAATATTTGAAATTTTTTTTGAATAAACATCAAATTGTTCAACATTATCTTAGCTGACATAAATTCATAGTAAAATAGTTTGTATCATAACTATTACATCACTCAAGTCGTGTACTGACTCACAGATGGCGCTGACATTATTAAACCCATAGTAACAACTTTCAGAAGACTATGTATGATATTTCATGACATTTCTTTGAATCAGAAAAAAGTGACAGCCATTTAAGTGAAACCACTTTTGTTAGTTCCAAAACAATTTCGTGTTTATTCTGTACAAGCTCGGCAATGGCTTCGATAGAGTTATCCGGACTCTGCTCCATCGAAAAGAATTATTTTTGATTGTTTTTATAAATTTAAATGTGGTCGTACACACACTGATGATTGTGAACGTTCTAGTCGTCCAATTGAAGTGGTTACTCCAGAAAACATCAAAAAAGTCCACAAATTAGTTATATCTAATGGTAAATTGAAATTCCGTAAGATAGTTGAGGCCATTAACATAGCAGTATGCAGTGTGTTCACAATTATGCATGAACATTTGACCTTGAGAAAGCTTACGCATAATCGATCAAAAATAACGTGTTGATGATTCAGAGCAGCATAATAAATCAGGTTTCTTGAGTTGATATGTGACAATGAATAAAACATGGATGCATCACTTCACTCCGGAATCAAAACGATCATCATCTGAGCCGGTGAATCACGTCCAAAGCGTTCAAAGACACGACAGTCAGCTGGGACGATTATAGCTTCAGTTTTTTTTGGGATGCGCATGAAATATTGTTCATCGACCATGCCCAAATAGCAAATACAATCAATAGCAAATATTACATAGAGTTTTTGAATAGTTTGAATGCTGAAATAATAACAAAAACGGCCTCATATGTCAAAGAAAAAACCCCTTTTTCACCAAGACAATGATTCGATTCACGAGTCATTGGCAACGATGGTTTGATGAACGAATTATATTTCGAATTGGTTCCTCATCCGCTGTATAGTCCAGATCTGGCTCCCAGTGACTACGACCTATTAGATGATCTCAAAAAAATGTTCGCTGGTGAGAAATTCAGCAGAAATCCTTCTATGACGACGGCATCGAAAATTTAGAGAAGCGTTGGATTGATTGTGTTGCTCTTGAAATCGAATTTTGGCAAAAAATGTGTTTTTCAGTGGGGTACATGACTTATTGGATGATGTTATTAAGAAACTATACTCAAATCTTCATTTCAATTATCGTATTTAAACCATTTTCTACTACACTTCAATCAATTTACTTTGTTAGTTTGCCTTTTTGGATGGAATTTCCTCATAAAATTTTCTTTCTTTCAATTTACCTATCAAAATTTTATTTTGAATGTTCTCTTGCTTCTGATGACAATATACGATACAATTAATTAATTAACTGAATTTTTATTTGGGACAGGATATTGGATTTTGCACTTTTGTCATTTAATGTTAATATTCTTAATTATATTTACATTGACGATTTTTTTGATGAAGAAGCTTTATTTACTTCGAACCTAAAAGAACAGTGAAAAAACTGGAAAGTATCGAATGAACCTTCTCTCTCTGATCAGATTTAAAAGACTACTAAGTAAGAACTCAGTAAGATTCCAAGAAAACTAATTGGGAAGCATACAACTGAATCTGCAGTAAGATCTCAAAGGAGTAAGGCCATACTCGATGCGTACGAATCGCGTTGCTCCATACAAAAAAGCAAAAAAAGCAGCGATCTTCCTTGGTAAAATAATCATCTGTCAAAGTTAAGAACTGAAACCTGGAACCTTCTCAACAGAGTGTTCAGGGGACTAGTAGAACTACATCAGAAAACTCATTGACTCATTGAGACTGTGATATTGACTCAGCGGCTACACAAGACTTCACAAAGTCTTTTCGACACTCTACAGGAGCTGAGTCAGCTAAAAACTCTTATGGAAAACTTTAATAAGAGAATATCTGCTGTAAGTAAGAGATACCAACTATTGGACCACTGTTTTGATGAACTTTTTGAGATGCTAGACTTAGCAGATACTTCCATTCGAACATTCTCTTGAAGTGTGGAACACTATGGATTTCTAGAGCACTACGCTTGGTATTCTATGAAATATAAAACCAAAAGGCAGATATAGCAATCCTACATTCTGAACTTTATTAGAGAAGGGGGACCAACAGGTTAGCTGTGAATAATAGGTTCCCCAGTATCGCAGCAAGAAGGGGGGACAGAATAGATCCTTTGAGTTGCATTGTATCTGACACCCTGTGATTTTTATTTATTTTCACATACGTTAACGTCTATTTTGATTACTGCAGTTAAAATTTGGAAAGTTATTATATAGATTTGAATGGAGATTATGCTAAAAAATATAAATGATCATGGAGAAAATTTACTTGTTTATTGGTAAAGCCAAGGAGTTTCCATATAATCCTCGTATATGATTGATTCTTACAATAATGTATTAAATTAGAATCTATGTCTTCTTTAGCGATCAGGTTACATCCAATGTAGGAGTATGAAAACATATAAAATAGCAATTCAATTTCGCAAATATTAATTACATAGTCAATTATCGTTATTTTATTCATCGATCTCCCACACATTTCCGATACCACCTGTAACATACATAACTTTAATACGATGTTTTCGTAAACGTGAATAACAATAATCATAAACTAATAATTTTTATGGTAAAATTTATGGACGATATAACCACAGCACTACTCCTACGTAGTACAATTATTACACAAACAAGTGAAACTAAATACTAATAAAAAAATTGTCATTTTCCCACACATTCACAAAAAACTATTGGTTAAGTGGAAATCGCTGATATACCAGGCGTTTTTTAAGTACGATTCATATTTAATCATTAAAGTTCCGTGTTTTTAAAGGAATGTAAACTCATCATTATCATCAGATATGTTGGGTTATTTATGCTATAATTAGTTATGATGAAGATCACGATAAACTTCCTACGTAATATGTTGAAGTTCTTCCCAAACTCTATTACAACTAATATATTCCAGAATAGGGTAACTGAAATAGAACTTTCTAATACAAACTAAATGATACAGAAGATATTCAGAGAGAACTTAGTTGTTTATATTTGACTTTCCTTATGGTATTGAATGGCAGCTTCATGAAAAATTGAACTATGATCCGTATCAGATTGTTATAATATTATATTATCCACCATACGGAATATTCAGTGAAAAATATAGGAAAAGTGTTTTTACTTGGAGATTCAATAAATAAAACGAGTTGTGGTAATTTTATAATTTAAATAAAACATAAGAAACTTTTTGCATTTCCATATTTATTAAAAAAAAATATTCTTTCGCATTTCAGATGAAAAGTAATCAATGACAATTGTTTGAAGAAAACTTTTATTATATTCAGTACACCACAAAAACTTGGAGTTTTAAGATCCGAATTTATATACCCCGCATCAATTTCTAATCATCTACAAGGCCCAGATTTGTCCATTTTTGGAATATTGCTCGCATATTTTGGAAATCGGCTCTCAAGTATACCCTTAGGATGCTCGTATCAATTCAAAAGAGAAACAGTTCGATATTTCGACCCAAAGTTGACCAGAAACTTAGGTAGCTCAGAGCAAGAAAGATCGCTAACCTGACTGTGTGTTTTCCTACCTCCTCGACAGACTTGACACTCGAACAAGTGTTGTTAAACCACTCTGTGAAACGTGATAACGTCGAAACTAGTCAGTGGAGATCTTATTCAATATTCGTCGAAGTATTTTGAAATTATTTCAGTGTTTGTGAGTTCTCAAATTTTTTCATTACATTCCCAATATTATCTGATAATTCTTCTCCTCACGTTCATTTTCTTTCAGCTTTGTTACTAATCAACATTCTACTGGTTCTTTCCACACACTAATCCGTTATAATTTTGGTTTTCTCCGCGTAATTGAGGATTCTTGATACGACAAATAAGTCCCTTGTTGTTGTTTGTTAAAACAGTCTTAATCTAAGAAAAGGGTGTTTATATTTTAATTCAAATTAAGCTTCTCATTGATTTTATCTCCAACACGCTTAGTGCGATTGTTTGATCAACTAAAACCTTTTTTGAGATTGAGAATATTTAATGTAATATGAGATAAACACTGTTAAATCTGTCCTATCCTATTATAGGGAAAAATTGAGTTCACAAATTAAAAACATAATCTTAATTAATACGGCTTAGAATTAAATAATGATTTCAATTGGCTTCGTCATTGAATAAGTAATGAGTGGTTCAAATGGGAAGATGATGGCTATCCAGAGAAAAGTTCCAACAGAAACTCGCATTATTCTGAAATTCAGGGAAACGAACTAATCAGTTATCTCCATTTTCAGATTGAACATAACATTGATTCTGTGATCCATGAAGCACTAACAAAAATTACCAAACAGAAGTTAACCTATTAATCGGCAATAAATATTTTGATAACTCACTTTTTGTTCATCATAATTCACTCATTTCTTTTCCAGATAATACCTGATTTAATAATATATTTTGAAGATGAATGAAATAAGATAAAATCACTTCATCTACGCTGTAGTCACTAACGAATTTTTGTTCACAAATAAAAAACACGCTGTCATTTAATTGCGTTCTTGTTGGTAAACTCGATAGCTGGATAAAAATGTTGATTTGGTTGTTTCTGTGGATATTGAAGAGACTGCTACAGAAGCAACGCTGAAACTCCTACCTATAATACCAGCTCAGCAGTACGATAAGGCATAAACTAATTTCCTGGCCCAGTATTGATTGAAAAATGTGGGAGGAAACATCAGTGAATCTGTTTTCTAACAAGAAAAATCCAAAATATACGGCTCATCAACTTTGTGGAGCTAATTTCCAATAATTTCGAATATCAAACGCCCTTGTTGATAGTGGTGTTGATGTTAGTGAATATTTCAATGTAATGACGTATTCAAAATGGAAAACTAATCCTAGAAAATCAATCTCACACAGCGAGCAAGGTGAAAAGCTTATAAACAAAAGTTCATAAGCAAGATACTAGATGAGAAGTACTTGCTGGTTGCAGGTATTTTTGGATTATTTAGAACCTACCAAAAACAGTCTTTCTTTCCCAAATCTCTCAAATAAATATTACAAAGATAACAAAGCAAGGTGGATGGAAAACTAAGTTTGTAGCCGATGGTTTTGGTGATCATTTAATCGCTAATAGAAGAACCATTGCGGAAAAAATTCTACCAACCTTTAACAACTCGGCAGATTGTGATTTCTACTAATTATGATGTTACTGGTAATTCTAGTAATGAGTTGCGAAGCAATATTCGTTGTAATATTCAGAAGTATCGATTATTGATTATTGACAATAAAAATTCGCAACTCCTAAGATTATTAATGTAATTTCAAACGCTTTCGCGAGAACAAACACTGTTAGTGTCACTAAAAGTGTTAATTTTAATAGCAGTTGTATGGAAAATACTTTTTTTGTTAATATTTCCATTTAACTCAAAACATTGTATCGAAAAAACCAAATGAGCGTAAAAAAATTAAATGTTGGCGCACTATTCAAATACTTACAAGACTGAATATATTCAGAATCCACGATTTTTGATTAAATATACCCTGAAGTAAAGTTCAGGTTGTGCTTTCTCAAATATCAACTATTTATAACGATAAAGTCTGTTTCTTTTTAACGTAAAGCCCGACAAACTTTAACGGTGTCTTGTTAATTCTCACCAACTTCAGATCTTAGACAAAACGGAGAGATTTTCCAAGTGTTTTCCCCGTTTTTAGTTCTGTTTCTTTCTAATCTTGGATGTCTAACATCTCAGCCACGTCAGCCGCTTCACAAATCTTAATTGGCCTTATCTTCTGCAGCTCCAAATTGGTTGAGTGTGAAAATAACAAGTAATAATGCGAGAAGTAAGTGAGTAAAATTGCGGACGAAAGTTTGAAGTGAGTTTCGCGAAAACTGATTTGAAAAAAATTACGCGAGAAAAGTAACAGGGTAAGGAAGTTTGTGCATCCAAGTTGGAACTTTTGAGTTTTATAGTGTTAGAGTTATAAAGTAATTATCTCAGTACGGAATTACAGCAAAATATTTGCATAGGATATTCAAGAAAATTTCATTTTGATTCTAAAACTAAAGTGATGATCTGATGAAGCTGAAAATCAAATGTAACCTCCGAAATTTTTGAAACTGCATGAAAATTTAGAATAAGGTGTGACACTCCTTATTTTTTAGAGGTAAATCCCCCCATTTTTAAGGTGTCAAAATTATCGCTAAGGGAAAAAAATTGAAAAAATTAAGTCTTAATTATTTTGCTGGGAAACATCCTGTTCAAGCACAAAGACTAAATAGTATTTCAGGTTTTCAAATGTATTTTTTGAAGATTTGATATAATTAAATAGTGGAATTATTTAGAATAATACCGATTTTGAAGATAATAAAGGAATATTTTCATTTCAACCCCTAAACATATTTGAGCATTAATATGAGCACGTGGATACATTTGGAGTGTTTATACTTCGGAATGTTCTTGATTTTAGGTCTTTTCTGTTTTAAAATTAGTTTTTTTTTTAATAATTTTTGAAAGATAAAAATTGATATTCCGATTGTTTAAGTCTTTATCAAAATATTATTTCAAGAGCTACAAGCTCATGTATATAAAAAATCTTTTGAGCCTCTTACTTTTTAAAGATAAAAGGTGGAAGGGCTGGAGACAGGTAATTTTTCCACTAAAGTGGATACTTTGAACAGCAATATCTTCTTTATTTCCCACGCTACAGAAATAAGAAACAAAACCAAAATATTTGTTGAAAAAAATCTACATTCTTGTTCAACATAATCCTTCACGTATCTTTCATAGTTTCAGAGTAATTACGCAATTATGGCAATTTTTTTTTGATAAATGAAAAATACGTTTTTGCGTATCGTACATTTTCCAAAAATTACGTATTCTGAACTGGTCCAACTTCAGGATGATATGAATAACACTAAAATAAAATCGAAATCGTAAAAGGTCTACGGTAACTGCTCATTTTTCTTCAAAAAATATGAGCGACCAATTTATTTTTGACTATTAATTTTGAGTTTTCTCCCCAAAGTAAGTCTCCTTCCACTTATAATATATTGCTTCGTATTGGATATGAAACATTTTTAAACAAATAATTTTCTCTGTTATTTTGTATGCTATAATTTTGGTAATCACACATAATCACACACATCATAAAATGCCTAGTTTTGAGTTATTCGCAGAAAATTATTTGAAAACGTGATTTTTCCCACTCCCACTCAAAAGTTTTCAATAGTTAATAACTAAAAAACAATTGATCTCTCGAAACAATTCTTCCAATATTTTTTAATCAAAATATGATTCTCTATCGATTTCTGGTGGAGTGTCAACCTCTAACGGGATGGAAGCGTCAAACGGAGCTATGTAACTAATGATTATTGACCTTTTTTCTTACTTTGTGCCAAATTTCAAGTAAATCGGTTCTGTTTCAAAAAATTCGGAAATGAAAAGCTTCACTGACTAAACTCATGGTATATTCTTTAACGTAAGATTGATACTCGTCAATTTTGGTAGAAGAAAACCAGTAGTTGAAATTGGAAAATAAGTCCTTCACGAGATTCCTTTTTTTAGCTATTCATTGTTATCCCACGATATTCCTCAACGCGTAGTTTCCACACAGTATGTGCACATATCACCCCGTGTAATCACAACCAGTTTCACGCCTTTTTGGGCATCTGCAGCGAAGCTTCTTGAGGAGGGACTGAGGCGCATGTGAGTCCACCGATGAGGCAGTTTCCTTTAGACTTTCCAGCCACCAGAAAATGCATTCCCAGTCAATTCTGAACATAGAAAGATGAAACCTATGAACTTACTGGCAAGTAAACTCTCGGGGATTATTGAATGGCAACTCCAGACGTAGTTAACAATACCTGAAAATCAAACTTGTCATCCAAAGACTGTCTGCCTACAATCTTCTTGTAGTGCAGCACTCGGAAGTTGTTTGGAGTCCTGAACATTGTACAGAGCAAGTCTTAATCGTTTCCCTACTTGCGTTTTGATTGTTTTGGATGTATTTCTGTCGTAGGAAATTCTAATTCTTACCACCAATTGAGGGTTATGTATCGGTACATATAGGGTGGTGTACTACCCTTTACAAAACAAGGCACATGTAGTATTGCACCTAAATACATAGTGAATAAAGAGAATAATGTCTTTTGCATGATTATCTCTCTGTAGTGCGATAAAGAATTAACAAAAGATGTAATTTCTGCAGTTACACGATTTTTTTTTCACCTTGCAGTGCACTAAAATTCCTGGACTATTTCCTTATCCAGTAGTCAAAACTTGTATTTTATACAAGTTGTTATGCGTCTCCCTGTAGATTATTTTTGTACTATATAAATAAACCCAAACAAACAAAATGATTACATTTTATAAATCACAATCTCTTAAGTCAAACATCTGGTTATATCTTCAAATTCCCAAGTAAACAGTGGACACAGCATGGGGCGTTGGACCTCTAGACAATAAGGCAAATTGACCTGACCGCCTAAATCTCAAATTGGCGAGTTAAGATAAACATACGACCGTTTCATACAAAAACACATAAAGCCTGTTTATATTGCCGTTAAAGTCTCCTGGAGGCTCAGATAAACCACCAAAGTGCTAAAAAATACAGAGGCGATAATTCTAGTCGTTTTTTCACTTAATCAACACCGCCCCGAGAGTATCTCACATTTATTGATAAGGGTGATCGAGAAGGAATATGTAATATACAATTTTAATAATTATGAGAGATTTTCAATTATTAATTTTTAAGGATTAACTTCAAATTTATAGTATTTAGTAACCAATAATTATGTGTTTTCTATGGTATAGTTAAGTAATCCAAAACAACCCTTTCCACAGCGGCGCATCATCACCAATTGCTTATTTATTATTATGAACTCTAACCTCATTAAGTTATCGTTACTACAAATTTTCTGTGTTTAGTATTTTCGCCAGTTTTATAGACTCAACTTCCACTCCATTGAGGTATCGTCTTCAAATATTGAAAATATACAGAAAATCTAAGAAACTGAAGAAATTCCAATAAACTGAAATATGAAACACCAAAAAACAAAATAAAAGAAGTAATATTATATATTAATTGCCTTGTACTAATTGTGACGCTGTCTACATAGGGCAGACATCTCAGCAGTTTTTCAATAATTCAAAAATTTGAAAAAACATAAATTCAATTCCAAATATTCAAAAATTTTTAAACGGAAACTAATATATGAAAAAGAAAATTTTTAGAAATGGTTCACATTCATAAGAAAGAAAAAGCTATAAAGGATGGAAAGTACCCAAATAATTTGAGTCAAATTTATTATTTAGTAAAATCTAATACAACTACAAATAATTTAATTGATGACTGCTACATATTTTTGAGATAAAAAACTGAGAAATTAATAAATTTCTAATTTTATTTTATTCTTATTTTGATATTCAAGATGTAGGTGATCTATTAATTAATATAAATGAGCAAATTGTCAGTGTCATTACCTTATTTTGAAAAAACCTAGAATTGGTCGAAAAGTTAAAATTTTCCTCACTTCCAACTACGACAAAAACGTCGATTGACATTACGCTCTACAGAGAAGATGTAATCCAATATTCGTCGAGGCATTAGCCAGGAAAGTAGTTGTTTCCTCCTTTGAAGAATGGCAGAATATATTTTCTAAATATTACAATTTCGAAATTATTTCAGAGGTTTTGCGGTGATCGTTCAATTAAATCATGACCAATTTCGACATACTACGTTAAAGATGATCAAAAAGCACCTTTTCGTGAAATTGGCGTATTTTTCATCACAACAAATTTCCATTATCTTTTCTTTTTAATTGTTCTAATTACTTTGTTGAAAGTTTCGCCGGGAGTAAAATGCATTAATTGTAAAGAGTTGTTTTCTGCGTCGGTTGGCAGATACGAAAACAAACTTTCTAATTTCTTGATTGTTCACTTCCTGTAAAAGTTGACACATTAAATGCCGAAGTTCTGTTTCAAGAGTTTGTAGCAAGAGTGTTTCGTGATCATATCAGTGATCCTATTTGAAACTCTGTCGTTTTATGAAAACAGTGGACGCTTATTGGAGTTTATTTTCGAAATATGTTAATTCAAATATTTGAAAATCCCGTATTCAATTGAATTAGTGTATTTATATTGATACAAGAAAGAATTTTTTGACATATAACCAGTTTTATTTTGAAAACCACTACCAAAGATCTTGATCTTAAAATTTGAAAATCTGAAATTTGCATTTTATTATTAACAATATCTTTTGTCCACATTCGAAGATTTCCATGCATTATGCATTAGCAAGATGCGTAACTAGAGTTTTCTATTAGAAGTCTCTACAGTTTTTTCAACTTATAGAAACTAAAATTAATTAAGGTATTAAAACGCAGTTCCTCTAGTTTTAGTTCAAAGTAAATATCTTTTTGTACTATTTTCATAAGCTATTTTCAATATGTTTTGTTTTTTATCCATTTCGCATTGAGTTTAATATGTTATAGTCGGGCCAAGGACATTGATAATTGTTCCAAAAAATTTTTTAACAGATTTCGAAAATTTTGTCACTTGGAAACAGAACGACGCCGTAGGTCTATTACCCATAATTTTATGATAATTATAGAAAAAATACGGAGACAAAACAATTTATTCAATGATGCAACTAACAATGGAACAATTTGAAAGGTAAATCACAGTACAATACGCATGCTGTTAATAATTTGATGATGTTCTTCGTCAATATTCAAGTAGGGTTTTATTTAGTTGGTATTTTTGTGACCTATATTCTTTATAAGCTCTTGCTTATGTACGGCACCTTGATATTCAAATCAATCGCTTCAACAGACGATGTTGTCCAAATATTTCATCCAATCGGCATATTATTATGCCAGTGGTGATTTTCAGGTTTCCAGAGACGATGTATTCTTAGAAATAATTATATTATGATGTTTCTGACTCCCTTTTTGACTTCAATTTTTCAAATAATCTTACAGAACAGAATCAATTCCACTGTAGTAGAGTTGTGACCCCAGAAATCCACAAAACGTTACTGGATGATGGTCGATTAAAAAAGAGTTAGCTAGCTAGGCATTCAAAAAGTTAGGTACATCGTATTTTAACTCACTTTTTGCTCACAATGGAACAAAAACAGTGTCGACGGTTTGGCAATGTTTCATAACTTGGATCGAACGTGGGTCTATCACCTCACGTCGGAAATAAAAGGATAATCGAAACAATGGATTGAAAAGGGAAAACCAGCTCCAAAGAAGGAATCTGCAGGCAAGGTCATGGCGTCGGTTTTTTGGGATGTGCGTGGGATAATTCTCATTGACTCTCTTGGAAAAGGAAAAACTATCAACAGTGAGTATTATTGCAACTTATAGTGTAGAAATCAAGCAAAAACGACCGCATTTTATGCTTAGAACAATTTAGAAACAAACTAGAAACTATAAGGCAAAATTAGCAGATTTTCCAGATTACACTTATACTAACGAGGCGTGTAGACATTGTGTTATAATAATGAGTGATTTTAAATACAAAAAAATTGATAAGTGCATCACGATTACTGAATTCAGATAGTACAATAAGGACAAGATTATTCGCGTTAGATAAAAATCTTCCCACGTTCTAATAGATTCATTATTTGATTTAAAATAGTTCAACATTCATTATGTAGTAAATTACAATGGTACAAATTGTTATTTGAGTGAGGAAACGTATAAACGGGTTTTAATAGTACTAAATGGAACCAAAGACGATTTTTTATCTAATGCCTTGCAAATGAGACTATGGTGCTTATTATAATGAAGCCTTTATACTAGATTTATTCGGAAATTGTTTTAGAAAATAACTTCATTCTAATACTTCACCACCAAGTTAGTTTTAATAGCCGCGATTACATATCTCTATGCTAAAATCGAAATTCAAACAGAAATTCTTGCAGAACAACGATTCTTAACGCAGAGACAGGTCCAACGAAGCATGTCAAACTGATCGCGAAGAGTTTCAAATTCTTCTTCAATTGCAGTTCAGATGACGGGAAGAACGCGGTCCTTGAGAATGCCCCCCAAGAAGGAATCAAAGGGTGTCAGGTCACATTACCACGCGAGCCACTCAACGAATCCTCATTTGCCTACTGCAGCGAAGCTCCATCCTGCAAAACAGATGTTAAAGAATGCTGAATCGTTGCCCATTTGTCCACATAACTTTGGACATTCACGTGACCCTCAAAAAACTAAGGACTCATGAGACATTCTGCGTGTATATCCACCTACACACGCACCACAGACAAGTTTGATTCTTCTTCAAGGACTTATGATAGCTTGAAGGCTTCCTCAACCTATCATAAAATGGAACTGAACACAAACAAAATTCCAATCTGCCATCGAAATCATCCTCGGTAGACTCTATAGTGCATTCGTCGTAAATAACGTAAAGTTATCTTTTCAACTAACTCTAGCACCACTGTTTCGTTAGCTCTTACAGATACCGGTTGTCCAGAGCGCCGTTTGTCGGTAACAGAGCCCGTTTTTAAAAATTTCTCGTACCTCGTCCACACTATTGAACGATTTGGTAGAAATAAGTTCGGAAATGATCGTTGATGAAATTCTCTTCTGAAAGCGTGAACTTGCACGTGTTATGAGACACAGATATACGAATATGCTTCATTTTAAGTTTTTCGACAGTATTGCCAGACTTTTGAATCTTGCCGGATTTGTGCCGATTTTTCGAGGGGTTGTCTGACTTATGCCAAATTCTTTAACATATATTATTCAATTCTTGTTGTTCAATAGACTTGAATCAATAATACTTATTAATGAAGTAATTTTTTAACTTTTAAATACAGTGGATTTCATTTATTCGGGTGGAGGGACTGTTATTCATGAATAATTTGAAACAAATTCTCAGAAATCTCACGCACATGTTGCGACTGGAAACAACGACCTTTCTCGTCTGTTGTTGACATCTACACAGAAGTCCAACAACTTTGTTAACTTTAATTTTTGTTTACAACTATTAGGTCAGTGGGGAATTGAAATTGTTCAATTTGAAATTGATATTGTGAGTAGCTTTCCATACAGTTTGTATTCCTTACCTTTGAATGCAATGATGAAATTACAGAAGTCTCCTGCATGGTATTTATATCAGATATAGGCAAAATTTTTCCTTCCAGTTTCTTAGGATGATAATTTCGTTACCAAATGTGATTTTAGTGGTAAGGTAAACAATATGTTCAAAAAAAGCAATCAATTGTTTTAGAAAAAAGTATATCTAGTCACAAAAATAATTTTATCATATACACACACTTTTTCTCTCATCATTTTCATAGGATAACAAAGTTTTTCATTCAACGCACTAATGATTGTTATCAGGCAATAAATGAATCAGTTATAAACTTCGGAGGCTTCTGAGTCTCGAAAAACGATTTTTCCATTATGAGAACGTGGATACTGCAAATGTACCTCGTTGTTTTGAAACGATTGATTCATTGAGGAAATTATAAATCCCTTCATTCCAATTATTGTGTTCAAGTAAATGTACTTGTGAAAATAATGCAAGTAGCTTAAATGAACTAAGAAGCAGTTTCATAGTCTTATTTTTATAATAAACATTTCAGCATAAATAGGTATAGATCTTTGAAATCATACGATCGTTGAAAGCTTAACCAATTGCGTTTTGTAAAGTTGTGGATTGGATATTTTCCACAATTCGAAAAGTTTTTGTTTTTCCACAATTTCTAATTACCTATAACAGTGATCAAAATTTCCAAAGATGCTTGATTTAAACATAATCACTGGACTCAATCTACCAAATTTATTCTCAAAGTGTCTGACGAATACACAAAAAAAAAGCTCTTATTTTTAATTTGTGAAAATAGCTTGTACAAAAAACTTTAATAATAAAAAACTGGAAACATGAATTGTCTTGTTATTCAACCTTTTGCAGGACGCGCTTACTTAGAAGGGTTAGGTTAAAATCTTCTCTCATTTTTTCAAGTAAACCAATTGTCAACCACAATGATCCTACCAGAACCACGTATTGGTTTAAAAAGACTGGTAATGAAATCTTTTGGTGAGATACTCACTGAGAAAGGGGTGCTTATCAACATATACCAACATATACCTCCAAATTAACGATATAAGATGTCTACATCCATCTATGCAAATTCCTTTGTACCATAAGACCCGTGACTGACACACAGATGGCGCTGCTGTTGTCAAAGTACCAACTTTCAAAAGACTTGGTGTGTGAAGCTACTTTTGGTATTGTCAAAATAATGGATTCAAAACAATTTCTTGATGAAAAAAATACTGAACAAGCTCAGTAATGGATTCAAAAGTGTCATTCCGACAACGAAAAGAACCATTTGTTATTCATTTGCTGAATTTCAACATGATCGTACAGACATCGTCGTCCAATAGAGGTGGTTACTCCAGCAAACATAAAAAAGTCTACAAATTGATTATATCCAATTGTATAAATGAACATTTGTCAATGAGGAAGCTTTTTTCGAAGTAGATGCCGCGTTTAGTCACAGTCGTTCAAAAACAACATCGTGTTGACGATTCACAGCAGTGTTTGGTCACGTGATAAATCAAGTTTATATCAATATGGATCCATAACTTCACTCCAAAATCAAAACAATCATCATCTGAGTGGAGTACAACCGGCAAACAAAGTCCAAAGGCACAACATTTAGTTAGGAAAGTTATGCATTGAGTATTTTGGGATGCGCATGGAATATTGTTTATCGACTGTATTAAAAACAGAAAGACAATCAATAACGAATACTATATAGTTGTTGGATCATTTGAAAGTAAAAATCAAGGAAAAACGGCCTTATATATCGTGAAAGAAAACGCTGCTTCACCAAGACAATGCACCGATTCACAAGTCGATGGCAACGATGGTTGAATTGAAGGAATTACACTTCGAATTGCTTCCCTATCCACTGTATAGTCCAGATCTGGTCCCCAGTGACTGCTGGCTACTCGTGATCTCAAAAAAATGCTCGATGGTAAGAAATGCAGCTCAAATGAAGGAGAAATTACTAAAATTGAAACCTACTTTGAGGTAAAAGATTACATTGATGAATAAAATCTATTTTTGACATGTGTTTTTTTTTATTAAATCACGCTACTCATTGTGTACTTGTTGAAATAGATATGTAGCTTGAGGTATAATGAACTGAGTCTTCCTTCCAGATTTTGCCTACGAACGTCGTTATTTCAAGAGAATATTTGTTTAGGAATATGTTTCCTAACCTTGTAATATAATCAAATTATACTTTGTGTATTATATCAATTTAATTATCAAGGTGTTATCAAAAACAATTGATTTATTGTTTAAAACAATAGAAAAAAGTGAATTATATATCATGAAACAAAATTTTTGTGCATTTGTGATTCAAATTAAACACAATGTACGTCTTGGTAAGGTGTTGCATATTTTTTTCTGCTTTTTCTTCTATATATACAAATGAAGTTGATGTTGATTTCATACAAACCAGTCGAAAATTTACTACTGACCTCTATAGGACCATTGCAAATAGGTACAGAGATAATTTTGTATTTAGTCCTTTTTCGCTACAAGTTCTTTTAGCACTCACATGTGAAGGAGCACGAGATGAAACAAGACAACAATTGATAAATGTTATGTTCCTACAAAATTCAACAGACATGGTTCGAAACGCTTATAAATCCATATCAGAAAATAATGATCACAATTTTGGAGTGGATTTGATAAATTCCAATGCCATTTTCGCTGATCTCGACGTTAGTCTTAATCCTAATTTCCAACAAATCGCTTTGGACGCATACCGAGCTGAATTCCAGAATTTGAATTTCGCGGATAATGTTGCAAGTGCTGATAGTATCAATGCATGGATAGATTCTCAAACTAATCACAAAATCACTAATCTAGTGACCTCTGATGATGTTATGTTTGCCAATTTGTTGTTGATTAATGGAATTTATTTCAAAGCCAGTTGGGATAAGCAATTCACGGAGGAGAAAAATATGAGAAAATTCTATAATTACGGAAGAGAACCATCCAAAGTTCCTTTTATGCGCATGATTGGCTCATATAACTGTTACACCGATAACGAGCTGGGAGCTAATTTCATTGAACTACCTTATAAAGGTGAGAGTATTTTTTCAATAGACAAATATTCATTATTCTAATTTCACTAATATGTTCAACCATGTTAACGGAACATATTTTGAACAACCAAGAACTCTTCATTTGTTGTATATGTAAATAGATCACCATTTCTTGCTGAGATGCTGGAAAACCCAGTGTTTACAGCTGACCTATCAATCCCATCTTCCCCTTCTATTCCAAGCGTTTCCAGGTGTTGTTGAGGCGACAGTACCTTGATAGAGCTCCTGGTGTTATATGTAGATAAGTTGTTAGCTAATCAATTTTGTTATTTTCATCGTGACTTGTTAATGTGAAGAAAACAGAATGTAACTTTTTCTAGTCCCACAGAAGTCTCAATGTGGGTATTTTCGGGTCCTGTTTGATTTTTTTTCTCATACATCTTCTCCTAGAACTCCATCCATAACTAAAAATGTTGAAATACGATCTATGTTTCAATTTTATGTTCATTTTGATATTCATGTTCTAGGTGATCTATTGATTAAATATAATCTCACAAATTTTCAATGTCATATTTTGATAAAGTAAGTCGGAGCGGGAAAATTCTACATATTATTCTAAATAGATTTTTTATCAATAAAAGACAAAAACTGAAGATGACTCATCACAAAAAATATATGAAACGGTCTAAAAAGTGAAAAGATGATGAAAATTATCCCACCATTTTTAGTATCCTACTTACTGATCCTTTTGATATGCCTTTGACGCACTTTCAATTAATAAAAATGCCTCTAGATGAATACCGATTATTCCAATCCCTATTTTTCACTTTGGTCTGTAAATACTAATGATAGATCCATAATTTGATAATTATTATTAATTTAGCCAAGAAATATCCATGGACTCATCTGTACTGCGTGAAAAAATTACCTAACCTAACCTAACCTTACTGCCGAGAGGACAATAAGTTGTCATATCATCGGAGAACCTAACCTAACCTAACCTAACCCTACCTAACCTAACATAAGCTAACTTTTTTTTGCCCTGAGGTGGGGTGCCTATTGCGCCTTCCTCGCAACGGGTTGTGCAACGCTGCAAGTTTGTCTCTCCCATCTCACTAAACCACCCTCCTCTTGAGTGCTCCTTGGAAGTTATGTACTCCGAGTGGACAATAAGTTGTCATATCATCCTAGCCCAAACTAACCTAACCTAACCCAACCTAACCTAACCTAAACTAAACTAACCGCAGTTTGCTTTTAGAAATTGCTCATATGAATCACTTAACAGTCGTGGCACCCTTTGTTCAAATAATTTTTTTTTCCAATTTCAGTTGATAGTGATTATTAAATTTTCTAAACTCTAGATCATTACCTTCTCAAACATTTGCGTGTTTGGTACCCCACGTGTTTTATCTTGATAAATTTCTCCAATAATTCTTAAAAGAATTTTTTCACTTTTCTAATTACAGTTTACGTACTAAAATCAAAAATATTTCTACTATTTTAGGAGAAAACTTAAGCATGATCATAATTTTACCAGTAAGTAAGAATGGGTTGGAAATCATAGAGAAAAACATCTTCCGTTTTGGTGAAATACCACATTGGGATGAAAAATCAGTTGATCTCACTCTACCAAAGTTCAACGTAGAAACCGCGTACCATTTTGCAGATATCTTGAAAGTGTTGGGAATCAGGAAAATATTTAGTCCACAAGCACAATTGGAAAATATTTCTGGAAGTAACCTTTACATTACAGACATAGTTCAAAAAGCATTTATTAATGTTACTGAAGCTGGTACGGAAGCTGCAGCGATAACTGTTGATATTGTGGGTCGTTTTGCAGAGAGAACATTTGATATTGATCATCCATTCATGTTTTACATACAAAAAAACGGAGTCATACTTTTTACTGGAAGAGTGAATAACATTAAGAATGTTTAATGGAATAAATATAATCGAACTATTTCCAACCAACACAACTACGATAATAAATTATTATAATAAGCAAATTGTTTGTTGATTGATAATAAAATCAGCATGCTCGACAAAAATCTAGTGATTACTTTATCTAGCAGCTACAATTAATGACTAGATCATTTAGTTTTGTCTTTTGCTCAGATGATATCTCAATCTATGTTCGTAACTTGAGGAAAAGTTTTTCATTTTGCCTTTGACCAATTTCACTCGAAGATCAAGGGATATAACAAAAATTGTAAACCATGGACCGTCTAAAACAATCCTTGGCTCTTTCTATGGAGTTGCTACAATATTTCAGCATTGGAATTGATTAGGTTAGGTTAGGTTAGATTAGGTTAGGTTAGATTAGATTAGGAGACTTTCATCTTTTTGTGATGGAGTTTGAATGTTAAGTCTAGCACCAGAAAATTTTTCTTCGCGGTTGGTGAAAGTTCCTTTAGAAGATTTTATTTTGCTTTATTTCACTATTTCTTCAACCAGTTTTCTATCTTATTGAGGTGAAGCTGAAATGTCCTCAGCTAATATGGCTGCTAATACGTCAATGTTATTTGGTAGTTCAGCTATGAAGAGGTTATGGAGTAGCTACCACAGAAAACTGCCTCTAGTTGTATTAGTTTATCATTTTTATTAGTTTATTCAAGAAACTTTTTTTTTCCAAGATCACGGAATTTAAATTTAATCATTCATTTTTTTTGAAAATAAGCATAAAAACCGGTCAAATCACATGGATCATATTAATATTTCGTAGTGGATTACGATTAGTTTCAATTAGGGTGGTAATGGCGAGGGTATAATTATTTTATTTTTTCAAAAAAGAAAAAAGAAAGATTCTTATTTTTGTTATAAATCAGTCGACTCTTATACAAAAGACTTTTGACAGTACTCATTCTAAAGTTTTGTTTTTGATTAGTTTTTTTCAAAAATCTCATCAATTTAAAGATATTTGAGTTTGAATGTTTTCAAATTTTGGGGTTCCTCAAAAAAACGAATTTCTTTGATTTATCAGCTACATTGGATCTTGCTGAAAAAATCAAAATTTTTCATGAAAAACGATAGAGAAATATGCGTTTTTTCAAAATGAACAGTTTTGTTAATAATTCTAAAAGTAACAACTTCAGAATAAAACTTTGTAGAAAAAAGTTGCTTAGAGTTAATGAATCTATAGAACTACGAGATTATTTTGATGAAATAAATTTCCGTCTTCAAGACAATCGACATTGATTATCAAAATTTCACTGGAAATCACTGGTACCTGGTGAAAAGGTATTATATAGCAGATAGATAGCTTGAATAATTTGGCTACATATAAATGAGCGAATTGATCATACGACCACCGTAAACTCTCATTATGAGAATCGATATTTTTCCCAGCTTGGTGGTAAATATAGTTGCCTTATAAATAATTTATTATATTTTATGGGAATCACGAAAATAATAAAATCAGTTTTTGAAAAGCGTAAAACAAGTCAATTCATAAATTTATAAATAACAAGCCTCCATAAAACAATGGTAAACTGAAATTTTATGGCGTGGTTATCTGTATTTTTTACAGCATTTCTATAAAAACTGCAATGAAACTCAGTTGATACGTTTTTATATTATTTACGTGTAATAAATTGATTATTTGATTACAAAATTTCAAATAGTAAATCTAGTTATCAAGTAATATCGAAACGATTAAACTTGTTAATAGAAACAACATAAATACAATTACTATTGAACACATGCTATCTATCTTTTTCTAAACAAAAACTGATATTTCGAATTTTAATATAAAATGAAATATTTAATATGTTGAGGTGACACCAAGAAATAATTTTCATAAATCATAACGTCCGGAGATTCGAAAATTATTTCAAGCTAGTCTCAAAGGCCAATTGGTGTTTTTCAGCCAATTTCTATTTTCTGACATTGAGAATTATGTCACCAATAATACCATATCACATTATTTTTCATTCAAATATCCTAATGTAAAATTTGTTTTGTATCATCGGCGAAACGATAAGGCATTGAAACACACCAAAATTTTAACATATTTCAAAAACAATAAACAAACTATAAATGGCTCAAAAACAGAAATCTTGCGACTTAGATGTATAGCTAGTTCGTGGAAAGAATATTGAAAAACCAGGTAGAAATATTCAATTCGCTGATGAAAAAAGAATCTAGAAATTGAGGAAAATCCGCATAAGACAACTCGAGAATTTGCCGCTGACGATGATGTGATTAAATCAGCCATTTCCAGAGTTTTGCATAAAGAAAAATACCAACCTTCCAAAGTTCAATTAGTTCAGGAGTTAAATGAAGATGATCCTGATAGAAAACAAAAATTATATAAATTGATGAACACAGAATAGAACTGTAGATATTGGAGCAGAGAAAATCCTCAATCACATTCAAAATCCTAAAAAAGTGAGCGATTGGACTGGATTTTTTGATTATTGCCTATATAAAAAGACTGTTTCCTGATGTTAATCATCAAAATGAGATATTTACTACCAATAAGACGAAGCCCCACCGAATTTTCCACGTACCGTTAGAAATTATTTTTAAGCGAGGTTTTTCTCAATAAGTGGATTGGAAGTCTTGGAATGATCAAATGGACGGCTAGATCCCCCGATTTGACTCCTCTCGATCACTTCTCATGGGGATACTCAAAATCTGAAGTATATTTTAATAGACCAGACAATTTAATAGTAAAGATAACGGAAGAAATTTACAAAATAACCTCTCAGGTCATACAGAATGTTGAACTTGAATTCCAAAATCGACTCGGTTATTATCAAGAAATGAATGATGATTATTACCAAAATTTTTCATTTTAGTAATTAATTTTCTCAGTCTTGATTGTACTAAATTTGAAAAACTTCACATTGCTGAACGGAGGAGTAAAATCCCTTTCCAACAAGGTGCCACACAACCCCCTTTCTCATTTAAAATTTTCGAGAGAATGCTTATAATTCAGAGGTGGTGCTGGAGGAGGATGATACTGTAAATTGTCGAATTGAGAATGAAAAACAAACTGTTTCAGAATTTTTTCACATGATAACTACGATAATTATCCATAGATAATAATCTATTCGCCGGTAGAAGAATTATTTAATGTTGAGATACCTAAACTAGATTGGATTTTCGATTTATAAATTGAACCAGAAACTCAGCGTCAAGACTGTGAAACGTTGGGAGATCTTTAGCTATATATATGAAATCTCATATACGAGTAACAATAAGCACAATGATTGTAACTCCTATATCACTAAAAGAGAATAAAAGTGACAGGGAAAACCACTAGTGAGGTCTTTTCATAACTTTCACGTACCGCTCGCCGTTCACCGTCTGGCTTGCCCTCCGTAGCTAGAAAATTATACCTTTTATAAACCAAATATTATTGGTGTACGGCATTTTTGTATGAACCTATTGTATTTTCAAATGGAACAAAAATATACGAATTCCGCGAATATTGATAATACGACCTATAAAAAGAACTAGAAAAGTATCCGAAAATTATTAATACAATTGATAAGACGTTGAAAAAACAAAAGATATCAAAAGTTTCTTGAAATATACAAAGATAACAGTTAATATTTCGAAGATGAAGAAAAATACTTCAATAATACTTTTTTGAGAATAGGTTTTATTATAAAAATTATTTCTCCTCTTCAATATAATCCCCTCTCCTTTCCAAAAACTTTCCATACGTTTTATCCATTGATCGAAGTAGTGCTGGAAGTCTTCTTTGGTGAGGGTCTTTAAGAACTCTGTCGTTTTTTGCTTTACCGCTTCCATCGACTCAAATCGGATCCATTTCAAAGCAGATCTTTTTCTACCCTTCCTAACCTTTCAAAAAAATCTGAGCAGATCCCTTGACGCAACAGCTTTTGGACAGGAGTCAGATTGTTTGTCATCAACTTCGCGCAGACTTTTGTCATGTGATCCGGATGCTCATTCGATGATCTGCACGTACAATTGCATGGACAAGATATTTAAATACCCAACGCACTACTCATTTTTTACCTCACCGATTTATGGCTCCTTCTAGGTCGCAGTCTCGTTTAATAGCCAGACCTCGTATTAACCTTTTTTAATGGAACATTTGACATAGAATTGACAGAATTCGTGCTGCAAATATCTTCAAAGAGGATGTAAACAAACTAAATGGCGATTAAAACAGATGCTTCGATCGGAATTATTTTATTGGGGAAAAAAACATAAAATAATTACTTTATTATTTCTTATAATCCGGTCAATTTGGACATTCGAAGTTGCATAAATTTCCATCAAGCTGAAAATGAGTGAAATTGCTTAAAATACAATTGAACCTCGAAATTGAATGTTCCCCATCATTTCTGTGTACGGAAAAATTTTTATTCAAGGTCAAATGTAAAAAAATGAGTTTTTCGCAATTTTCAGCAAAACGGTGAGTTTTATAATGAAAATACTTCAGACAAAAATTGTAGATCATAAAATTACCTACAAAAAACGTATTATTTTCCTACAAGCCACTGTTTCTGAGATATCATGATTCAAAAAGTTGTGAAAGTTGTCGTTTTCAATGGTTTCATCAAATATTGAAATGAACCGAGACTTGTTGTCAGTATTTGCAAGAAATTTCTATTTGAACTGTCATAAGTTCATCAAATAAATTATCAATTGACGAAGATGTTGCTAAAGTTCGACGATGTTATTCTGCAGCTTTGTTATTTCTCGTAAATGATGGGAAACACTGAAATTTCATTTTCAATTGTATTTCGAACAATTTTACTGATTTGGGTCCAGTTTGACCGGACTATTAGTGTACATCACGGTTGGTTCGGAGCAATTACGCCTAATATTAGAAGTTCTATTTGATATGGAGTTTTGGTAAGATTAACATGAACATTATTAACATAACAAGTGATATACTCGGTTACAAAGAAGAATACAATAGTTTTCTTTCATTTACAGTCGAATTTTCGTTTTGGAAAATGCAAGCAGTTACACGTGCAAACTTAAGTCGCTGACTGCTGCAGGTCAGAGATAAACAACAGCAAATCAAACGGCCGAGCGACGCGAAGCTCCGAATAAAGTTGAACGGAATCAATATCGACAGCATCGAAATCTTTCGTTTTCGCCCTATCGAGCTGCATTCAATTATAACGTAGAAATCGAGTACAGTTTATAGCAAATCGTTGCTATTGGACCAATGGACGTTGTATGCCAAGGCATTTGAGTTTGAAATTGACGCCATTAGTACCGCCACCAGGACCATTACATTCATTGGTTTCCGGAAATGGGCCAGATTCTAAACATTATTTGACTCATATTCAGCAATAAAATAATTGTATTCAAATGACGTCATTTGGTGCGACAAAAGTTATTTTAGAAAATTTTATGCCAACTTTCAAGATTAAGGGTCAAATATATCATTTAACAAGACTAAAAATTCTTGCAAATTTATTTTATGGGCAATTCAGGAAGACAATTGGTGGCGTTATTCACGACCAATATCCTCATCTGTCTGTATGTATGCAATTTTTTTCAAATGTATTTTTTCTTGCAATAACTCCACCGATAGACCAATTCGAAATCAACATTCATCGTAAAGACAAGACAATGTCTTTTGGGTCAGCTAGTAAAGATATAATTACGATACTAGATACAGGGTTCAAGGTTAATCAGTGGATTTATGTGTGAGTAGTTTCAGGAGAGGAAAAATTCAATTATAAGAATATGTATATAAAAATGAATCCTAATTTCCCTTGGTCACGCTATCACGTGTGAACGGCTGGACTGATTTCTCTAATTATTTTTTATTGTGTTTGTTATTGTCAGAAAAAGGTTTGTATGAAAAGAAAAATTGAGAAAATTCTCCGGAAAATTTACTAATACTTATCCAACATTTTTATACTTGCAAATATCGTCATAGAGGATATCGTGAATATAAAGAACAGAATGATAGAAATTTTTGGATCCTGCTATGAAACAAATGCATCTTGGTTGCTTGCAATCATTACAAATAAGTTGTCAAAATTTCTGGCAAATTTTCTTAGAAGATCCATCCATTCAACCAATTCAAACATTCTTCATCAACTCAAAGCATTTGAACAACTTTCGGTGCCGTTTTAACGTCTATTGACGGAAAAGTCTTTTTTACATAGTAAACTGTTGCATCCGAATACGCAATAAGAAATATGCATTCTCAATTCACTCTTTAGATAGCTATAACTCAATAAAAAAGTTTTATTCTATTAAATTTGATCTGATTTTAATCATCGAAATGAAGTATTAGTCAAATTTGGTTGGTTTTGAACGCCGCATTTTTCGCGGGCTTTGGATGACGTCAATTATTAGCTTACTTCATATATATGGACAGTTGGTAGAAAAAGTCTTTACGTTATGGTGCTGACAATATTCATTTTCTCTCTCTCGTGCGAGACACTTTATTCATTCTGCGCATGCTTGAGAATCGCAGAACCAAGCTGAAATCTCGGAGGATAGAGATATCGTTATCATTCTGTCTTCCTTAGTGAGAACAGCTTCCACTTATAGAAACTGTCCATATAAAAGTATGACTTTAAGTATTAGAGCTATTTTATAGGTTATAATATCGATAAAGTCATGGAAAAAGTTGAAAAATCGTTTTATAGGTATTATAGTGTATCTGAGTGTGAAAACTCTTCTTCTTCTTCTTCTTCTTCTTCTTCTTCTTCTTCTTAACGTGCCATATTAAGTCCCATTGACGTTGAGGATCAGCTTGGTAGAACTCTCTCTATCTTGAGCTAGTCTAAATAACTGTCCTGCTTCCCTTATCCCAGTCCATTTTATAACATTCTTCAACCAAAAAACTTGTTTTCTTCCAATTCCTCTATGACATTCAGCTTTACCAATCATAATCAATTGAAGGATACTAAACCGGCTACCACTACCATTATGTGTTCCAAATAAGTGAAAATTATATTACAAGGAAACTTCATAAAGTTCATTTTAATGCTTTCACTCCTTTGACCTTAGTCAATGTAAAATCTTGTTTAGATGCGAAATATGGAGTTATCATTAATGCCATAATGTCAGAAGAATAATCAAACTCTAAAAAGTCTTCAGGAACACAAAAATAAACAGTATGTTGGTTCCAAACACAACCAAAACCCTGCTTTAAAATTCCAGAACGTATCTACCAACTGAGGTCACGACCAATGATGAGACGTTCATCAAATTTGCACCCTTTATCTCATTTTGCACTCTTCAATAATCATTTTATATAATTGAGAATAAATTTGGAAAAAGATAAATAAGTGAAATCGAAAATAACATGCATATTGCTAAACAACTGTCTCATTTTGGAAAGCTTTTGCTTCGGAAACAAAATATAATTCTTCTTCAGAAAAGGAGGCATATGCCATAGTAAAGGCTCTTCAAAAATGGTGACATTTTCTGATTGATTAACTTTTTTGTCCAACATTGGATCAGTCCATTTTATGAGTGGCAATGAAACAAAGACCAAAAATGAAAACATACCGCGAACGACATTTATATAGGTCAGGAAAAGAAAATATTGTGGCTGATACTTCTTTAAGAATATCAACTGCAGCAACGCCTTTTACCATTGAATTGAAGTTGAAGTCTATACAATCTGTATGAGTATAAGGTATTACTGAATTCGTTGCAAAAATCTGCCTTACTTTTTAAAAGATAAACTACTACTGCTCCATTCGAGAGAATTGATTTTGATTTTAAAGGACCATTTCCTTCAGAAAATCACAAGTACATGCTAACTCATCATGAGTGGTTTTCTGACTAAGACTTTTGTTTTCTATCTATGGTAATCCTACGTATTTACATGGTGATCGGGGAGCCTCGTTAATGTCTGAGCTGAAAACTGTTGAATGTTGAACCAAGTCGTATAACTATAATGCAAGAGGAAACAGACAATGTGAACTATATAATGGTGTTATTTGGAAAACGATGTCAAAAAAAATTAATACCAAAAAGTGGCACCAAGTTCTGACTGAATAATTCCATTCATTAAGGTCACTGTTATGTAATAAAGTGCACGTCACATGCACGTATCTCCAATCAACCTCAGTGATCCGCAAATGGGTCTTCAGTTCCTACTTGGCTACCTACTCCTGGTCCACTATTTTTAAAAAAACAAGTGAGGAAACTCAAATATGAATCAATTGTAGGAGAGGTTGAGCTCGTAGAAGTTAATTCTGACTAACCAACTAACATTTTAAATTCCATTTAGTTTTTTCGTAATTTTATAAAAGCTTCATAAAGTCTGCAATAAATGCTTTATGCTTAAAACTATTATATCTTATTAAAAAGTCTTGGCAGTGCTATTAAAACTGAAGGATAAAGTTTATTGGTTTTCGGCAGCAATGTGGTTCTAAAAGTGTAAATGCTCTACTGCCTTGTTACAACATTTCAGTTTTGTAGAGTAGTTGAGAACTAAAGAACTTTAACATGGGTGCACCAATAGGCAGGCAACATTTACAAACGTAATGACAAAGCTTTTTTAGAACTTTATTCTGATAAAGCTATTTAGCTTTATGAAATCTGTTTATACTACTATGACTCATTGATTTGCATTTTTTTTTGGAATTTCTTATAGTTGGTTTGAAACTGATAGTAATTAAATAACGTCTTTTTTCAGACTTCTTAAAACGAGAAGCAAAGTTAGGTTATGTTATCTAATTGCATGAATTTGCAGTTTATTGTGTTGTGTAAGAAAATGTCGCCCAAATTAGAAAAGTGGTTAAAAATGAAGAAAACCGGAAATTTTAAGAGAAAGGCTAGAAAAACTTATGTTTTATGGTTTATTTTCTAGAAGATATTAAACTTTTAATGCAGTCATATGTAGTTATTGCATACCCATAGGAATACTATTAACTTTATTCCATTTTCGCCATTTTTTCTAAAGATTATGTAGGGGCCATTTTGTAGTAATATTGTCATTTGAAACTTTCATGCCGTCTGTCTTAATAATTTCTAGGGTTATAATTTTTTTTATAAATGTTTTACTTTTATTGTTATACTGTTTAGACGCGTGTTGTATTTCCGAATGAGAAAAAAAAATACAAGTTAAACTTTAAAAGATTATTTTTATTTTCAATTGAACAAACTATAATAAATCGAAGGCGCGTGCAATAGACACTCGTATTTTATACGTTTTTTACAGTAAACTTGCTTTCGTTGGAAAATTTTGCTCTGGATTTCCGATTAATAATCTATAAAATATTTTGTTCATATTAAATCTCCAATAAGCCATAATGAAGTTTTCAGCGACATACAAATTGGAAGTCATTTCATAGCATCCAAAGAAACATTTTGTTTTAACAGATGCTAATCCTGTCTCCTTTTATTACTGTAAAGAAATTTTTCTAGGAATTAAGTCGAAAGAGTAAGCTAAGTGTTTTAAAGAAGTTTTGATGATGATCATGTTTTTTTCACAGCTGTTACGTTGCTGTAATAGCTTTCTTCTGAATGCTTATAAGCTGTAGCATTGATTTTTGAGTTAAGCTGTGAGAGGCATCTTAAAGGTGGGCCCTTCTTGCTTTAGGAATGTTCCGAGGGAAAACACAGATATACCACAATTACTCATGTGTGTTAGTAATCATTAAATCCATATCAAGAGGTGGTGTCAGTCTCTTCCAACAGCAATGATCAGTCAATACATGAGTCTCCATTCCGTTCAGAACTCGCTACGTGAAATAAGATACTTGAGGGATTAGATTTAGAATAAAAAAGAGAAAAATTATTTTATATTTATTGTTAATTTAGATCACTTCATTAAAGGAAATGTCATTTTGCAAACTTATTTCACAAAACCTTATAACTAATAAATATGTGAAGAGTTAGGAAGCTACGTTCGATTATCTGCAAACCCATTCGTTGGCTCGATACATAAAATATCCCGAAGAAATAATTTTCGTCGGAATAAATCGAAATTCATATTCCACCGTAGCATAAGTGCAGTTGTTCCGATTACCAGATCCCATATAAATTCAGTTCTCATTTCCTGAATCTACCAATCGAATAATCTTTATTGAAATTACCAGACACTTTTCAGGAATATATAGCACTACATAAATTTTAATCTATGTTGAATGGTATATCGACATTTTCACAAGAACGATTCATGTACATTACAAGACGAAAGGAAGAGACGGAGACAGAGAGAATATCCAGTGATGAATTTTGGGAAGACAAAAGAGATGAGATTACACAGACGTGCTCTTTCCAAGATATCTTGGATCCTGTTCCGGAGGGTTGGTTTGACTAATAGCCCCTTCGACGTTGTATGTGTATTGTCATATACAGGTATCAACTGAATTGTTGAACTAATGTTAACGTCACCTATGAATAGTCTAATAGCGAATCATTTCTAAGATTCATTGTGCAGCCAACTGCGAGTTAAATATGATGATACAGACATAGGTTCACTCTACTACGATTGCGAATATCGATTGAGATCACAATGGGTTTAATAGATAATATATCAGAAGATACTGGTCCTCTGTTTAGTGCTGGTATTATCTCCACTATTATATGGAACGTCTTCTGTATGGTTTTCGATAAACTGTTCAAATCGATAAGGTATTCGATTATAAATTACAAAATACACACACAAGATTAATCATTTGTCCCCATCTCCACCTTTTCATTTGCTTCAAATCATTTTAGGAACACAAAGTAATCGAAAAGAGTTCAGATGAATATGCTATATGAAGAAATACATTATATAATACAGTTCTGCTAATGGATGGCGACGGATGGACAGTGACATTATGGGAATGGAACTCCATCAAAACGATCATTTTTCTCTCAAATTCTCCATTAAATCGTGTGAACAAATCAACTTGATTTTATTTACCTTTTATTTTCCATTTTTTCCAGGTAATAATCAAAATTGAATCTTTGGAAAAGTTTCTACTGCTGGAAAAGCGGCGTTTGCTTTATTGGAAGAATTGTAAAGGTTAAAATGTGCTTTCCATTTGTCTCAGCATACAAAATGGAATAAATTCTGAACAATACTCGACAATAAAATTAATTTGAATATACCCTTAATAACATGAGAGGATATTGACGAAGCAGTTGAACCATTCACAAAATATATCAAAGGTAATGTTTGGATAGATACCCCTAATAAAAAAAACAATAATGAGGATTTACCTATCTCAATAAAGGAAAAATCAACTGTAAAACGAAGATATAGGAAAATCTAGCATAAACTACGTGTCCCTCAAGATAAAACGAAACTAGCACCCAACAATTTACCAAGTTCACAGTGTAACTGAAAGAATTAGCCAAGATTTTGAAAAATTACAACGGAAAATATTGTTCTGCAGTGTTTTTAGACATCACTCAAGCCTTTGAGAAGGTTTGGCATGATGGTCTTTCATTTGAAATCAGACAATCCTTGCCTATTGATTACTGCCGTTTCCTTCATTCCTACCTCCTCTTCTTCTCTTCTTCTTCTTCTCATTTTAAGACTATGTCTTGTGTTTTCAAAGAGGTAACCTAAGTTGTGACTCCGAGGACCAGCTCTCATACCAGCGCTTCCAGGCGGTCTCTCTTCCTTTGTGATTTTCGCCAGTCGATCGTCGTCCATTCTATTGACATGATCTCTCCATGCTCTTCTTCTAGTTCTGGCCCATCTCACTATATCCGGAACGTCACACATTCTTCTAATTTCATTGCTCCTTATTCTGTCTCTTAGTGTTTTCCCTGTGATTGAGCGTAATGTCTTCATCTCGGTCGTTCTAAGAATCCTCTTAGTAGTTGCAGTCTCCGCCCTCGTAGCTATGGCGTATGTCATTACTGGTCTGACACATTCCTACCTCCATGATCGTTATTTCATTGTTAATTACTATGATGAACAAACACCACTATACAAAATAAAGTTCCTCAAAGTGTCCTGGTACCGCTGCTTTACCTCATCTTCACGGCAGATCTACCAACTAACAATGATGTACATATTAGCAGCTACAATTGCAGATGACACCATCCATATCATCATCGCACAGAGATCCTATAATTGCATCAAATACAAAATAATCTTCACCAACCGTAATATCGGCAAATGTTTCTCTAAACAAATCAAGCCCTACCACAACGAGATGATGTCAAATTACTTGGCATACACTTGGACAAGCGATTAACCTAGAGGTCATACATATTCACCAAACGCAAACAGTTGGGTTCCAAACCAAGGGATTTTCACTGGCTAATAGATAGGATATCATAATTATCTTTAAAAACCAAAGTACTGATCTACAAAGCAATCCTCAAGCTTATATGGATCTACGGAGTCCCATTGTGAGAATTAGCAGCCAAATCTAATATTGAAATTCTGGAGGAATTCCAATCCTACGGATTATCGAAGATGATTCATGGTTTGGGCCAAATTTCTTCATAATTCGTGGCCTCTATGCCCTAGCGATTAAAGCTAAAGTAACAAATTTATCCATAAGTTATAAAAATAGGTTGAACCTCCACCCAAACAGACTGGTGTATAACCCGATGGTGCAATTAACAGTTCAGCGTAGACTCAAGAAGCATATTCCTTATGACCTAATTAATAGCTTTTAACGACTGTTAGGATATGTCCAAAAGACAAACCTAATTGAACAAGTTATTAATTATGGTTGTATGAGAATTTGTATTGATAACTTCGACAGTTAGGTTAGGAGAAGACAAACTATAGTTTCAAATTCATAGAATGAAAATATGGAATATATTTTAATTTTCCGAAAACTCAATATTCAATTGAAGATGATTAATTATTATTTATCAAACTTTTCCAACTAATTGGATCACGGGTAGGTAAGACATACTCTGAATAAATGGAAGTTTAAATCTACTTTGTTTTTAAACTCTTGAAATCATTAACCAAATGCTCAAATTTATTGGGAAATCATTGAAAGTTCTTTGGAAATATGAGAGAAGCTTCGACTTGAAGAATGAATTTTGATTATACCGTATCAATCATTTTTAATATCCTATTGAAAACTTCTAAGAAAACATAAGTTGCAACCAAAGCTAACAAAATTATTCATACTACATGAAACTTCCATTATAAATTTAAAAATACCGACTTTTCAGCAAGAATTTTATCTGAGAAATATTGAAAATCTATGAAAGGTTCAATATTAGTGATAATTGGATATGAATCGAGAAGTTTTTATGATTTTATCATTACAACCTCTCTACCATTATTATTATTTTGCGAAATACTCATCCACCCAACTTAGAGCTGGTATCAAAAGGATTAAGTTCACATAATTAACTTGCACTCTATGTGGCACAGCCTTCTGGATGTCGGAAAAAGTGTTTTTTCGCTGTTTGAAATCAATTGCGAGCTCCCAGTACTTGGCCAGTTTCTTCTGGTGTTTGTAAAGAATGTTGTGAGTGGTAGGTGAGGTAAAGTCAACGAAAAGGACTGAATTAACTCTTATATCAACTACGACGATGTCCTTGTTTTCATGCAATATGTTTCCTAGGGTGGGTCAAAGAAACAAACCATTTTTTTTATAACTGACACGGAAAAATTGGTTGCTTATGAATTTGATAACTCAACAAGGAATGGCCATTATATGCTCTATTAAAATGATATAGTTTTGAGAAAATTCATACGAATTCTATTTTTTATCAACAGAAACTTCAAAATGTTATTTTTTTATGTGTAACTATCTTTGTCTACATTCGAAAAAGTTTATATTAATATTTTTAGAGATAAAAAATGTCCAATTAGTTATATAAAGTCTTTTTAGTACAATTTTTAACTGTGTTAATAATTTTTGTTGCTAGTAGGGTAGTTTTTTACATGTTTCTCAACATCTGTTTCCATTAACAATAATATACATTTTTTGGATGCCGTATGTTGTATAGGTTCTTATTTTCGTAATTAGGAGTTACTATCCACTGGGCCAAATCCGCTTTTGTGTTTCTGTGTATGAAATAGTTGAACATTGATAAGATACATATATTAGGTTTGGTCTAGTATTTCATAAAAGATCCTCAACCAAATATTGTATCAAACAGAAATATATAGTGGGCACAAAACTCGACTCAAGTCACAGGTTCACCGTCGAAAGTCTCTAGTCTCATTATGTTTTTCGATTTTAATATCTCAAAGTCATTAGTTTTATTTCTATTTATATTTTCTGCTAAAGAAAAAATATCAAACTGAAAGGAATCTTAAACAATGGAAAAGGGTTATTATAAACTAGTTTAAATTCATCAAACCGATAATTTATTTTTAATCAAACTATCAATATTTAGTGTTCTCTGCTTTGGCTCTAATAACAACTTTTTCATTAATCGAAAATTTCATTCTTCATTAAGCGCCGCTCTAAGGTCAGATTTCATAACTGGTGCAGAATTTCTAACCGAAGTTATAAATCTGGGTTACACGTTGGCCAATCCATAGTGGCAATTTCGATATAATGTAAATACTGCTTAGGGATCCTGCAGTACGAGGACAGGTATTATCCTGATTTAGAATGAAGTTTTAGTCCATGAAATTGATGTAGGAAACGACGTGATAGTCTAAAGCCTCTTCTATGAATCGGTTCACCTTTAATTTCCCCGCTGCACCGCCAGTTTCAATAAAAAAATAACTCGGTTTTTGCCTCCATTCCAGGAACCTCCTCCAAAAAGTTTTCTTATATGCAACAATGCGCGAATCTTTCACCAGGTCTTCTATAGACTCATCCTCTTCTATTCTCAGTGAACTGGGGTTAATTTGGGTGCCGTAGCTGGCGTTTTTGGTTCAAGATTAGCTACCTCAAGTCTCACTGTCCAACTACTCACAGCCACTATTCGCGTTTCTCTAAGTTGGACACTAGTGAGCGCCCGATTTATCATCGCCAATGAATAGATCATATCTCTGGAATGTTTTTTCATTCAGGAACACTGTCTTCGATGAAAGTTACTATACTACAGAGGCTGAGTCATGTTAAGGCCACTTCTCGCTGACTTTGGCCTTGTCGCTTGGGAAGGTTTTTCACTCGTTATGTCCATTTATCACTTAGAATGATTGTTTTTTATTAACAGAGTTGTGTATCTGATGACCAACTGATAGTGGTGAGCCGATTAGATTACTTTTCATAAGGATCACTTACCCCTAATTAGCACAATTGGAAACAAGGTGATTAGCGATCATAATATATTATTGGACTGTAGGATTAAGAAACAATTTGTTAAATCATTTTGAAGTTAAAAGAAAAAAGTACAATTTTAAGTTTTTTTACCAGTGATTGTCTATAGTAATAAATAATATTTTCTTTGTGTGGGAACGGCTCCAAAAATTCATCATATCAGCGCGGAAGCCGACAAAATCAATGGAAATATTTGAAAGTTGTCAAAATTTCTACAAGGTTAATATATGAAATTCTTTAGAATGATACGCCACTGTTGTTTTACTCATAATGTACGTGATAATGAAGTACATATAGGTGATATTCTTCATTGAAGACACTCAACTTGTACGAACATCTAATAAATCATGTTGGATGGTTACAAATCTGCAAATCCAGAACTTTTTTTTCCGTTGACTCCGAAGTTATTGATCGTGGAGTGAATCTCCATAAATCTAAATCTTGTATAATTACAAAGAAGTTCAATAACCATTGGATTTATGGTTCGAGCAGATAAGAGAAATATTTACGAGCGCTTTAATTGTGAATTCTCTTTGATAAACCGCTTCGATTTTTCTCTAATAATTTCACCCAATTGACATTTTGGATGTTACCCGCAAACTTGACAAACGCGCTGAATTTGTATTCAGTATTGATTCGCTTTTAATGCATACAAAGTTATGTTATGGGTGGTTGAAATTTTGATCGTAAAAGTTTTTCAGGATAAATAGAAATATTATGATGAATATTTCCACGAATCAAATAAAAAAAATGTTGTTTCAGGATCGATGTTTATGGAAATGAGTTATCGAGATATTTGAATGAGTCTTTAAGTATTAAACAAATACTTTCTTTAAGATAATCAAGTGATCATAACTTCCCGATTATCGAGAAATTGATTCTTTGTATGTTCAAATCAATGCCCATATTGATCAAAGCATTTACGGCAACGTTTCTTAAAGACAGGTCCGAAAGTCAAGCTGTCCGAAAAGAGTTTGAGAGCTTCCTTCAAATATAGTTCGGAGGTCAGGAAAGCTACGTGGTCCTGTTGCAAAAACACGGTCCTTTAGAAGACATTACAGGAAGAAATCACATGGTCTCAGATCACATGACCTAAGCTACTTAACGAAAACTTGTCTGCCTATCCATTCTCCAAAATGGACATCAAGGTTAATCCATATAATGCGTAGTGCGTAAAATGACAGATTTTCGTGAGTCTTGGATCGTTGTCAATTTGTGAATCTACTAGCATTTCCGTATAACTTTGAAGCGTCACGTGACTGTCAATAAAGGAGACGTCCTGCATGGATACCTGCCGATTTCTGTATGTTGAATTTAGTCAGGCTTCAAATTGGTTTCGCTGAATAAGCTCGTTTATGGAACAAAATTGTGCTGCTTCTGATTCCTTGTTTTTTCTTATTTGAATTTTTTTCCTATATTATTCAAATTAATCAAAATATGAATTTACCGAATTATGCAGACGGATTTCATCTAATTTTCACCATTCTCATGTTACACTCAAATGCGATTTCCCCCTGTACATTACTTATGGCAGTTTTTCACATACACACGTTCTATCCTCAATATCTCAGGTTCTATTCAAGATAGAGACTTCGTTTTGGTTTACGAACACTCGCTGAAACACCCTATTTCTTTTGAGTTTCTGAACACTTAAATCGGTTCAGTTCGAGAGGAGGTAGGCGCGGACATTCAATGTGGAGTTATGGATTTTTGTAGGTTTTTGGCAATTTTTCTACATTCAAAGATCTATATCTCAGGTTCTAATATAGCTACAGAATTCGTTCTGGTTTATGAACATTCGCTAAAACACCTTCTTTCTTTTGAGTTTCTGAACACTTAAATCGGTTCAGTTCGAGAGGAGGTAGGCGCGGACATTCAATGTGGAGTTATGGATTTTTGTAGGTTTTTGGCAATTTTTCTACATTCAAAGATCTATATCTCAGGTTCTAATATAGCTACAGAATTCGTTCTGGTTTATGAACATTCGCTAAAACACCTTCTTTCTTTTGAGTTTCTGAACACTTAAATCGGTTCAGTTCGAGAGGAGGTAGGCGCGGACATTCAATGTGGAGTTATGGATTTTTGTAGGTTTTTGGCAATTTTTCTACATTCAAAGATCTATATCTCAGGTTCTAATATAGCTACAGAATTCGTTCTGGTTTATGAACATTCGCTAAAACACCTTCTTTCTTTTGAGTTTCTGAACACTTAAATCGGTTCAGTTCGAGAGGAGCTAGGTGCGGACATTCAATGTGGAGTTATGGATTTTTGTAGGTTTTTGGCAATTTTTCTACATTCAAAGATCTATATCTCAGGTTCTAATATAGCTACAGAATTAGTTCTGGTTTATGAACATTCGCTAAAACACCTTCTTTCTTTTGAGTTTTTAAACACTTAAATCGGTTGAGTTGGAGATGAGGTAGGCGCGACATTCAATGTGGAGTTAAGGATTTTTGTAGGTTTTTGAGAATTTTTTAACATTTAAAGATCTATATCTCAAGTTCTAATATAGCTACAGAATTTGTTCTGATTCATGAACACTCGCTAAAACGCCTTCTTTCTTTTGAGTTTTTGAACACTTAAATCGGTTGAGTTGGAGAGGAGCTAGGCGCGGACGTTCAATGTGGAGTTATGGATTTTTGTAGGTTTTTGGCAATTTTTCTACATTCAAAGATCTATATCTCAGGTTCTAATATAGCTACAGAATTCGTTCTGATTCATGAACACTCACTAAAACACCTTCTTTCTTTTGAGTTTTTGAACACTTAAATCGGTTCAGTTCGAGAGGAGGTAGGCGCGGACATTCAATGTGGAGTTATGGATTTTTGTAGGTTTTTGAGAATTTTTTAACATTTAAAGATCTATATTTCAAGTTCTAATATAGCTACAGAATTTGTTCTGATTCATGAACACTCGCTAAAACGCCTTCTTTCTTTTGAGTTTTTGAACACTTAAATCGGTTGAGTTGGAGAGGAGCTAGGCGCGGACGTTCAATGTGGAGTTATGGATTTTTGTAGGTTTTTGGCAATTTTTCTACATTCAAAGATCTATATCTCAGGTTCTAATATAGCTACAGAATTAGTTCTGGTTTATGAACATTCGCTAAAACACCTTCTTTCTTTTGAGTTTTTAAACACTTAAATCGGTTGAGTTGGAGATGAGGTAGGCGCGACATTCAATGTGGAGTTAAGGATTTTTGTAGGTTTTTGAGAATTTTTTAACATTTAAAGATCTATATCTCAAGTTCTAATATAGCTACAGAATTTGTTCTGATTCATGAACACTCGCTAAAACGCCTTCTTTCTTTTGAGTTTTTGAACACTTAAATCGGTTGAGTTGGAGAGGAGCTAGGCGCGGACGTTCAATGTGGAGTTATGGATTTTTGTAGGTTTTTGGCAATTTTTCTACATTCAAAGATCTATATCTCAGGTTCTAATATAGCTACAGAATTCGTTCTGATTCATGAACACTCACTAAAACACCTTCTTTCTTTTGAGTTTTTGAACACTTAAATCGGTTCAGTTCGAGAGGAGGTAGGCGCGGACATTCAATGTGGAGTTATGGATTTTTGTAGGTTTTTTGCAATTTTTCTACATTCAAAGATCTATATCTCAGGTTCTAATATAGCTACAGAATTCGTTCTGATTCATGAACACTCACTAAAACACCTTCTTTCTTTTGAGTTTTTAAACACTTAAATCGGTTGAGTTGGAGATGAGCTAGGCGCGGACATTCAATGTGGAGTTATGAATTTGACTTTTGACAACATAAGTATTGATTGATTTTATGACGAAGCTATAATTATCCACATAGTCACTGCTGCGGAGCAGCACGGTTCAGGACTAGTAGTCTCATTCAATTTCATATCTTTTCTCCAACGATACTCTCTTTGGGATAAACGACAATAAAGCTCAAAGATTAGGAAATAGAAAAAGTGACTTTGAGTCAGATCTGTTGAATACGGTGGGTGGTCTTCGATATCGTCGAAGTTTAAGAAGGTGCGTTGTTATGAGGAATAACCAATTTCTTTGTCCTCAAATGTGATTGCTTTTGAAAATGACCATCTCAAAAAATGCTTCGTCTTTTTTATTCGACTGTTTTTCGTCAGTGCATATCAAATGAGATTTCATTGATACGCTCATAGCTCCAAGTGTCCAAAATGGCCGAAATTTCAGTGAAAATCTCTCAAGCATGTCCGAATATATATTTATCAACTCATATTTGAACGCTCTGACATGATACAAAAGAAAAATTTGAGAAAAAAAAATGTTTAAATAAATTTGTTATTTCTATTATAAATATGAAGCCACCCACATAATTTACACCAAACTAAATATTTTTAACTTGAGTTTCTTTATTATAAAATCAGTTATAGACCTGGCAACCAAAATTTTTTATCATTACATTTAAAAATTCCAGAACTAATGTTGTCGTCATTCACCTTTACATGCTTGATCCAGCGAGTTTTCACTTCCTTGAAAACATCCAGAAGTAATGTTTTAGTTTATGAATGTAATCATAATTAGCCTAACCAGATGGATTATGGATAGGACACTAAGCCGTAACGCAGTTCACCTAATTTTTTCACAATATTTTTCAACCAAGAATCATAATAACAAAGCTGTTAAGACTAATGATTTATGGAAAAATTCTGTTTAATCATCACCATGCCAATTGAGGCGTATTTTAACTTATTCCGCAGAAGAAATAATTGCAATACACTCGATATAAATGAGAGAAAAGGGCGTCAAATATCATTTACTTCAGTAAATCATCAATATTTGGCGATTAGATATCACCAAATATGATATTTACTAGGTCCTAGAGAGAACTACAAAGCTTGAGCTTATTTAGACCAATAGTATGTTTTGTACTTTAGTTTGAGTATTTAGAGTAACTTTTTTGAGACGATTAAAAACGTCAATTGCATTTTTGACTTGTAAATTATTGTTGTGAATTTTTCCAGGAAAAATTACTAACTGTTGTCCGGTATTCATACAAGTACCGCCGATTCTTGAAGCTTTGAATTTTCAGATGAGACGGTTACATTGGAAAACTTCCAATAATCGTGAAAAAAATCAGAAAATATATAGTAAATATCAAGATATCATGAGTATCCTATGTTTTCACACTGAAACAGAATAATCAATGACTGGATAATTCAGAGCGTTATTTGGAGCATTTTAGAATTAGTGGAAAAAAATTTTAGTCTCATATGCTGAACAGAATGCTCTTTCAACAAACCAAATGCCCAAATCGATAAAAATAAGAAATTTTCCTCAAATTTAATAAATTAATCTGCAAAATGCTTCCGCAACATTCATTCGAAGATTGCTACTTTTGAGTTTTGAGATATCGCAACACTGATGTGAATATGTCAAATTTGATATTGCTATCAAACGGTTTGACATGTTTAATGGTGAAGGTATTCAGAATGTGTGCTATTTGAAATGTTCTCAGATACTTTGATACATTTTGATAAAAAAATTCGTAATCGTACTTAGCTGCAGGACTAATTTCGTTAAGGTCTTCCAAAATCGTCTGTTTATCTTGGAATTACTCATTTTGTACGTAAACTGATATTGAAACATGGTCATGTGACATACCGTGAGATTAGGGCATACTTGGACATTAGTTCCACTCGTATACATTCAATATTGCATCAACATTTGATTGTCAAATGGATTTGTTCGCGTTGGATACCGCATAATTTGACAATCGCTCAAAAAGTCGCACATTCTTTCTTTGACATTCAACGATTTCTACTCATCCCCGCAGTAAAAAAATTGGGAGGTCAACGTTTTTCTACACTGGAAGAATCGCTTGATTCGTTCAAATCTGGAGTTACCCCGATCAAAATGAAAAAAAAAATGTCTGGACAATTGGTCAAAACACATGCAAAATTGTATTGCTTTTAATTGAAAAAGCCATATCCAATTATGAATATATGTTGTATTTGTCTATCTCAAATAGCAGCTCTCGCATTTTCCAGATTTGATCCTTAGCGAGTATTCACCCTTATTAGACCTGAGAAGAATACTCTAAGAAGGGAAGAAATGTCAATCAAATGGAGGAATTATTGCTGAAATATAAGCTTATTCCGAACCCAGAAAAAAGAGATTACAAATAATCTTGAACTAAACATATCATTCGAAAAAAATTATTATAAAATATAAAACGAAATTTTGATGAATATTAATAGATACATATTTTCAAATTATCAATTCCTATCACAAAAACTGATGTGATAATTGTACAAATAAAGTTGTTCTTTGATGTTCCACCCACGAATATATTTTTTAAACCGCCTGTGTTGTTTGTTCGTAGTTTTCTCGATATTACAAAGGCATCACTTTGCACAAAACAATTTTTTTATGCCAAGAATTAAATCAGTTTTTCCAATGTTAAATCCCCATTTCTTATATAAAACATTCTATACCCATATTAGAAGAATCTTCTTTTCTTTTCATCACAAATCGTATACGACTCACTGATCAAAGAATGTTTACTCCAGAAAGGTGGTTACTCTAAGAGCCGTTTTTTTTTCTTGCGTGCACGAACCGATCTGAACCCCCATCCCCATTATATAAGAGAAAAGGGAGAACGAAAACAAAGAAACTTTTTCTATATCTCTTTTCGTGGAAATAGTTTGAGAGTTGCGAACAAAGATTTCCGATGGTCTTTATTCGTAATGCTTAATTCGCAACCAAGTTTCGTACTGCTTATTAACAACTTGTGTATCAATGTCGAATTATAATTAACTAGAAGAAATTGGGTTTTCTGCAGAAATTTTCTAAATATCTATCAAATATTCTTTGTATAGTATAATTTGTGAAATTTCTCGTTCAAGTTCTAGAGATTTAGCTCTAGTTGCTTCGGGAATTTATCCAAAAACTTATTTTCCTGTGAATATCTTTTATGTGGCAAATGAGAAAAAAAAATAATTGGGAAAGTTGTTCATAATCGAGTCCCATACACCAAATTTATAAACCAGTTGTTAATTATTATCACAATTTTTTTATAATATGTTTTTCACTACTTTCTTTGATAAGTGATAAATAAATAAGTTGAAAAACTCAAATTAAATGTTTATTCGATTTTAAAATTTTTCTCCATGCTTCCGGAATTTTCTAAAAGTTGCATGTACTTATTTCCCAGTAACAGATCGAATATAGCGAATTATTCCACTTTGTAATGTCCATTATTCTAAGATCTGGGCATCTAGTATGTCAAAATATCAAACACATTCTCTCAAATAATCTGTCACCAAACTGATTATTGAGTAGGTCATAAATCCTTCGTATAAAATGAGTAGTGGAGCCGTCATGCTTGCATAAATGAGTGCATCAATTACTTAAAGCAAAATACTCAAAAAATCATCGCAAAATTTATAAGAAAAGATGCTGATTCGACGTTCTTTCTTCAAATAATAGTCCAATGATTCTAGTTGGGTTAACAAGACAAAATACTGCTTTCTAGCTTCAATTACGTGAAGGAAATTGCTTTCAATCCTTTATCGAGTTTTGGGTAGACGTAAAATCATTCGTAGTTGCACTAGCTTCGTCAGACAAAAATTGTTACTTTGAACGGATAATTTTGTTTTCCAAAAACTTATCCATTAAAATCAATATACTTTTGCTTGCGTCTGAACAAATTGTAGAAATATTTTTCCCATTCTGATTAAGGTTCCTCCAAAACATGTGATTTGAGCGATTCAACAGCAATCGCAATTTATTTTTGAGCTGCTGAAACAAGAAGAAATCATTGGGTACCAAACAAAGACTGTACGACGGACGATCCATCGATTCTATGTTTTGACTGTTCAAAAATGTTTTTGCTCGAACTGATCTGTGAGAACATGCATTCTCATGGTGTTGAATGATTAGTCTTCTGTTATTGGTTTCCCTTTTTTTTCAAACAATTCTAGCAAGCAAATGGTGGTATCCCATTTGAAATTGACCGTTATACATTGTTTAGTTTTGAGCGATTGTCAAATTATGCGACCAGGATTGATTTCTTGGGACCAACGAAGCACGGTGCCTTCTCGAGATGGTGCTTCATCACTAAAGGTTAAAGCGAGTTTATCGGCACACTGATGTTGGTGAAATCCACGTCGAGAGTTAAAATTTTTCGACCAAGATGAATGTTTCAAGTATCTGCCAAAAACTCAAATAGCACTTGTATGACAATACGACTACGATCACTATTAAAAATGTTAAATTTTTATGATGGCAAATTCAGATTTGCCTAAAAAAGAAATCATAGTTCTTGAAAGTACTGTGAGGTAATACGTTTTATGAAAATTTCGAAATACTGAATTCCTCGTAACTGAAATTACTTCTTAAACAAGCAAAGCCCGATTCTTAAAAATGAAAATTTGAATCGACAATTTTGTAAATTATCCCGCAACAAGGTATAAACCAATATAAAATTGTCTAGAAACATATTTTAATAATGTTTCAAATTAATAACTTCATTTTTTGATATTTGTAGACATTTTTTTGAAAAAATCGAGTTGGAAATAAGTTTCTGCAAAACTATTTTCCTTCATAATCTTTAGAATCGATGCTAATACTTCTTGTTTTTAAACTGAGACTGAATTCACGATTATTACCATTATTTCATGATGGTAACTTATTCTTAATGAGAAAAAAATCGTACAAAATCTTGATATGTACTTCAATATATTGAAAGAAAACTGAAGTTTTAGTTCAAAACCTAGGTTGCCACATAAATATAGGCGAGAACTTCCTATAGTTAAGCACTAGTAAATTTGAGCGAATATCTAATTCATAGTTTAAATGAGTGGTTAGTAAAATCCTAGGAATATTTCAATTAACAGCAAAAAATGACAAAATTCAGAATAAAACTGAATAAAGTGGATAAAAAGTGAGTAAAGTTATTCCTAAATCATGACATTTATTGTGGGTTGAATGTAATATAAAAGGGTTAATATCAAGTCTCAATGTTTTTGTTCAAAAAAATATTCATTTTGAATTTGGATTCATCATAACCAAAATAGTCCGTTGGAATGTTACATGGAATGGTCTGAACATTTTTTGGGGGGCGCAATTTTTTAATGGAACTTGTAGGGGGTTCAATTCAAGCTTAAACCCAAGTTTGTGGGTATGCCGCCCTGGAAAAAGGGTTAAAACACGTTATTCGTGATATCTCGGAAACTATCAATCTTTGCGAAGACATATTTTGTGGCAAATTTCTTTCCCTACAATTATGTCTATGGGATTTTTTAACATAAATCCAAAATTTGAAAAGTTATTGGCAAAAAAGTGGAAAAATCTGATCAAAAATTCTTGTTAAAAGAGTGAATAATAAATAAATGAAATTGTAGGGAGTGAAAAAGAAATCGAAAACAGTCTTACGATAAAAAAAAAACAGAAAAATGAAGTAAACATGTTGTTTTGACTGGGTTGTCATGAGCTTTGACTAACACGGTTAACTTTTGAGTGCTGTAACAACGTTGTAAATGATTGGAATTTAAAAAAATTATAGAGAAAAATCTTCGTGAAGAGATCCTGTACAAAATTATTTCGACATATTTTTTTCGCAAAATCAATTACGCAAAAAAAATTTTGACTTTTTGGCTCATAACTTTTTGAATTTTGAATTGATGACAAAAATCATGTAAATTTAATTGTAGGTAAAACTATTTGCTACAAGCTTTTCAGATATCGTGTTTTTACTGCTTTTTCCAGGATGGTGGCCGAGGAACAAGGACGGCAGCCCCACAAACTTAGGGCTAAGCTTGTATTAACTGCCCTACATGTCCCATAAATAAAATTACATTCAGTTTGCTCTCAAATTGTAACATTTCAATGAACTAAACATTATCGTTGAACTTATATAAGATTAAGTGTTAATATTTGAGATCAGACTAAATCGAATGTTTGCAGATGAATGTGAGCTGCATTCCATCCACCTAACCAGAATTAATAACAGTGATGGAAGTGTATATCTGTACTATCATATAAAAAAGTAATAAATTTTTTTTTATTTCTCATTGTCAAAAAATTGGATAAAATAAACATTTTGACCAAATTGGAATATTACTACGGAAGTACAAAATTGATTCCAAATATGAAAAATGAATTGTTATTCGCCGCTTTAGTTCAAACCAATAAAAAAACAACGTTCTATCACGCCTACTTTTTATTATAGGCATATTTTTGTAAACTTATTACTGACGATAAGTTCTAAGGTGTATAGTAACATAATGCAGGTGTTTTATTAATTATATATTAACGTGGCGCGGCGCCATCTATCTTATTTAAAAGCATGACTCTTCACAAAATTAATGTTGAAACAATTCGGAAAATCGTAAAATTGAATTTTTTGTACCTCTCATAACAACAGTGGCCTATAAAGAAATTTCATTTCCAATAGATACATACTCCATTGATATCGACAAGTAATTTCATCTCTCCAATTCAAAACATACAATTGATGAAGTTTTCAACCAGTTATAACAATTGCTCTAAATCTAGTAAGGGATGTGATATTTGGTACCTCGCATCATATGCCCGAAATAACTAAACTTTCTTGTTTTTACGATGGTCAGGAGCTCTCGATCCAAATTCAGTTCTGCCTATTTCTGGTTTGTGCAACCCAGGGGATCGATTTTACCCATGATATCAAGCATCCATGTTTCATATCATTATAAAAAAAATGTGCCAGCGGATTGTTCTTAACCGCATCTAAACTGTGAGGTGTCTATTAGTGAGATTTGGTTTGCATTTACTGAATGCTCTGAGTGCCATTTCAATCTTTGCTTTCACTTCTTCATCGCACGTTATGTCAAATGTGTTCAGTTCAATTTGTGAACTAATTGTGATGGGACTCGGTTCCATGTTTTCTCCAACTGCAGTCAACAATTTCGCGCTCTCCTGATGATCATATTAATACTCAATCTTTGGCGAGCATTTACAAGTCTTCCATGTTTTTTGCGATGATGGTAGTATCATCGGCATACTTTACGTTGTTTATAATTTCACCTCCAATCTTCTGATCTGCCATATGAAGCCTCGCGAAGGATGTTTTCTCATTAAAGGTTGAACAAAAAGAAAACTTAGATTATAGGCTTTTTCTATATTTTTGAAGTTGAAGACATATAAAAACTGTGTTAAGCATAGAATTAATATTAAAGATAAAGACATTCAAGTGGAATTATACTATTGGAAGAAAAAGAAGAAGCATCGTCCCTACTAGTCAAAACTTTAGTTATTCAAACGCAGCCTCATAACATTTTAAACATCTGCTGTGAACGCTTCCTGTGGACTTTGATATAATAGGACCATCTGAAGATCTGTTTTCAGTTGTGGCAGGTTTTCTGTGGCATGATATGGAATTATATTGTATAACAGCAGTTTCGTTGAACTGTTTTCATAATTTACTAACAGGAGTCTAATCTATTGTTTTTTTTTTCTATTGTAGCTAACTTAAAATCCTATTCCAACTTCGTAGGTAATAAAAATAGAACATTGTTTGATTTATCAGCTTTCAAATATAATAAAATTCTGGTATATTCAGTTATATCAAAAGATTCTCTAAATTTTTACCTACTACTCAACAATTTTTCGTTTACACTAGCGAATTTCCAGAGAAAACTGTTTCTGCGTTTTCAACATGTTTATAAGCGTGAAAGATCTAATTGGTTTGCTTATTTGTAAACTTGAGGGGATCCTCTAGCATCTCGGGTCGAAAAAACCGACTCACAAGCTAAAGGATATGTTCAACCTCGTGATAGCTCTTGGATCGATTGTTCAGGAAGGCGCACGAGTGATGTTGTAAAACAGACCCGAATCGCGAAAAGAGAAGACGTGCGTGACTTCCATGAAGAAGTGGAAGGCCTATTTTATGGTCCTGACATAGCAGATTGACGGTGAGACATAAATTTTAATAAAAATCACATGCGTGAACTTTCAAACGTGCTTATCTCGAAACGGTAACCACTTTTCAGAAACTTCTGGACCGATGGAGTTCGAATCCATACATTTAATGAGTTATAAGCAAACGATTGAAGATTATTTTGATCACTTTGATAATATTTTTTCTACGAACAAAAAATTTATGAGTAAAAAAAGAATGTAACTTTTAAAAATGTTATAGAAAAGTCAAATTTTGTAATTTAGAACTCACTCTAGTTGAATCGGTAGTCTTAAGTATGAAGATTGAAATGCCGTTGGGTTTTTTAATTTCAAATGAGCACAGCATTCGCAATCTTGGTCACCGTCAACCAGTACAACTTTTATTCTATTAAATGTATATTTTGATTTAAAAAAATTTGTACAGCTATTCAAATATTGATAAAGATCATGCAAAAACAATGTGATTTATAATTTCAATTGTTTCTACGTAAAAATTTATCCAATTAGCCGTAAAAAGCAGCCTAGAAACTATAGGACACCCTTGAAGCTATTTAGAAGCTATTCATTGCCATTTTAATATGCTTTCCAATTAATTTTTTCGTGATTTTCCTAATTAATGTTATTTAATTCCCAGGAAAATGAACAGAAATGATTAATTGAGAACAAATTCATTTACCTACATTAAAGTTTTGGCGCATGTCACTACTTCAATATTTTTTGTTCGTACTTGCTTCGGCAGTACATTTACCAAAATTGGAACGATACAAAGCACGAAAAATCGTGTAACGTTCCACATGTTTCGAATTCCATAAAAATATTTCAAGATGTGAAAGCTTGCGTAAAAAATCTAAATCGTAACACCTGGTAAAAACATTGGAATTAAGTTGCTAACTAAAAAAGAGCTCAATTTGATCGGCTACGATTCTGAATTGAATATACAGTGCTTTTCAGATAAAAGTATCCACCTTTAATAACTTTTGTAATACTGGTATTTAGAAAAAATCCAAAAACACGTCAATTTATGTTGGAAGGGGCAAGCATTATGGCTTATTTAAACTTACTGGAAAAGTCACCCCCTCACCCCTAGCAGCATCCCCTTTATTTTTTTAAATTACTTTTTATATTTTTTATGTAAAATTTGGATACTCCTCTTTGAGCTGATTTCAAAAATGTATAATACTTGTAGGTTAGAGTGGTTAGTTTATGAGATAAACAATTTTTCTTTTAAGAGCACAAATTTTACTTATTATTTACTTTCACCTTATTTGCCTGATGGGTTGTACAACAGTTCAAACTTTTTAATCTTTTTAACTGTGCTATTTATTATGAAGTTACAATAAGTGTTCAAAATGAGTACCATTCACTTCCATACAATGGTATAATCTATTTTCAAATGCTTCTCTGACATTGCTTAATACGGCTGGATTTAATTGTCGACATTCTGGTTGGGTAGCATAAACTTTTGTTTTTAAATACCCCCATAAAAAGAAGTCTAGGGGTGTTAAATCCGGTGACCTAGGTGGCCACTCCATCATCTGCCCCCTTCTACCTATCCAACGAGTGGGGAATGTTTCGTTTAAAAATTGTCGGACAGGCATAGCATAGTGTGGGGGAGCTCCGTCTTGTTGAAACACCAGTAAATCTTTTGGAAAGGTTATCATCATTTTCTATTATTGTTGTAATACGTGGGTCAACCCCTTCCCTGAGTAACTCAAGATATGATTCACCATTTAAATTTCCGTTGATGGAGAAAGGTCCGACAATGTGGTCACCTAGGATACCACACCAAACGTTTAACTTTTGGGGATGTTGTGTATGGAATTCACGCATAATATGTGGATCACTTTCAGCCCAATATCTACAATTATGCCTACTTACTAAGCCATTTAATGACCACGAGCATTCATCAGAAAAGCAAATATTGTGGATTGTTATTGATAATTTGCGTCATTGATTCGCAAAACTCTAGACGACGATCAAAATCATCTTCATTCAACTCGTGCACCAACTTAACTTTGTATGGGTGGTACTTGAATTTATGTAGAACTCGGAAAACTGTAGAAGATGAAACACCGATCGCTCTACTTATTGTTGACAACGATTGGGGTTGTTGAGCCTCTAAGCTGACTTGCCCTAAAATTGCCACTTGGATTGCTTCGTTATTTACGAGTCCCTCTCGCTTATGCACTTTATTGCAAACAGACCCTGTTGTGGTAAATTTCTCCATCAGTTGAATTACATACTTAGGAGTTGCATGTCTTCCGTCATGTAATTCGTTAAATATTCTAGCAGCAGCTCTTGCACAATTATTATTTTGGTAGTATAAACCTACAATTTCAATTCTTTCTTGCAAAGAGTAAACCATTTCAGAGAAACAAAATAAATAATGTATCAAATTACACTATCAATAGTGACTACAAATTCTAGTTGACAATGTCAAACTTTAATGAAAAGTAGAGTTTTTTGTTGTTTGGATTTTTTAAGTAGAATAAATAGCACAGTTAAAAAGATTAAAGAGTTTCAACTGTTGTACAACCAATTTTAGTACAGGCAAATAAGGTGAAAGTAAATAATAAGTAAAATTTGTGCTCTTAAAAGAAAAATTGTTTATCTCATAAACTAAACACTTTAACCTACAAGTATTATACATTTTTGAAATCAGCTCAAAGAGGAGTATCCAAATTTTACATAAAAAATATGACAAGTAATTTAAAAAAATAAAGGGGATGCAGCTAGGGGTGAGGGGGTGGCTTTTCCAGTAAGTTTAAATAAGCCATAATGCTTGCCCCTTCCAACATAAATTGACGTGTTTTTGGATTTTTTCTAAATACCAGTATTACAAAAGTTATTAAAGGTGGATACTTTTATCTGAAAAGCACTGTATAGCCTAATATATATATAATCGATGTGCATCACCTTCTTCGCTGTCTATAGAAATATTGACAATTCTTTTTATACTCTCATAATATTCTAACACGTTTCAGATAACTCGGAACAAATTTTTTGACAACGACTCAAAAGCGAAGATATATAACATTTTTTGGAAATAAAAGAACATAAAAGCCAGCGAACCCTATTTACAATTCGCCTTCTTATACCAGGAAACGTTCCCAGAATACAATCTCATCAAAAAGTAAAAAAGAAAATTGTTCCTTACTTCAAACAAATGACACGTTTTATGTCTCGTATACAGTAGCGCCGTTTTCGCTCAAATTTGAAACGAACATATTCAATTACTTTTGATAGTGACATGTAGACATATCTTTTTATTAAAAAATAAGGTGAGGCATAAAACGAATTATTTCTTTTATATGTCCTGTTTCAGATTGGACGAGCTTATCTGTACGTTTATGTAATAGGCCAGAACCGATCTTAGGCTTGTCCTTGAATACGAGGTTATTTTAGTTGTTTCTATATTCAAGATTATTCCAAATAAAATAATTTGTGCAAAATTAAATTGATTCCAAATTGTGATTGATCATTCCAGCTAGAAAGCTTTAAAAATTATTATACTGATATAATTTGAAACAAAAATAATGATATTAAAAGTGGAAGCTTTCGTCAGTCGATAAATATACTAAGAAAAACACATATTTTTGCCATAATCGATTTTATTTACCAATGTAATCACCTACACGAGCATTATAATCAGTCCAAGGCTGCTCTAACTTCTCAATGGCGTGGTCGTAGAAGGATTTGTCTTTTGCCTCAAAATAGGCTTCAGTTTCAGAAATTGCTTCTTCATTTGAGCTGCATATCTTACTGGCAATCATTTTTTAATATCAGCGCATAGCCAGTAGTCACTAGGGACCAGATCTGGACTATACGGTGGATGAGGAAGCGATTCGACGTGTATTTCGTTAAATTAATCATCGTTACCATCGGTTTGCAAATCCTTGTGTTTTCTTCTTCGACATATGAGGCTGTTTTTCCATGCTTTTGCATTCAAACGATCCAACAACTCTATGTAGTATTCGCTTTAGCTTGTCCTTTTTGAAGATATAATTTTCTTAATTGACTATTGTGCCTTTGGACGTTTCGGACGTGGTTAACCGGCTGTAGATAGTTTTCATTCTGGAGTGATGTGATGGATCCGTGTTTCATATATTGTCACATATTGATGCAAAAAAACTGATTTATCACGTGTGAACATGGCCAAACAAGACACCAACGTCCAATTTGCGGACTTTTTCGATGTTTTCTGGAGTAACCATCTGGATTGGACGACCAGAACGTTTACCATCATCGGTGATTGTACGACCACGTTTGAATTCAGCAAATTAATAACAAATGGTTCTTTTTGGTTCTTTTCGACAGGGCAGAGTCCGGATAACATTTTTGAAATCATTGCTGAGCTTGTATAGTATTTTTTTTAACAAGAGATAAATTAACACACGAAAATGTTTTGAATCAATCGTTTCGAAAATAACACAAGTACCTTCACTTGAATTTCTGTCACTGTCATGAAATCTCATACATAGTCTTTTGGAAGTTGGTACTTCATAAACGTCAAATGGATTTGACAATGGCAACGCCATCTGTGTGTCAGTCACACGGCTTACTGTGTGATGTTATAGTATGGCCGTCCAATGTTCATACTTGGAAACATGATTTGACAATTCTTGTCGGTTAGATTCACTAAAATATCTATCAGTGAATGAATAACATGAATAGGTATAGAGAGGTTTGAGGATATAATGGAATAGAGACACCAAAGCTAGAAAAAGCATCTGTATATAATGTAATAAAGACATTGAAAAAATATCTGGAAAAAAATGGAATAAAAAGTTGATAGCATTTTTAAATGCAAACAAAGCAAGAAGACATGCAAAACTATTGAAGGTTATATTCAATAACAAATAAGCACAGGATAAAAATTAAAGAAACACAAAGAAAAACTAGTCGAAAATTATGCTTTTCAAGTAACAGTTGTTATAAGGTTAAACCTTCAGCTATATTTTCGAAATTACTAGTGATTAGCACATTCTAATTCGGTAAACTGAGAAATAAAAACATTCTGTGATGCAAGTGAGCCCAAATGCGAATATTGATTATTTAGAACTCGTTTGAATTGATTGAAACATTCACAATTTTTCCCAAAGTAAAAATCAATGAGATTACTTCCAAATTCCAAGATCATTTCGATTATTTTCACTTGTAATTTAACAGTTATTCAATGATATTTATGATGTTAGTGTTAAAAGTGGAATCACAAATATCATACGACGCCATCTAAAAGTTGTTCGTTCTGTATTCATTTACAAACCGAAAGTTGCGTTTTGAGTGTTTCATGTAGTGAAAGTGACAATTCCGTATTGCAGAACGCTTTCGGGACGTTTTGCAGTAACTCTAGCCACTTCAATGTTGACAGTTGACAGTTTCACTTCGATGATTTTGCATAACCTTAAAGTTTATATAGATGACTCGATAATCAACAAGATAGAAATTGCTAACAGAATACTCTCTTCCACCACAAATACGAATCAATCAACAAATTGTATCGAAATAACAAACACATCAACATCTAGTAGAGATATACATATTCTATCTGCATCCAATCCAATAAATATTAATAATTGTTCTGGATATACAATCAGCATTACATCAATTTAAAAAATGTTGTGTACGCCGCGGTTGAAATACTACTATTTTGGGATATAAATAACTATTGTACAACTGCCTTGTTTTGATAATAAAATAGACGAATTTGGAATTAAATAGAATGACTTCAAAATGCATTTTGATATTCAGATAAGCACAAGGTCGTTTTGAATGGCCAACGCTTTGGTTACTAGCAAATGCTTTGCGTTCTTGTCAAATTTCTGTTTATGATTCTTGACTGCTTAGTATGTTTTCTTTAACGAAATGAATAATAAAAGTGCGGATTTGATTGAAGAGTCTACAAGAACAAACTCCCACCAAAAAATTCAGCTCAGCAGTACGATTTTGCATCCACCAATTTCCTGATCTGGTGTGAATGAGAAAATGTGGAAGGGAATTTCAGTGAACCTGTTCATTCAGCATACACACAAAAGTCGGAGACACGGAGCTCATCAAATTTATGAAGCAAATTTTCACTGATCACGTCAAGCGCCCTTGTTATGAGAAATATATATCAAAATAACAAATGAATATTTGTTCATACAACTCCAAAATACAATCAGTCTTCTTTTCCATATTATTGAAAAGTATGTTGAATACTTCCGTAAGTACTTTGTTCTGTTATCTGTTATCAAAAGTCGCTTTTTCCTAAAATACATGAATAAAAAATGCACTACCAATTCAGTTGGTATGAATACATCATTTGGAAGAACATCCTCTACAGTCCACTGTTTTCGCGGATCTTCCGCTTGTTTGCTAGCAGAATCAAGAGTAAATATTAAGGATATAAAAAACATGGTAGTTGGAAGTCTCGGACAGTAGCCGAGGACTATTTTGATAATTCCGTTGCTTATAGAAATGCCGTTTCTAAGAAAATTCTCATAGCCTCTAACAACTCAGCATTTTTGGGAACATCATCATCCAATATTGGACTTAAGGTTTCTACTAGTTATGATGGCTCTGGATTCTAGTAAGGTGTAGCAATTATTCTATTTGTATAATCAATATTAATACATATATACCTACGAAAGATTATTATGAATCTGATCTGATACGTACTTTCGTCTCTGATAGTATATGAGTTCTCTATTCAGTCTATCATTTAGATAACTACGCTGAATCCAAACTAGCATTAAAAATTTCGAATGTATTTTATTTCAATAATAATTTTCCAGTTTTGTGAAACTGATTCGAGATTATAGAATGAAAGGAGCGGATTATATCAACAGAAATATGAAAATATTTCAAACTAACCAGACGACAGTAAGTAGCGGTTTCGTGATAGCATTCTGTGGAGTATAATAATATGCGCCTTATCTGAACGATAATATTTGAAAAGTAGTAGTTTGGGTTTTGTGGTAATTCCACTGTACAGAAATCTCGAGAAAATAAAACTTAGAATTAAAACGGTATCTGGAAAATAATGAAAAATTGTAATCTCTCTCGAGGAACTCATAAAACTTTGTCGTATTCTAGTTTTTTGGATAGCAGATATCAGAGAAATGGGAGCGTCTGGGTAATTAAAATAAAATTGAAAAGAAAATTCTTCGGTGGCTATCAAAAGCATTTAATTTTGAAGAAAATCAGCATGGAAATAGAAATGTATCATAAAAAACATAGTCTACATCCTCATAGTTTTCAGAAATATTGATATAATCCATTCGTCATTCAATTAATCGAATATTTCGACATAATTGTTCGATAGAAATGCGAGGTTTATGCAAAAAAGCGTTTTCTGAAGAATTCTCAAGGCTATAATCAGTATTAGGTATTTTGAAACCCCTACAAAATTTAATAGACTAGGAGCGATAATTTTTGAAACCAAAAAAATTAGAAAAAGGATGAAACTTATTGGAAAGGAACGAGAATATGACAAAAATGTAAAGAAATATAATTTACGATCTGAGATCAAGAAAGAAAGAAAGAGAATAAATCGATTTTCGGCGAAACTACAGGTCTTATTAGAAAAAGTTACAGAGCAAAGCTGTAGACAATGGAAAGATATACAATTTTTGCTAAAACACTTCTCTCACATAACCTCAAAATTTATGTGAGAAATTTAAAAACCCAGTTTTTGATTTTTTCATTTTATTGGCGCTAAAACTTTACATCTCACTCTAAATTTCTTTCATATGTCTAATTGATTCAAATTAAAATCTATCTAAATTCGAATCCCAATATTGCCAGTTGCAATCCAAATAAATCTCGAAAATTTTTACATATTTACTCATTTCAAATTCAACTTCAATGAATCCTATCCAATATACATTGGGATGCGGGAGATTATATAAAAAATTCAAGAGTGGATAGATGACGTGAAAATAATGCTCGAATTTTGAGATACAGGCATTTGAAGTTGCGAAATCCGAAGTTATAATCAAGTATAATTTCTAAATTATATATTCGCACCTTATGAATTTTCAATGGATGATTAGGTATCTCCATGAAGTGTGTTTGATGAGAAATATAATTCTACACTACTATCTGAAGGGCAGAGGCGGGTCATACCCAATGTTTAATAACGTAGAACTACTGGGACAACCTGTAAAATCTAAATATAGCAAAAAAGGATTTTTTAATCGATTTTTCAACAAAAAGTCACCCTTTTTCAACTCAATAAAATTTATGGCTTAGGTAATTATTCTTTGAAAGTACGTACAGAAGGTATTAAGACACATTCAAGCATTTCTAATTGAACTGTATATTGTCGAACAAAAAATTGGATTGAACAAAATTTTGTTGGTTCGCTAGGAAAACAATAAAAAAAACTATAATGTTTACCACATTCCTAATAATTGGATTAATAAAATAATTGTTTTATGATTTGTTTGCGCTTGGAATGCGACAATGATTTGTATGATCATAAACATTGTTGAAGAATTAGTAACCAGTCGTTACACCGTTTGAACAAATAAATTTCCACCTTACTATTTATCACATTTCCTCACCAACACTTTTTCAAATTAGTACCTTGTTGTCGCACTGAACCGTTTTGTAAGATTATGACTTTATTTACTTAAATCTTAACAAGAAGTAGACTCCTTTGAATCCTGAATTCAATTAGGAACGGCAAATGTGAAGTCTTCAGAGCTGTATTGAAAGTTGTGTGTGAATATCTTGAACAAATAAGTATGTATACCGGATATGACAATACAGAATTTAATTTCAGCTCAATGAAGAAAAGAAAAGGCATCAAAGACATCATTAGATATAGAAACTGTGATATAACATTGAAAATATGATGTATTCTGTCGTTCTTCGAAGGGGAAAATATCTACTGTCCCAGCTAATACCTCGACGAAAATTGAATTACATCTCCTCTGAAGAGCGTGATGTAAATCGACCTTTTTGTCGATTAACAGGAGAGGGTGTAACTACTGACTAGTTTCGACGTTATTACGTCTCATCAGAGCAGTTTAGTCATATTTATATATATATAGATATTCTTAATTTCTTAGACATTTTGATATATTCAAGATTATAATTGTTCTTGATTTTAGATCTCTTTATGAAAGATTAATGAAAATTGACGTTTTGATTTGAATTTAGTCTTTATCGAAATATATTGAAAAAAAAACTAATTATAGCCCTGTCGGATTGGCTATAAAGAAGGGCTGAGATTTACGAAAATTCTAAGCAACAAATTTCCTTCGGAATTCGTTGGGGGTTGTTACTAGGAAAGGTTCTTTTTTGTCTTTTAAATAACTCGTTTATTTTGAATTTTACACGAAAAATAGTTACCACAAAAGTTGCTTAAAATTAAATTTCCCACAATTTTGTTGTTCATCGATTTTTACCTAGGATTGATTTTTTTTTATTTATAACCAAAAAGGTGGGGTTAACCTAAGTATTCTATTATAGCGTTAATTGTTGATGTTGTATTATTATTTTTTCTGTTTGTTTTTTTGTTGTCGATTGTCGTTGTAAATTGGATGTGTTGAAAATGTTATTTGCTACAATTTTTCGGGATGCACGTTCGGGATAAAGGAAAAGAGGGTTGTAAATAATCAGTTTATCGAACAGTACAATTTTCACAATTGAAAACAGGAATTTTATTTTTTCTTCAGTACACCTTTGGCCAAATTTTCGTCGTTCGATTCTTCCTCGTAACTATCGACAAATACCTAGCCTAACCTTATCAGTTATTCAATAAACGAAAATTCTCCCCCACATTTTCGCAGCTATAAAACGAAAAATATCGATCCTACGAAAAATTGCCAGAAATCAAAGTTGTAGAAAATTTAATTTCAAACAACTTTGTATATTACAAGTGTTCGGGTAAAATTGAAAATAAACGAGTTATCCGATAACCAAAAATTTACCCCCTCTATTCGAGTATAAATCGAAAAACATCGATCCTAGTAAATTGATGAGAACCAAAATTGTAGGAAATTTAATTTTAAGTGTGTTATTCAAGTGACAAAAAATAACCCTTTAAATAAGATGGCGGATGCAGCAAGAAGTCTGGTACATCTATTTTGAATTTAGGCTACCAGTAACTCCCCCAAAAAATTCCGAAGGAAATTTGCTGCTTAGAATTTTTGTGAATCTAAATGACTAATCCGATTGAGCTATTGAAAAAGTGGGGACTCATGAGACCTCCAGCATTGATACCTGCCCACACGCAAATTCCAGCAGGTTTAATTCTTTTTCAATGAGATAGTGAGAAATCTAGTCGTTCTAGTACACGCAGTTATGTCGATTTGACCGTACTGTTCAGTGGAAAAACCACAAAATGGTATGCTAAAACTGCAGATCATCTTGAATGCATCCGAGGTAGCACTCGCAAAATTCCAATCCGCGATCGATATCATCCTTGTGAAGTACATGGAGGAGACGCGGACGGCAAATAGTGTATGCGTTGCAGCATTCGTCGTAAAGAACACATTCTAAATTAATTCGGCTGCTCAATTAATGCCAGCGCCACCGTTTCCATATTTTCGTTAGTTGTTACAGATATAACTCACCCAGAATGCGGCGCGTCGGCAACAGGGCCCAGTTGTGAAAATCTCTAGTATATCTTCGACATTGCTGAACGATTTAAGAGCGATAAGTACAGAAATTATTATAGAAATTCGATAAACTTGTATCGATTATTCATTCTGTTATCATCACACAGATATAACTTCCTGAAGCACGAACATGACTCCTTTTAATAATATTCGCCGGCTAGTCCTGTCATTTAAGCTTAAATTAGGTAAGAATCTCGGAATTCGAGACACCCAGATGTAAATCTGTAAATACTTGTATATTGACACCCGAAAAGTTGTTTCAAAACCTACATATGGTAGGGTGTACGCAACTATCAAATTTCGAGGCCAAAGTTCACAAAAATCGGTTTTTTGAGCTTTTTTATAAATATCTCATTTTCTATGGTTTTTTGCTATATGTATTTCTCAGCAATATTATAGAATACAAAATTCTCTACATATTTTGTTTAGGAAAATTTTTCATACGGTGAACCGTTTTCGAGATAGAGGGCGGAAAAAGCGTGGTCACAGCATCACTTCAGATCAACCGGTGCCTCGGGCCGAAAACGCGCCATATATGGTTGGTTGTACCAGTTACTCAAGAAAAATTCTTATCAAATCGGAATAACATAGATATGCTCATTAATATGTTAATTGAAAAATTACAAGCGGCAAATATTACTACTAAACAAGCCAGAGATAATGCGGATATTCTTATTGTCGAAACTGCAATTGAAGAATCAAAGTCTGATAAAACCGCAGTTATAATAGGTCAAGATATTGATTTACTTGTTATTTTAATTGGGCGTACACTGCCTTACGAACAAAAAATTTTCTTAAAAAAAGTTGGGAGAGCAAATGTAAAAACGGAGATATACTCAACTAAAAGTTTTGATAATAATCCTCATTCCAAAACACATGATTTACTTTTTCCACGCATAAGTGGCTGTGACAAAACTTCTGCGCTTTTGAAAAAGGGAAAAAATTATGATTTGGATGAACTAGCTGCAGCATTTGAGGAAGAAAATTGTTCGGTCCAGAGATTATTAGACAGTGGAACTCAAACCTTATTGGCAGTCTATAATGCTTGAAAATCTGTGAAAAGTCTCGATTATCTTCGTTATATGCATTACGTCAAGTCTACAAAACTTAATAAACCTGTGCATCTTTCAAATATTCCACCAACAAGTGCAGATGCTCAACATTTCAAACGTGTATATTATCAAGCTCAAACTTGGTTAGGGCATGATTTGGAACCCCAGGTATGGGGTTGGGCATTGCGAAACTATTTTCTGGAACCTATCATGACAATTTCACCACCTGCTCCAGAAGATTTGCTCAATACAATTTTCTGCAGCTGCAAGAGTGGTTGTGGTTCGCGATGCGGATACAGGAAAGCGGGCTTGCAATGCTTGTGGCCAATGTAATGGGCAAGCTTGTCTCAATGCTCTACCATATCAGAGCGACATTAACGAAGATGGAACCTTTGACCCCGAAATCATGGAAGAATTTGAGGGAAATGTCATTGAAGACGATAATGGAGACCAGTTTGAAATTTACCAGCTGCCGGAAGACGACGATGAAGAGGAATAAGATGATTAAAATTATAAATTGTAGTTTTTGTACCCTCTTGTATTCCATTTTTTTACTTTTAATAAAAATAAATGTATTGAATGATATTTTTTAATAAAAAGATTAATTCATAATTTTTTTTTCATCATGTAAGAAGAATAATAATTCATTAACAATTCTGCAATTATATGGGCAGGTAAGTGTTGTTAAATAAATTAATACTGAAAGAAAAGTTGATGGGCTAGACAAAAAATGATAAAATATAATATAATAGTTAATAAAAATTGACAAATATTTATAACCACTGATTTATCGATAGTTCAACAACTATATATGATCCGTTTTCGACCGGAGGCACCAGTTGACCTGAAGTGATCCTGTGATCGCGCTTTTTCCGCCCTCTATCTCGAAAACGGTTCACCGTATGAAAAATTTTTTCCAACAAAATTGGTAGATAATTTTGTATTCTACAATATTGATAATAAATACAATTAGCAAAAAAACCATAGGAAATGAGATATTTACAAAAAAAGCGCAAGAAACCGATTTTTGTGAACTTTGACCTTGAAATTTGATAGTTGCGTACACCCTACCATATGTAGGTTTTGAGACAACTTTCAGGGTGTCAATATACAAGTATTGACAGATATGCAGCTGGATATCTCGAGTTCCGAGGTGAACTTACTATAATAACTGGATTAGGCGTTGTCAGACCTCTGTATATCTAGTTTTGAAAGATGATCTTGGTACAAGTAGCTACAGAAGTTTCAGTTGCTCATTTTCTGTATCATTAAGTAGACGATTGGAAAATAAATTCAATCAAATGTTGTATAATATATGATGTTTTAATTTATTGGAATTAGTCTATGAAAGAAACTTATACTCATTTTATTTTACAAGATAACAAATTTTGTCATCATATATATATATTAATCGGGTTAAAACGTTCTTCGCCGTCTTCCGATTCCCAGTTTCCATTTTTCTCGATCTTCCCAAAGATCTTCTTCCAATCCTCTCTCTCGAATATCCTTCTCGATACCTTCTCTCCAACTTAATCTTGGTCTTCCTCTCTTTCTTCTTCCTTGTGGTGCCCAATTTAAAATTTGTTTGGGTATATTCCTGCCGCGTGTCTCCAATAATCCATTTCTGTGGCTTCAAGCATTTTGACTGTTTTTTCTTTTAGATGCCAGACTTCGCTACTATATGTTGTTTTACTTTTTATTATGCTATTTTATATTCGATGTTTGTTTTCCTTGGATATTTGTTTGTCCCACAATACACTATTTAGTTGTCTTATTGCTTGTCTTCCTTGGTTATTTCTTTGTGCTATTGCTTCATCTAATCTTCCATCATTAGTGATGATCATGCCTAGGTATTTGTATTTTGTACAATGACTTATTTTTTGTTGTGTTTCTTCAAGTATCAAATTTAGTTGTTCTCCTCCAATACACATATATTCCGTTTTACTAAAATTTACTTCTAGACCCCATTTCCTGTATTCCTCTACTAGCTTTCTTGTCATATATTCTAAGTCTTCGTTGTCCTGTGCCAAGATTGGCACATTTTGTCATCAATATATGAAATTTTCTTGTTTATAAATGTTCCTAATCTTTGGTTTCTTCTGATTCAAAATTAGTTTTTTCCACGTCAAATTATAAGAGAGACTAATAAACATATGAAAATTTATAAAATTTTCTCAACAAACTTTCAAGTATTCAGCTGCTTATATCTAATTTCAATTTGTATATTATAGTTGAAAAGTGTATAGCCGATTCTAAAACAATAGTATATAGAAATCTCCCTGTATAGCTAAACTAGAGTTTCGGACTAAACTCAATTAACAACATAGACAACAAAAGAAAGTGGAGTTCGAAGAATTCATTTTCAGCAGCCGCGAGTGAAAAAAAGCCGAGAGAAAAGTAAGAGCGCTTCTTTGAACTGCGAAATCAACTAAGAAAAGCAAGCGTGAGCTCTTTAAGACTGCGTTTAAAAAGTAGAATACAAACTGATGAAAAAATCCCTCAAACAAAGAAGCTCTCGAGATATCTTGTCCTGTTCAGAATACAAATTTAAAAGGAAACTGGAAACATACATTTCGAGTGATAAAAGGCGTTCACTGCGGTTCAGTATTCGATCGATCCTATTTTATGATTATATCTTTGTAATTACATTTTTATTTATGTTTCTCTTCGGTCCTTTTTGCTTTTGCTCTTCTTTCATTTTTTATCAGTAGAAGCTAAGCGGATGGGTAATTGCGTTACGTCTGCTCTAAATACGATCCAAAATAAGATTTACTTTGAAGTAATTTGAATGGAAACAGAAAATTTAAATTCCACTCCAATGATCCTGTTATGCCGAATATGGAAAATATGGTCGCCAATGCGAAATACGAATTCAACTTTAGTTCATTGGGTTAGAACAGTATTTCAGATATATACAGATAATAACTGATCATTTTATGACGTTTTTCTTCATTATACATTAATTAATATCTAATATATTCATTAGTTTATGATTACTGCCTATAACTACCCCTAAATACTGCACAATAATAATGCCAGGGAGACTAAGAGACTCTTGCCAACACAGACGAGCTAGTTTGGCAAGATATTTGGCCTACATTATTGAAGATTTTGTCTCATTATCAATTTATACGACAAAAAATAATAAGATTTACGTAACTGAAAAAAAATAATCGAAAACTTCTTCTCTTCAAGTCAAACCATAGAAAAAAACTTTGAGTTACACAATACAAATATTTTTAGTTTACCAAAACCTGTTTTAGGAGCTCCAACCAACATTTTGGTCCACATGTAATCTGATGCGTTCTTTCGTCCATTGCTGTTCTATCAAGAAGAAAACTCTTTCAACGGTTGCCTTATATCCTGGGATAGCAAAGTAATACTAACAACTAATTAGGAATTTTGAAAAGCAGTCTTGACTTATCATTGATTTAAAACAGGCTACCCAATTTTTTTGGGCTAATATCTTCTTGAAATCAACGTTCTTTTTGTTAGTGTCCAGAGAACGGGCGACTAGGGATGGATATCGATGGTTCGATGTTATCAAAACATCGATGGTTTCACGAAAATATCGATTTTTTTTCAATCGATGATTTTCTTTTAATGTTTTGCAATTATCGATGGTTTTAAATAAACATCGATGTTTTGGTGATTTCAATAGTTCCTAGTTGTTGAAAAGCTACTTCAATTGGTAAATTTCAAATTAGCCAACACTAATTTTTTCATCATTTGACTTTTGACTTAATTCAGAGCGCATGACAAAAAAGAAACAATCGATAGATAAATCAATGCCCGAAGAACTTTCGTTATACTTGAATTATCCAAACGAGAAGATTCAGCAGAACCATCTAGCTTTCTGGAAAATGCTGAAAAACACTTACCCTACTATTTTTTAAGTAGTATTCAAATATGTGCCTATAATCGTCACTTCCGTTCCATCGGAGCGTCTATTTTCCCGAGCAGTTTGATTTTGAACTCTCTCAGAAATCGCCTCTCAGATGATACGGCTGCGAAACTTATTTTTTCTACGACCGTGCGTTTTAACCCACTTTCCCGCACGCATTTTAGTTTTGAAATTATCACTTTCCCGCACTAGTAGGGGAAAGTAGAATTATGCACATTTTGACCATATTAGATAGTTTTTTACTTCTGAGATTATAACTATTGTTACTACAGGTAAATAAATATTTACGAAATAGTCCATCAAACAAAATTTAAACATTTTCTAGCTTTTTGTAGCATTTTTAATTTTTTCAAAATATAAAATAATACAGATATTTTTTATATAACCATGTAATTGTTACTAAAACGTCAAAGTTGTTCAAAACGTCTTGGAAGTGACCGAATAAGTGCAATCTTCTTCTAAATTAAACCACATTAAACCGAATCCGATACAATAATATTAATGGATTCAACCGAGGAAGAACTTCCCTTAGCCATTTTGAAGGCTGCAAATGAAACTAATTCCGAGCTGTTACCTCCCAACTGACTTAAAACCGTTGCCGTCATCGTCATCTTTATGCGACCTGCAACCGATGCCATCCATCCTCATCGACATCATCTACCCTCCAGTTGAAACCAAATAACTCCACTGGACCGGCAATTCTTTCTACAGAATGCAACAAATTGTGCTTTCAATATTAATATTTATAATAATTAGTAGTTTTTAGTTCCAGTTTTTTATATTGTTATGTTTGTTGGAATAAAATAATTTTAGAAAAATGGGTTGGTATACTTTTTTGTATATACGGTCGTAGAAAAAATAATGTTCCTGACACATGCGTAAAGTGTCTTTCCCGCGTCGTTCGGGACAACTGCAGCTGCAGCCGCACTTGTTACGAAAATTACCATTTCTGCATGACACACATGACACTACATGACAAATTTTGGGAAATTTAATCCTCAATATTTTTTATTTAAAAATTTTGATATTTTGAATATTAATTGATCAATTGTTCTATATTGTTTTTAATTATTATAACAACTTAATTGTAAAATTCATTTCATCTTAATAAAGTTTGTTTTGAGGCTCATAACCTTGTTTATCTCCTTATTATTTTTGTGTAATAATGACGGAAAAATTACAGATGATTTTCAATTAGATAATACAACTAAAAACACATTTAAAATAACTGGGTTTTGTTTTCGACTTTAAAAATTAATATCAGGATTTTATTTACCAATGAATTTTAGAGAAACCAAAACTTGTATTTACCTATCAGCTATTACGCAAAATCAGTTAATTTACAAACAGAAAAATCAGTGAATTTTCAACGTTTCTTTCATATTTTAATGAAAATATGATCTTAGTTGTTTTTTTATTCCTTTTTTGTTCTTTCAGAAAAACATCGATGATTTTCTTCCGATGATTATCAACCATTGATGTTCACTAAATGTAATAACATCGATGTTTTGTTTGCCGATACCTATCCCTGCAGGCGACTGGAGGCACTTGGGCTTGCGTTCGGCCAAGCTCGTTTCCGAAATGTAAAAAGCCTAAAAAAACCATTTATTTTGACCGGACACACAATAAAAGAGCCTTCCTATGTCCAGCTTTGTCCAGGCGCTAGAAAATCCACAAAGAGGTGTTTTATTAAACAGAAATGCTAGTAACTCGGCTTTACTTTTTGGAAGATCCAAGTCATTGAAATCTTGAGAGCTAATGATGTGTGGTATTTTTAGTTCAGATCCAAAAATGAATTCAGAATATAAAGATACAGGTGAACTTCGTGATTGCAAGTTGCCTTGGGAGATTAGTTGTTTTTCCAAAAATTGCGGAGCAGATACAGGATTTTCTTGTGTATGTGGTATTGGCGCAGATGTGGATGGTGGGTCAGGATAAGTTGTATTCCGTGAAGTTTCCAAAATATATAAATTTACTTCATCAAGATCATTCGTTTCGGAAGATTGACAATCATCGGATTTGTAACTTAATTACGACTTTTTTAGCACCTGGCACCGAACTAATAATCGTTTAAATGTTGGAAAAATTACTACAAAAAGGAGTAATCATACTAGCATACATTTACTACGCAATTAAAAGACTCAGAAACTGGCCAAAATCGTATAAAACTGGACAAATGAAATTAATTGGTGAATGAGGAAAAAACCCAACCAACGTGTCATCTTATCCTCCAATAAGTCTGCTACCAACAATGTCCAAACTTCTTGAAAAAATACTCCTCCATAGATAAATTCCACAGGAAAAAATCCCCTGTCATCAATTTGGATTCAGACAGTCCGCTTTACTTTTTGGAAGATCTAGATTTTTAGTTCAGATTCAAAAACAAATTCAGAATGTAAGGATACAGATGAACTTCGTGATTGCAGACTGCCTTGGGAGATTAGTTGTTTTTTAAAAAATTGCGGAGCAGATACAGGATATTCTTGTGTATGTGGTATTGGCGAAGATGTGGATGGTAGGTCAGGATAAGCAGTATTCCTTGAAGTTTCACCTCTGAGTGGATTCACAATATAAAACAACAATCAGTGTAAGGATCACTGGGTTCACTCCAAATCATCGACACAGCACACTTCATTGTGTTATCATAAGATAGTTGATGGAATGGAAAAGAAAAAATGAGCTTGATATAGCTCGCATATCTTTGAATTTGTATTTGAATCATACATAGAATAATTGATATATGCGATTTGTATTCTGGAAGTATTTGATTGGATTTGATTTATACACCAGGCTATGTAACATTTTCATCCCAAGTATTCAATAAAAGTAAAAAATTCAAGTAATTTGCTGTATACAAGTCCTCAATTAATAATCTTTTTATCGTTCAAATTAATATGAGTAATAAAAAAAGTGAACACTTTATACAAAACAAAAAATAATTGCTCTGAAACTAAACAACAGTTATGGACATATATAAGCTTCTATCTGACAGTGCGGAATTTATGAGTTTAATACCAACTCTAAGACATAAATATGTCCAATTTTTTTGTTTCCGAAAGCAACCCCTGGAAGCTTTCATTCTGTTAAAATGCTCCACTTCCTGAACAGCAGTGATATGAAATAGCAGAAGAAACTGCGGTGAAAAATGGCTTGTTTATTTCCTCAAAGTTCTTATCTATTTCTATTCCCAAAGTAATTTTTGATAGCGATCTCCCAGTGTTTACTTAAATCACTATTCCTTCACTATGTTACCCTAAAATTTGTTTGCGAAAATTGTATCTGGGAATATATAGCAAATAAGCTCAAGATTATTTTATATACAGGGAGGTGAAATGATTTACGACTACAAAATAATACCATTTAGCTTTGACGTCAAACAAATCCAATCGATCGTATTACAAACATACACAATGAGTTTCGTAAATGATGAACGTCCAAACACAGTTTCTCCCTAATTTAGAGGAAAATAATAACAAGCAGTCACAATAGAGGAATTGTTCGCAACTATAAATTAAGGTGGATTTAATTGAAGGACGTGTTAGAATTTATAGGATGTCTAAATTAGTAACCGTTCTGTAAACTAGTTTATCAGATTTGTGATGACTCCAAAATATATGTATTTACTCCATCAAGATCTTTCGTTTTTTTACCACAAGGCAACGAACTAATAACCGCCCAAATGTTGAGAGAAAAATTACCACAAAAAGGGGTAGTCATACTAACATACATTTACTACGCAATTCTAAGACTCGGAAACTAGCCAATATCGTATAAAGCTGCACAAATCGAATTAATTGATAAACGAGGCAAAAACCCAGTCATTAATTTTGAATTCAGACAATCCAAAAAACCCACCAACTCACGCAGAAAATAAACAAAGCCCTGGAAAACAAAAAATAGTGCTCTGCTGTTTTCCTCGATATCGGACAGGCTTTTGACATGGTGTATCACGAAGGACTATCATACAAAATTGAAATAAAATTATTGCGCAATGCGGGAAAAGATGATTTCAATTGGCAAGTGATTGTGCATTTTTTTGCATTGTAAAATATCGAGCCCTTAACTTATTCTGAACGTGGAGTAGTACCTACTTTTGAAATCTTATTTAACCAACAGAACCTTCCAAACCAAAGTTAATGAGGAAGCCCGTTATTTTACATAACATACCTATAAAACAGGAACTTTTGCTGACGACACAGTGATCCCCCCTCTACTAATCAAGAATTTGAAAAAGCAGCAAAAAATTTTCAGGTTCATCTAAACCAATTACAAGAGTGGACACAAATAGCAACATTATATACAAATAACTATGTATTCTGAATGGTCGCCCTTAATTTTACACGCCACGTGCATGACGTCACGCTGGAATCAGAAAGTTTCCTTGGCCATTAAGATTATGCTAGAGTTGTAAGTATTCACTGGGCCCTCTTCTATACGACAGGAATATGAGATATTAGGATCTGAATTTTTTAAGATGCATGCATAGGAAAAAGAATTTTTGTATTTTGATATTACTGTCAAATTACAATTCCAATTTATCGTTATGAAAATGTACACTCCAATAACAGAATTAAGTTTAAAACTTCTAATCAGCCGTCGATTTGTTCAATGATAGATATCCTGACAGAATTCCTGAGTCTAAAATGTCACCAAATTTGCAGTGTGAAAAATATTATCGGTTATAGATCAAAAATAACATATACAAATGAAGATATTGAACTGGTAATGCCACAGGACTTTTTCATTTGGAGCTATTTGAAGTCCATAATTCATAAAGATTCATACTGTCAGGCAACCAAAAGCTTGAATTTCCAAATTTGAATTTTCTATTGATCGAATATTTCACTTTGTTTACCAACGAATTTGATGTTAATCCATAATCTGTGAGTTCTACTAAACTCGGTATAAGTTAATTCGGTAATACTACCCAAGAAAAGCTGTAAATACAGAGTGATGCATTCAAAATATCACCCTATAACATCATACCATAAAGATAACGATAAAAATAATCAGAAAAACGGTTGAGCAAAATTGTAAAGCAAAAATTAAGACACAATAAATAAAAACCTGCAATTTATCAAGTAATTTATAGCTCAATACATTAGAAATATTTTATAAACGAAAAATCATCGTACTGACGTTTATAAAATAATAAAATTGGTTCAAAAACAGAACACTCCTTGTATAAATAGGAAAATTATGAGTAGTCATTCTGATATTCATCTCAATGCAGATTTTATTCTCAATTGAATGTTTGTGGGAAACTTAATTGCTTTTACTATTACCAAAAATGTGAGTAAATCAATGTCTGAACTAATTTACGTTTTCGAAAGCAAAAAATATTGACTGATATATAAAAGATACTGAATAACGTACTAGGAAACAAACACTCTTAAAATTAAAAATCGACAATAATTAGCTTGGTAAGTTCATGCGATAAGGTTGGTAACAGTGCATGAACTTTTCTTGAGAACGAGATCTGACGGTAGATACATGTGATTAACGTTGAATTAACATCTCTTATTCTATGTGAACTGCTGTTATCCACCAAACTAATTATAACTTCTATAACTCTATGAGAGAATCTCTCATGGACAATAAAAGAGAAATATAATAGCCCTTGTTTTTAATTACAAAATGTTTTGAGAAATCAAGTATTATTGAAGTAGCCATAAGTATATAATTGTTGTTGGTGAATAAGAAAGTGAATTCTGGGGGATTTATGTTATTCAGAAGTTCGTTCTCGCAAATAAATTTGGCAGATGTGACATTTTATATACATAAGGTTTCAATTTTCACATAAACGAGATAATTATTGAAATCATAATAGAGATTTGATATCCATTAGTAAATGATGGTGCATTTTTTACATTGTATAATATTGAACCTTCAGCTGATTCTGGGCGCGTTTTGTTTATCAGATTTGTAATGACTCCAAAATATATGTATTTACTTCATCAAGATCATTCGTTTCGGAAGATTGACAATCATTGATAGCATCATATCGTATCATCGGATTTTTAACTTAATTACGACTTTTTTAGCACCGGGCAACGAACTAATAATCGCTTAAATGTTGGAAAAATTACCACAAAAAGGGGTGATCATACTAGCATACATTTACTACGCAATTCTAAGACTCAGAAACTGGCCAAAATCGTATAAAGCTGGACAAATCAAATTAATTGGTGAATGAGAAAAAAACCCAACCAACGTGTCATCTTATCCTCATAAGTTTGCTACCAACAAAGTCCAAACTTCTTGCAAATTCCACAGGAAAAAATCCCCTGTCATCAATTTGGATTCAGACAGTCCAAAAAGTCCACCAACTCACGGAAAACAAAGTATAGTACTCTACATTTTTCCTCGATATTGGACAAGCCTTTAACAGGGTGTATCACCAAGGGCTGCTATACAAAATTAAAATAAAATTATTGCGGACAGCGGGAAAATATGATATAGATTTGATATCAATTGGCAAGTGATTGTGCATTTTTTTGCATTGTAAAATATTGAGCCTTCAATTAATTCTGAACGTAGTAAAGATCGTGCTTCGCATTCTTAAGTGGATATTGGAAAAGCGTGCTTACGAATTAGGCAAAGGGGTTCAAAGATTATAAGGAAGGAAGAGCCACAATTTCTAATCTTTCAAAGAAGTCCTTGCAGTGAGCCCTGTTGTTTAGTCCTAGTAAATATCTAACAGCTCTCTTTTGTAGATAGAAGATTCGCTCAAATTGAGTTGCACCATACCCCAGAAGGGAAGGGCATATCTAAGATTCGACTGAATAAGGGCATAATAAACTGTTAAAGAGGTAAAAAAATTCAGTTCATTGGAAACTGATCACAGCGACAAATATTAGAGAGCTGGGTGAAACTATTTCTTTTGCTGAATACTTAAAGTTTAATTTGCTGGATATCAAAATTGAACAACCCCTTTACCCCTATTAGATTCAAGTTCGAGTTAGCAAACATGATATTTTCGAAATAGTATAAGGACATTGATCGAATAGATTTCATAATTAAAATTTGCAGCAAATTCAAACTACAAATTCAACAAGAGCATTTGCCAAACGATATGCGCATAAAAAAAGTTGCAAAAAAGGGCGAAGGTTTTAATTTCCGTCATGACAATGTTTCGTACGACAGGGCGCGAGTTTACGGTCTAGTCTATCCACATCTCCAGTTCTCACCATTTTGATATCAACCCTGGTATTAAAAATGTCACATTAATTCACAAAATTCACCCTCTCATAATAAATTCAACATTGAGATAATTAGAACTAAGGAAATATTCGGAAACGATTAGAATAAATGTTTTACGTTGAAAAATAATTGGATGTGACTTAACAAATGTTCAAAATACTCTGAAAATTGTAGTTCATACTTTTGAGCGTGTGTAGTCAACGACCTCTTGGGCACTTGGAGGAATTTCGAAAACATGATATTTTTTGATTTATTTGACGAAATTGACAATGGAAACATTGTTAGGTGCAAGTATTTTTGGATAATTTCCATATTTTCTTAGGAAACTTTTAACCTAAAATGAATATTGTCTGCATCATATCAAAGCTACAATATTTTTATAAAGTTAAATGAACAGAATGAATTTCACAAGCGAATCAAATACAATTCATTTCATTAGAACATTTATTTCGAGTACTTTTCCGTCACATTCAATTTGTCTTCTTTTTCATCTTCAAATAATTTACTGAGATCTAGTTCTAATTGTTCATTTCTTTTTTTACAATGATTTAATAACGATTCATTCGTTTCTATAGATTTTTGAGTTTGTGGTAATGAATTATTATTAATAAAATTTATTTCAATTATTATTTTATTGAATTCCGATTCGTTAGATTCTATGAATTTTTCAAAGTATGCTAATGTATCATCAGGGTTAAAATTTATTTCTGCTATTTCTGATTCTTATTCCGAGGCTCGATTCGAAAATTTACGGTTTGATTATTATTGTTTTCTTCTTTTCGAATGAATTTTGAAAATCAATTATTTCTCCAGTTACATAAATTTTTTACTCTCATAGCAATTCCGTAATTGGATATGTTGTAGTCCAGTTGATCTACACCTCCCAAATATATATTTTTTTCACATGTAGTTGAGTCAAATTTCATCTTTACTTTAAAAATATTTTTTGTTAGGAATATCAGCAACTTTTAGCTCAAAACATACTTCAACACTTCATTATTTTTCTTGATGAATTCATCAATCCACAATGAACACACTAAACACACTGTTTACAACTTCACCAACAGACAAACAGTTCTTCAGTTCTTCAGTTCTTCAGTCTCTGAAGACGGTAATTTAGTTGTCGAAACAACCGTCAGTGTTGGTTTAGTCATAGTTTAAACAGTGTGTCAGTATCCATGTGCAAATTTTCAGCTTCCTCTAATCAAAAATTGAGTTATCTTAATTTGTTAATAAAATATTAAATTCATATGCATCAAAAAACAACTTTCAAAAGAACAGTAGACATAAATATTATGTATGTATGTAGAATTTTGTTTGTTGTTTGTAGGTTTGATTCAGTCGTTATGGATGGCGTTGAGTTTTCATAGTTTAGGTTAGGTTAGATCGTTCGATAATGCTTAGATAATTGTTATATCGTTCCTAAATTAATAATTTCATCTGCAGTTTTCAGTCTAGCTAGTTTTCAGTTTAATGGACAAAGGAAGCATACGCCAACTAGGTTATAAATGTTATTGTTGTGGGGTTGTGGCAATATATATTCCGAACTTTCAATGTATCCATCATCGGGGACTATAAATATACTCGAAAGTATAATGTAGTATAAAAAAATATAGAAGCCTCTTAAAAAATGCAATACTTCTAAAAATATATCAACTAACTTACAAGGGATTGATTGAAGTATTCCATCTTATTTTCAAACTACATTTCAGAGAACAGGTTATATACAATAATTGGAAATACTGCTTACTTGTATCCGTTGAGGGAAAGCGTTCCGTTGAAAATATCTACATAACCAAATCCAATATACCGAACATTGTTTCTGTAGACCTCAGTCCACAATCCTACTGTGGTTGTTTCGAAAGTTCAAAATGCCAGAGGTGATGGATATTTTCTATTGGTTATTTCGAGAATTTCATTGAGGAAACGTGGAACGGTTTAAGTACGGAATTTATACAAATAAAAGATAATTCTTATGCCAATATATTTGATTTAACAATTTTCTTCTGACTGATTTGATTCTAGACTGATACAACATTTTGACTAAACCAATTCTTTGCGACAACAGAAATGAAAATTCTCAAACGGATCTCGGGAAAAACACGATTGTAAGAGAAAGATTGTCGTTCCTCACATACAGGGATGTCATCTCAATTTTTGGATCATTCGGAAAACTTTGAGAGAAAATAACATTAGGTTACAAAAAAACTATCATTTTTCCCGTGGATTTTCATGTGTTTCGTAATTCTCATAGAAAAAATATATGAGAAAGGTGGAAAAGCATTTAAGGCACATCACACTTTTGTGACAAATGAATTTATTGTTTCTAAGAATCTTAAGGATTTACGATATTTCAGTTTTATTATTAGCACTAAAAATTGTGGCGATATCTTGCTCTAAGCGCTCTCCATGCTCCAAAATAAGGAATGTATATCCTAGAACATATAACCGCTATAGTCACGCAAAAAGTTTTCAGTAACTTTGATAAACGCCAACCAAGCTTCTCTTTCTTTATGATTTAAGATTGTAATGAATGTCGGATACATTTTTTAACAACATCTTCCTTCATTCTAGTGTCACTTGAAGAAGGAAATTTTTGTTTCAAAAATGTGAAACCAGATACATCTTTGTCCACGCATTTTAAAAAATTTTTGATGAGTTCTAATTTGTTGCGGAAACGTGTACAACATTATCTTTTCGAAGTTCGTTTTTCACACTTTTTTACCCAGGAACGTGAACTTTAGGGCCATATTGCTCTTACATATAATGTTCATTTCTCTCTCGGCTGTATAAAAAACATTTTTTCGTGATTGAACATTTGGAACATGCCAGGCGTAGTTTCTTGAAGTAAAAGTAGATTGTGCTGAGAAATAATTCATATCTTATATTTTATTTGCAGATTACCAATGAGCTGTTGAAGATCAAACTCAAGTATGATCAAGCCGAGTGTTGGTAAGTCGTCATTGTTTTATGTAATATAACATTGATAAAAAACTTTTCACAACAGAAGCTACAAATTTGGTCCTTTCTACGTGTCTCCAGTCTACTCCCGATATTTTTGCAACAAATCTCAACACTCTATTTATCGTTTCCTCTGCAGAACTCGGTTTAGAATATTTATAATGAGTTGTTTCTACGTTTGCATGTGGGTTCCTATGAAATACTTCCTCACTATATTATTGTTATTTCTAGCTATCACATTAGTGATGGTTTGACAAAGTTGAAGAAAAATATAAAACTTGGTATCAATTTCATTTTGCCAACATCTTTCTTTTTTTCATTAAAATTAATATAATTTATTTTCCGCATGAGCGAGATCTTACCCGGCCTTCACAATATTTTCGATATTCTAATTCAAAATTTATACTATAATTGAAAATCCTGCTTGATATGAGGTGAAAGTGATCTAACTAATATCTAGACTGAATGCCAAAGCATTTTGATTGATGAACTGCTCGTTAAAGTTGATGAAAGGTTACCCTGTAACCCTGATTTTGTCATTCGAGATATTTGAAGGCTACCAGATATTTTGCATGAGATAGATACTAAAATTGATTACATTACATTCGGTAACTGTGAATCAAATCGGAAATTATGACGTTCCTTCATTTATAAATAATAAATTTCCTTCTTGTTCGTTTTTTTCCCTTCCAATACATGTATTTTCCGTTTGTTTTTTCTCACTTGGATGTGTTAGAAATTATCGAAACTTGTTCCTACTTTGTTCCAAGGTTTATCCTTCTCCCAAACTTTTCGATTTAATGTACTGAATTTTATACTAACTTGTGCTTTTTTGTACTGCAGTGGGTGTCAGAATTATGCTTGGCTTTTTCATTGAATTTTGTATTGTGACAAATAATACACAATTTTTCACACGACCGACTAAAAGTTTCTGCACACCCCAAAATCTTTTTATTCAATTTTAAAATATTACATTTAAACATTTTTTTTTTAAATTATCAAGGTAGAAACGGCGTCTTCTAAACTAAAAATAATACAGTCCTTAATTATTTTATACTAGCACATGTTTATGATTGTAATTCAGTACCAATTAGCCCTTTTTAATCTTTTCAACAGTTTTTTGTCTCTGTATTAGTCTTCCTAGGAACATTTTTTGACTTTTTTGACTTATCATTCAGTTTTGATAACATTCTTATTTATTTTTCTAATATTTCTGCTTTTGATCTTCCTGGATCGGGGTACTGGTTGATATTTCCAATATTTGTTTCCGTTTACGAGTGGTCATTGGTTTGGCAGGATTTGGAATACCTCTTAACACCAATGGACTGCAGTGGGAGAATCCCGGTTTCGGATCAGGTGAGTTGTCACGGCTGAGTCTCTGGTAGCACTCTGTCACCTTTTTGAGCAGCTATGTCTGGTCCAAAAGCGGAGACAATTCGGGAACATCCAGGTTCTGGTTTAGGTGTACATCCTTCGTTACGAATCTAGACATTTGTAGATGATATCCAAACGTACCAGTGATGGCGGGTCGAATGAAAAACTAATAATTTAGGAGTAGTGGAGAATATTCGCTTCCCCCGGGGTATTTACTCTACCAGGCTCTCCATTAAACCAAGGAACTATCGGTTAAAATTCGTACAATTCTAGGTAAAAATACCAACGTGAAAAAATACGGAACCTAGTAGCTTTGGAGATAGAAAACGTTCAGGGTGGTTTCGAGAAACCACAACTGCTCAAGATAAATGTATTGTATTGATCAGTAGAGGTGATCAACGACTCATGAGCCCAGACATGCAGCTCAGATCATTGGAAGGGAGATTAAGAGGAGCTGGTCATTTTGGTAAGGTGGTAGTGGGTTGAGAAACATAAAAATATGATGCATTGAAAGTTAGAGAGTTTTGTGGAGTGATGAATAAAAGTTTGAGGTTTTTGGGTCTAAGAGAAGAGTGTTTGTGCGCAGGTCAAAAGAAAAACTAATGTCTGATTCCGACTATAAAATACGATAGAGGTGCGGTGATGGTTTGAGGATGACTTGTACAAATGGATACCGGTATAAATTGGAGAGATTTTGAATGAAGGAAGCTTGAAGAAAAATTGTTCGTTCTGGTCAACGTGTTATCAGCAGAAAATTTGTGTTCCAGTTGATAGCTAGCATTTCTCAAAGCTGTGCAAAGAGTATTTTAAAGTAAGAATGTACTGAAAGAATGCTCCACCTCAACCCAATTCTTGTGGAGGAACAAATTTTGGAATATTCTGAAAATGAATGGGTCCGAAAAGACGACGATGATTTGTCAAATTTATTGAGGATGATATTTTCAAATTATTCTCTCCCAACCATCAACAATAAAACAAAATATCTATGGAATTAAATTATATGATGCAGTGATAACATTGTACTTTCTCACAATCAAGTGAAGCTTATCATATGATTGAGTAGACATTAGAGTTAGAGATACGTTAATGCATCTAAATGTTCTTGATTTTAGGTCTTTTCTGTTCCAAAATAATATGTTTTTATTATTATATCAATTATTAGTTAGAGATTTGTATATATTCAGTTTTTGATACAAATTTTTGTTCGCTTCACCAACTGGTTCTAGATTTAAAAATGTGTAATAGTTTATGTGACATGTTACTCCAAAAAATACTTATCGAGAATTAAAAACTTTATTAAACTCCAAATTACAATAATTTTATAGAGTTGAATGAACAAAATTAATTTCACAAGCGAATTACCTATAATTTGTTCATCGAAAAGTTATTTACAACATTCGTATTTAAAATAAAATAAATGCTGACAAAGTGTTTATGATATTTGATCCTATTGCGTTTTATTTGAAGATTCTTCTGGAATTGTCTCCATGTAACTCGATTAATTTTTTTTTTAAACTAGTTATCGCTTCTAGAAAAATTTATCAAATTTCCCAAAAGAATATTTGTGGTAATTGCTGATAGTTTGCAAAACTAAATTTTGTGGATATTTCAACTTTCGCCAATACAACAAAAAATTGCGACATTCGAAAATGGTAATTTATAATCATCATTTTTCAAACTAGGTCGACATTGATTTTGTAAAATAATTAAACGTATTTCACTTTGTTTCCAAAGTATTTCCGTAGGCACTGATAAATGATAAAATTATACATTTTTCTTGGCGATAAAATACCGTTAAATCCCTTAGATTTTTCTATGGGTTACACTGATCGATATTCAACTATGGAAATTTTCAATTGATAGCTTTATAACTCACAAAAACTAGACTTATGCTATAGAAGACTGCAAGAGTTTGATTATATCATTGGTTGCACTATTCAAAAATTTACATTTATCATTGTGGAACAAAAAAACGAGATATTAACTGTCTACATTCTACAACGCCTAATTGAGGTTTAAATCGTAGTAAATTTTAATTAATTTGTTGTGAGTTTTTCGAAATCTTTTCAACTTTTCTTTTTTCCTATAGTGCTTACAAAATTTGAATTATCTTATATAATTTCCTTCTATTTTAAGCAAATTTTGTATACTCATTTCAGGTTAAATTCGTTATTTCTATTTATTTTGCGAAACATAACGAATAGAATATAACAATACGGTATTTTATGTATTCTCAAATTCTCATATGTTAGAGCATAAGCTTCTTTTTATCCAAATCTGTTTCGCTCCCATTATAATATTTTTTCGGAAGTTCTACAAACTAGAGTTTGACTTCCACCAAGGACCCAACCGGTACCTCACCGTCAACATAAGGGCTTCAACCATCCCAGCTTTCCATAGATGTCCCATTTCTCATCTTTATCATACTAACATGAATCTGATAAAGTTATTACTTTTCAATAAATTGTATTATTATTTTGCAATGAAACATTTTTTGAGCCCCAGCCGGAGAAGGTTACAAGATGTACCAATCTTAGTAAATTCGATATATAGTTCTGTATAGAACGTTTTATTTCATTTTGTGTTGATACTCGTCAAAAAACTATCATTGATGTGCAATACTTTTGCATAATATTTATAATGAGATTCAATCGACAAATGAAGGCAACTTATAGTCCCTCAAATTCAGAACTAGCTGATTTAAAATGTATTTATAATGTTCTGGTGAGGGAGTGATGTCTATTGCTTTACAGGAGCCCTCAAAAAATATTTTCCACATACCCATGTCCTTTAACATAGGTCGTGAGTTTTGTCTTCACAATATTTTTATTCATCATAGATTTTCGTAGATAAATGAAAGAGAATTTCTACATGTGACAAATCTGTTTTTCTTTTGAATCCTTTGAATATGAAATAACGTACGATTTTCCTCCAAGAGGAATTTGAGCGATGAAGAAAATCCTCAAAAACACTTTGAATGATATATAGAATCTACAGATTTATCATTTGCGCGAATGTAACTTCATTTTTAAAAGGCGCTTCCTTGTTATTACATGAAATTTTATTCAATCATAAATTGTTTATTTTTCGATAAACTTTGATAAATGCATTTAGGTATCTGCACAACTTTCTCGTATTTCATACCATAAAGAACCATCTTAGAATGGCCAATACATAAAGCGTGACAATATAACGGATTTTCTTTCGTTTCATAGCGTTGTTCGTCGTATTTCCATTCGAGTGGAAACGCTTATATCCTAGTAGTTTGATTTATAGAAGAAGCTCCGTATATAATTTTGAAACTTTTCAATTTAAAGAACATGGTTTTTATTTCCTACAGATTGATTTATTGAAGGAAAATCACGTGTATAGAGTCACTGAGAAAAACGTTAAACGTATGGTTCCATTGAAAATGAGTAAATTGTACTTTTTGTCCGTTTCTTCAATATAGCTTTCTGATAATATTGAAAACTACAACAATATAATTAATATTATAACCACTGAGAGTCTATGATATTAATCCAATACATAAATCCAAAATATCAAATTTCTATCATCTACCAATTTCAATATATTAGGAAACTAACAGCGGAAAGATTACCATTTGTAATCCGAAGTTACTCACGAAGAGATTTTGCAAAACTGGTAGGAGCACCAGTTGAAACCAGATATCTCTATCCAGAATTCTATTTTTAAGCATGTAATGTACTAACAGTACAATTTTCAGCAAAAGGAGCAGTTTCGTGGAACTTGATGGCTTTTGTTTCATTTCTATCGATCCTTAACTCACTTTAGATATTGTAACTATCTCTTCTGAATCCTCTACCACTTTTTGTAAGCCTATCTTCTTTAAAATTTCCGTTTACTCTATACTTTGAGTTTGAAAATAGGAATATTTATTTCCATTCTTCGCTGAAAATTGGTATAACTGGTCATATAGTTCGTGCTGGCAGCTGATAGATCCTCTATTATTTATTTGTCTATGGTACGCATTTCCTACCAGATAGTTCTCATGGCTGTGGTGATTCCCAGTACTCTTATGTTTCGAATTTTCGTGAGATTATTTCCATTCATGTTTCTCTCATTTTCTACTGAATTCTGAATCTAAAACTAAAATTATGATAGACATTATGATTGTTGTATACAACCAATATATAACCTTTGGTAGCAGTTCGCATTCTTTTATCAAAAATCATATCAAAAACAAAATCCTGATGCCATAGTTTATATATAATTTGTTAACAAAACTGTAGTTTTTCAAAAAAATCCACCTTTGGTCAATCTGTAACCTGTCTCTTGGAAATTAAGTGGATCAATTTTGGAAACCAACACTGGATAAATCCAAATCCGGGTATCTAAGTTCTTCTACAACGGTAAGAAACATATACAGTGTTATTTGGTTTGTTCGTGACGAGACTAAATTGTCTATTAGTGATTTCTATTCGTCTATTTCATATTTCACCTAAATATTTGGAGCTATACCCTCACAAAATTCAGTTGGAGCAAAAATTGAAGGAAAATGTTCTTTGAGACACTTTTAACTATTTTACAATAAACGACTTATAATTTCTACAGAAAATAACTTTACAGACAAATCAATATTTTAATAATGAACAGTAACAAAAAAATAAATGAACTCGAATTTAATGCAATGAACTTTTATTTATTTGATATGAATTTTGGAATCCGCTGATCGTGAGGCAGTGTGGGGGACCTTTCACATTTCTAAGCCTCATGAGGCTCGTCAGAAACTTGACTTCATAAGCCAGGTGATTGAGCGCTTTCCAACGTTCACCAACATCTTGTTTTTGGATTGAGCTCATTTAGAAGGAGTATAACTAATCAAAAACAAGAACATCAGAAACCTTAAGTACTTTATATGTTAAGATGTCAGCGAGAGTCTGCAGACGTTAGACAACTTCTTCATGCCTTCATGCCAATAAGGTTCCAGCAGGACGTGAAATTTTCCCTAGTAAAATGATCTCGAGGAGAAGTGACAAAAGTTTGACTTCAAGCAATCCTGATTCAACACTTAGGGCTTTTCTACTGTGGGATTTTGTACTGTTTGTAATTTCGATATCCACATCAAATCATTTGTACAATTTCAATTTTCTGCATGTCAGGTGAATGAACCATATTGGATGATTCCTTCCAAAGATATTTTCGAGATTTGTTATTGTCCTTTTTTGATAAAATTTCATATTTTTTGTGTTTGCGTCAAACATGTACTCACGGAAACAGGATATGTTAACTTTCTACTGAATATTTCGAATAATTCGCATCAAATTATAACAGATATTAAGAACTAAATCCTATTCGCAGTTATTCATTCCATGGAATATTTCATGTCATTTCTACTTCATGAAATGACAATATTCTTTTTATGGTGAGGCATACAATCCCTATATTAATTTTCAAGAAATGTACCAAGCGAACATACAAGGAATTCTGAGTTAAAATTGAAATATTTCAAAAATGGATACATAATGTTGGAAAATTGTATATGTATGGAAGTTTGAGAGGAAAAAATTTAATGAGAATAAGTACAATATTGAATATTCACGAAATACAGCTGCATAAATGATTTTTTGCTCTATAAAATCAGTAATGAGAGATTTATAAATCAAAGATTTCGTATCTTACATACGAAATCAAGTACATATATGCTAAAACAATTATAGATTGCTATGGAATAGAATAGAAAATTCCTCTAGCAAATAAAACAATTGATTTTTTTCGATACGACAAAACGCTAGTCCTCAAAATAGAAACTATATATACAGGCATACAAATTACTCTGGATCAAGTCTATCCTTATTGAAATAAAACGTCTTGAACAAGTTGGAAAAGAAGATAACTCAGATTGGACTGAGTCCCGAAAAGACAAAAACCGATCAATGTTGAACAGCTCAAAAATAAATGAAAACGATACTCAAAATATACAAAACAACAATAAAGTACAAAATTATCCCGCAGAGACAATGAGTATGACAAAGAAAATGATAATGAGAAATCAAGAGTTAGATAACTGGGATACGACTAATAGAGGAATAAAAAATAAGAATGAATAACGTGGTCGAAATGTTTGGATGAGTTGGAGATGGATTTGGAAAGAATGGGAAGATATAAACTGGAAACGGAAGGCTATAGAAAAGGTATGTAAAGATTGGGACTGAATAGGGCTCCGGAAATCTTGAAAAAAGTTCTAAATAAGGAAAATCAGATATTATTCTGACATGGACAAAAGAGATGTGCAATACTCTGTATTTTTTGTTTTAACTGGAAAAATAATACTGAATCCAAAGTTAAAAATATCTTCTGAAACAAGAAAACTAGTTTTTAAGTGCCTTTCAAACTTGGAGACTATGGATGGTGAACTTATTTATTTGAAGCAATATAAAACTTTTTCATCGATTCTCGAAACTGTGATTTAGATCGATAAGAACAGAATGTTGCACATTAAGAACCTCTCCAGGAAATACAAAAAAGGATAGAGTAAGAATAAATGTTCCAAGATCAATTACCACCATTATATATATATATATATATATATATATATATATATATATATATTTTCAGTTGCCAACTATTTGCTAGTTATTTTTTTTTTTTTTGGAAATGGAAGAAAACAGTTATGGATGATTGCTACTCAGATAAATTATCCCTAAGCGGTATTGGAATAATTTCAAGAAACAAAGAACTTTCAACTTAAATACTCCAGCCAACTCCAAACTTGTTGTTCAACTGTATCATTAACCTATTCAAAACGGCAGATTATCACTGAGTTCGGGGCTATTTGAGATAAACCTTTGGCTCTGAAGGAAAGGTTTTTTGATAAAAATTATTTGATCTAACATCAATTTGAATTAAAAAAATGATTAAAAAAATCCCAAGGTCCTATTTTCGATAATTAAGCGGGTGCGTCTCGGCACGCTCTCCGTCAGTGGAGAAACTTACCTTGTAACTAACTCGTTGTTGGTGCCAAGACCGAGAAATCAAACTAACAATAAAAAAAATCAAAAACGACATTTTAAAAAAATGTAATTGTGTATATTAATTACGTTAACGGGTTACTTAAAATCATATACATATTTGTCAATCAAATAAAATTGTTGTAGGAAATATAATAAATAAGCAACCTTTTAGATTTTTTTTATAAACCGTTTATTATATGTACAATTTTTAAAAAACTTACTTATTTACTAAAATTAACATAAGAAAATTTATATAGATTAATTACAACTCCATATTTTTATGATAGTTTACGAAATAGTCAACAAAGCTCAAGAGGCGTTTATTTGGACAGGCCGGGCCGGGGTTTTTCTCTGGGAGATGTTCGTCATTATATCGTATTCTAATTCATAAAATTAGATAAAAAAAATGAACAAAAATACACTGTGAGAAATATAGAAACGATAGTTAGAATGGTATAAAGTAAAATCGTAAAAAATAAAAACAGAAATATATCCCAAAACTTGAAAAATATATAATAAAATCAAAACAAAGAATTAGAAAATGATGATTATTCTAAAAATGGTCTCAAAAATAAATGTTTGGCCCAATTTACAAGAATCTTTATATACAACATGCGAAGTTATTTATCAAAAATAGTTTTATAAAATAGACTGCAGAAACGAAATGTAGAAATTAAATACTTTTAATGAGAAAAATGTATGTTAATGATTTAGTTGTTTAGCTGTGATATTTGTTTTTCAATATGATCTCACTTATATACAGGTGGAATTTAAAGATGAATAGCTATAACAAAAGTAAAATCTACGAAAAAAATGATTCACTTACCTGAAGTTAAATTTAAAAAAGACTTTCACTTGTCCGATTTTAAAACTGTAAAACGGCTTATTGTACATTGTTTCTTCGAGAATCACGAGAGTGCAAAGCTGAGTCCTTTGGTTGTAACGGATAGTTTGGTGTCGAGTTGTAAAGTGATGGAAACGAGCGCGCCGGCACGCATACCGTCAGTGGCTAAGGAATCGAAGAGCGCACAGGCACGCTCTCCGTATTGAATTGGTTAATCGATATACAGACATACACACTAGAGAAAATTCGTCCCTATAATAACCCACGGTTGGATACGAAACAGACAGTATTCCGACAAGACCCCATTGTGATTTACTTCTCTATTTTCGCGAGTAATCTTCTTCCTCAATTTCTATTTCTGTGGGACATTCTGGAAGGTTTTCTCTTCTCTTGAAACATTGTAGATAAACCTTTGTCTGTTGTTTTATCGTCAAATATGTGTGTGTTTTCACTGCCTCGTATGATCTTCTTCAGTAAAAAAAGCTCCAATCATAATAGTTCTTCGCTTTCTCCAAAATTAAATCAGATTTATAACTTGGTGTTTGCTTTTTGAGTATGTTTTCTATGGTGTACTCTAGTTCATTGTCAACAAAAATGATAATTTTTAAATAATAATTTCATAAATCTAAGAGATTATTTGCAACGAATATTAACAAATGATTTTATTTGAAAATATTGTTAGAACTTTTCGCTACGATGAGGCAATGAAATATGAGATTAGTGATAAAACCAAAATTTTCGTAATTGACAGATGAAACTAGCAAATCTCTCTGAATATTCGTAAGAAATAATTTGTAGTGCCACTGGGTAGCAACACGGAAAGAAATAACTCAATTATTAACCCATTTTTGCCCAGAGCTATTTTAATAAAAAAAATCATTTTCCCAGCAATACTTTAATATTATGATATATAAAATTCGAAGCTTATATATAAAAATCTATATAGAGGTCGTTAACGACCCCTTGGATACTACAATACCATAAAATGACAGTAAACTTTGGGGAGAATATATTTGAAACATTAAATATAGATAATAGTTCAAAAATGGTAATAATCATGCTCCTTCTGGTATGATTTGATTCATTCAATATTTTTAGTGCTTCTAATTCTAATAAAATAAACATTAATTCAATTCAAGCATCCTTAATACCATACTTCATGGTATTTTACTCTTGAGATGATTTTAAACAGTTATCTTCTCCTATTTTCTTTACTTTTATTTCATATTGATTATAGTCAAAAATTCTCAAAATTGTACTAAAAATTTCAAGTTCTCCTCATATAACAATCTTCGAATTAGCAGGTCGACTTTTTTCGAGCTCTGTGTTAGTTTGTTGAATCGTTCAGTCATAAATAAAGCAGCAGCAAGCAACTTTGTACATAAGATGCTTGCTTTTTGAGATATAGTACCCCCCTTTTCTTATGGTTGAGGTCTTATGAAGAAGCTTATGATGATTAGACCAAATACGATAATTTTTTCAACCTTTTGAAAGGGAGCTCTCCTTCAATAGCTTCAATATGGATGCAGAAACAACAAAGTCTTTCCCCAATCGTAGTAAAACCTCTCATGTGAACTGTTTCTCAGCTATAATCAGTTATGAGATTGAAAAGAAAATAAAAAACCAATGTTATTAATGATTTCATCGCTTATGCTTTCAATAAAAAGCATTTGGTAATATGATAACTGATACTTTTATTAACAATCCAACATCTATAATGTTTTGGTGAGGCTTACATCCAGTGATGCAACCTCTTACATCTCATATTTGGTCTATTGGCCAACTTTTTTTACAGTCTCTTGGTATTTTTTATCGTTAACAACTCCACTAGTAGTGGATTTCTATAGTTTTGTGATGTTTGATGATCCTCTCTTGGATAACTTCTTGTACAGTGCGAACTCCCAGGTCCACGTGAATGGTGTAATTTGTTACATACCATGAAGCATCTAATAGTTGATGGAGTATTTTAAATTGGGATCTCTGAATAATATTTGTATTAGATTTGGAAGCGCAACCCCACAGCTCCATTCCATAAGTCCATATAGGCTTTGATGACAAATTTGTAGGTAAGGACTTTGAGCCTGGACATTTTTCGCTGCTGTTTGAGGTTCTGGATCAGTATAGTCGTCAGCACAAGTTCCTGTTGTTGTATACTGTGTCTCCGATATAACCGATGTATAAAGTATGTAAACTAGTGGGTCTAGTACGCTACCCTGTGGCACCCCTGCTGCTATATATAACTGAATTGAAACAAGTATCTAAACATGTTTAGCAATTCTTCAAATTTTCACTTGTTGTACTTCGTTTACGTTTTTTCTTCAACATCCCAAATTAATATTATATGAAGTTATCACGATGAAATGATATTTTGGTCTGTTACACGGAATTCAACATGGAAACTTATTCTTCTATACTTTCCTTTCACGTTGTTTGTTATATGGCTAATAAAGATAACTCCAAACTCATCTAATAATGTTTGTCATCAAATCATGTCGTGACAAGCATTACGCTGTACAGTTAACAAACATAGATGTTTACTATCATTTATCCCCTGTATACCATCAATTTCCATTAGGAGTAGCTCACTTGTTATCTCAATCAAACAATACCGTGCCCCGACGGCACCTCTTCCACTGTATAGCAATTAGGACCGGTCGACTGATGGAAAGCTCAAGTTCGTTCAAAACCCAAATTTCGACATTTATGTGAGTACAAAAGGTGATGCCCATCAAAGGGTCCGATGGCCAATTGGAAATATTTGATAGAGAATATCAATACCTATTATGCTTTGTGTCCATTAGATAAAGGATTCTGTCTAGAACAATAATATAGTTTGATGGATTCGTCGATTTGATGGAATAGAATAGAAATGTTTCAACGATAAAGGAAAATGTAGTTTATATCATAGAGATAAGTTGCTTATAGTGTTGTACGAGTGTTGATATACAAGTTTTAAGATACGGCTATACTGGGAATATATCAAATTTAACATCGTAAAGTTTGACATTTTCAATTGCGAATGTAATCAGAACGTGTTGTCATACAAATGACATTTGAGTTGCTTGCAGATACTTGAAACATTCATATTGGTTAAATTTTCGTGAGATAATTTTCTATGAGATCAAATCATCGGCAACTCGCTCTGATTCTGAACTCTGAAGCCATCGTGTTTTGCTGGTTTGCCAGATTAAATGTTGGTCACACTTGGCTGCCAGATGAATTGCGTGGAGCCCGTCCAAAATATTTATAACTTGATGTTTGCTTTTTAAGTATGTTTTCTATGATGTCCTCTAGTTGATTGTCAACAAAAATGATAATTTACAAATAATAATTTCGTGAATCTAAGAGATTATTTGCAACTGAAGAAGCGTTTGATGAGTTCAAATAACATGTTTTGGAGGATGGCAAAAATGCTTCGACAATTGCTTTGAACGCATGCAAAACTGGAATTCACTAAATTGAGGATCCTCTATATTCAATTTGTGTTGGTATACCTTGTCTTTATTCAACTATCAAATCCTCTTCCAGAATATCAAGCCTCTACTCTACTAATATTGTATTATTATTAAAAGCTATAAATACATGCAGTACTTGTATAGCTGAGGCAAAACAACTAAAATTTTGATCTTATCAAATGTTACATAGTGTAAACAAAAATTTATGAATCATGAATATAATTTGAATCCAACTAACAAATATGTATTTTTATAAATATTATATAGACACATTGTATTGATTGTGATAGTGTTTACATAGGACAGACATCTCAGAATTTAGAAAATAGATTAAAATCGCATCGATAAAAAAAATAAAAATGTATTTAAAAATCATGAAATATCAGAAAACATTACATAATAGTGGATCTAACGTGATTTCAAAATTATGAACAACTCTTTTACAGATTTACATATTTCTGGTAAGACCTTGAAGATTGTGATGACAAGCACTTATCCCTGTATCATAATCTAACCTCACAATATCTATAGTTGTATATCAGAGATGAATACTTCGTGTAGGTCACAGGTTTCCGAAATTGACTTTTATCGACAAAAGATACTAAAAACATCAACTGCTTCAAATTTTTTCAGAAAAACCGTCTTTATTAATGAAAGCTAAAGCGGGAGCAAAAAAGCCTTTCAAAAGACCCCAACCCTTCTGTTGTATCACCTACAGAACAATGAAAAAACCACTGGAAAAGAAGGAAGTTAGGAGCAAAACCAATTATTGGAACAAACTACAGGAGCTGAGACAGGTAGAGACTCTTTCGAGAAACTATAACCAAAGTAGGTCTGCTGAATGTATTAACCTAAGAAAGAACAATCTAGGACTACTAATAGTAGTAATTGGATCAGGGCACTATTGCCTTAACAACACCTGAAGACGCTAGACCCACCAGATAATGTGGCGTGCAGATTTTGTTCCACATGGCGTATGAAATAGAAGTCGAAGGTCTCTGGAAATTGAAGCTATCCCACATTCTATACTTTTTAGAAAGAGTGGGATTGATGGATCAACTGTAAATACTGGGTTACCCAGAATACCAGCAAGAAAGGGGGATACAATTGATCCATTCTTCAGTTGACTATCAAAAAGTATTATATACTGATGATCTGGCGATTCTTGACTTAATAGTCATGTTTAGATGTATCCATAGCTCCTTCCCTAACCAAGGCATTGTATTAGATAACTTTTTCTTTCTTAAGATCACTGTTGTTACAGATGAAAGGGTAGAATCTGCACATTGTAATCTCAGTATTTTGTTCCTGCTGAATTGGAATGTGGTTGTCAGATAACATTCAGTTTTCATAGCAATTATTTTTCGAAAAGTTTTGACGGGATTTATGAGGTTTACAGAGTGGTGAGATGCTAATTATTTTTCATTTTCTGATATTTGGAAAAATTGAAATTTTAACGTGAATACCATCCTCAATCAGCTGAATTTATCGAATAGACTTTATGCCGATAGACAGTCATCAATCAACTCTTTAAACTTAGAATCCTTGAGAAAGTAGTCCATTCATTCCATAGTTGTGAATAATAGTACCCCTACAGACAGTTTAGAATTAATTTTCTTTTCCATGTATAATTTTCCATCGATCTTCATTAGAGAATATAAAAATGTTTGTAAGATGAAAAATTATGTGAAATTATGTCAGAATTTACCTGTTCATAATCTGAGAAAAGAAAAAAATATTAAAAGGTTTCCAAAGAAAGAAAATGTAGTCGTAACATTAATACTTTTGAACATTTTTAATGACGTCTCTAAAAGGGAAAATAATATCTAAGAAAAGGGTTGCAATTAATTTAGAAAGTATAAAATTTCCACCAATTCAGCAACGTACAAAATTAAATCCTTTTATAAAACAGGGAAAAGCGGAATTTAACTTCGGGAAATTAATTTAAAAAAATTCAGAAAGAGAGAAATGAGCCATGGAATAAATGATTAGTCGGAAAGTTTATTCAAGATTCAATGTACATTCTCAGATATATTGCGGTTATTGTTTTAAGGTTGTAGCAAATTTTACTTTGTTTTCCCTTCACACATTCACTAGTTTCACCCTTATTAGTTGGCATATTTTATAAAGCAAATGTGCTACTACCATGTCTTCGTCTATTTTATTCAGAAAGCTGGCAAGTTTGAAAACAATTACATTAAAATTGTGATGAATTTTTAAATCTAGAGCGGATCGATTATCATGAATAATATTGTAGATTAACTGTATGTTATTTATCTCGAAATTCCCATTGAAATGTCAGTGCAATTTCCATAGTTCTCAACTAACATAGAAAAAAAGGTCTTAAATAAAACAATTGTGATTATTCTTCAATAAATCCTTTTTTTCACAACGTCTGACTAAGGCTTCCATGCCGCCATAAAAATATGATGCATCTTTTCAATTTCTTCGTTGCTGTTCAATCTTAACTCGACCTTCAAGTTTGCAAACAAAAAATAGTCGAATTGCTCTATATCACCGCTATACAGGATGTCCCTCGACGAGTTGAATCTATCTGTATAAGGCAAAATACTTATAGTAAAATTATGAAATTTGTCCGTTTGGGTTTTCGGATACGATCTGTAACTATGTTATTTTGAATTGAACACCCCGTATATTGATACATTTTTGAAATATATGTAAAATTTTAGTACACCTATGTGTAAAAACTTTTTTCGAAAAATGATTACTTTTTGAGTTATTAATTTATTTGTAAAAAATTTGACTGTTGCAGACGGCAGATAAATTATTTTTTTATGAAGATACCCATGAAGATATGAAAATGGTTTCTATTGGGTTACTCTTAGCAAGGTTAGACATACTGGAATCTATGATGAAAAAGTTTTCATTCTATACAGGGTGTGTATAAAAAGTGTTCAAAGCTTAACTTCATAAATATCAAATTTCTTCATTTTTTTTTTCAATAGAGCCACCTGGTTTTTTTATTTTAATGAATTTGGAGATAAAAAATAAGGCAATAAACATTACTATTATCCAGATTTGAATGTTTTCCTTAAATTTTTAGAGATGCAGGTGTGGTCTAAATTTTATTTAGGTCCGTTGATACAAGCATTAAGAAACAAAAAAAGTATTTTTCTACATCTTGTGAAAGTCTGTGAAAAATTCAATAAAATTGTATTTACCAGTCCTATTCCAACTTTTAGTCGTTTCCGAGATAATTGAGGTTTCAAATTATTATTAAATTATTATAATAATGACACTTATTTAACGTCATTAGTCAATTGTTGATACTTTCCAGAATCCTTAAATAGACGCATTCTCAATTTAATAACGAATAAATAAAATTTAGACCACACCTGTATCTCTAAAAATTTAATATCTGGATAATGGTGAGGTTAAGAAAATACACACGAATCTACCTTATTTTTTACCCCTGAATGCATTATAAGTGAAAAAACCGGGTGGTTCTACTTAACAAAATAAAGAAATGTGATATTTATGAAGTTAAACTTTGAATACTATTTATACACACCCTGTATAAAATGAGAAATTTTTAAACATAGATTCATATACGTCTAACATTGCTAAGAGCAGACGAATAGAAACCATTTTCATTTCTTCAAGGATATCTTCATAAAAAAATAATTTATAAGAGTCAACAATGGTAAAATTTTTTACAAATAAATCAATAACTCAAAAAGTATTCATTTTTCGAGAAAAGTTTCTCCACCAAAGTTTACTAAAATTTTAGTTAGATTTCAAAAATGTATTAATATACAGGGTGTTTCATTTAAAATAACAATTACAGCCTTTTTTGAACATATTTTAGTTAGAAAGATTGAAAACCCAAACGTAGAAATTTTCGTGATTTCACTAAAGTATTTTGACATATATACAGATAGTTTTAACTCGTCGTGGGACTCCCTGTATAGTGAGTTTTTAATCTTTTTTTGTATTAGCCATGGAAAGTGAATTAATGTGGACTAGAACATTGTCACGACAATGTCACGACGGAAGCGCATTTCTCGACTGATTTTGCAGAGTCTTTTTTCTATAATTTTTAGACGTAACTGCCTTAGTAAGTCAAAATACTATACCGGGTTAACGTTGTAGTGGATTTCTTAAATTCAATCAAACATATTAGTTGGTTGTCGAATATCAAATATTATGGATGCGTTCAGAAATTTAATTTGTGACAAAACATCAAAGAAAAACAAAATTGTTTTTAATCGATTCCGAGCATTTTCATATTCATTCACCTTTTAAATCTTCTGTGGACTTCCAGAAAGTTAGTCAAATCGGTCCAGCCGTGCTTGTTTTAACGAAATTAACAAACAGTTGATCATTTTCACATATACAGATTTGCAATTGCAGTTGTCACATTTGGGTTAAGATTGAGCATCAAATAAGTAGCTATGAGTCAGTCGCTAAATGCCTACACGAAGACGCGTTAGAAGAATTTTTTTGGTAGCACTAACTATGATTTCACGGAGTCTTTCACTTCATGATACTTATATGTGGACGTTGGTGTATTTCACGTTCAAGGGCTCCATTATTTTTGATATGATTATTATCAACATAAATAGTTTTTTATTACGAATAAAACAGATTTTTTTTGTTGGAAGATTCGTTTGAACAACGAATTGAAATGAGAAAACGAATCGAGAATATGAAATGTTTATGCAAAATAATAAAACTGAGAAAAACTGAATAAATGATGTATTAATCGTCCTAAACGATTAGAAAACACGTTCCCAAATATTTACAGCGAAATGGATATTTCCAGTTTAAGTGGAAAAAAGTACGTGGATAATCCAAACAACGGAAATCACTACATTCAAAATGCCATTATATCAGTTAGCTCATATTGTATTATTGAAACCATATTTTTAGGAAATTTAGGAAGAAAATCAATATTATGATTGTTCTTAAGGTAAATATCCTCAAAATGGATTTTGATTGAATGTAGAGGGTAATTTAAGCATAAAACATGGATTAGAAAACAGTTTCCACCAACTGTTTTGGTAATTTTAAGACAAAAATTGCTCATAAAAACAATATATTTATTAAAAACTAAAAATAATATCCCTGGAAACGATTCTCCAAATTGATATGTATTGCTAAGATCAAGAAAAAAAGTTTCAGCATCAGATAAACTGATTAAAAAATATTAAATTCAAATCAACTGCGTATCCAAAAGAGCAGCTATAAGATGAACTCAAATTTCTGTATATTAAAGATAAGACTGAGAATTATCTATGGAAAGCCGGGATGGTTGCAGCCCTCAACTGAATTCCCAGTTGTTGGAGTCGAAATTAATGAGATGGTGGTGTAGCGGTATAGTTCTGGGTTTGGTGGAAAACGGGAAAAAAATAAAATGAGGATGGAAACGGGAACACAGATGGAAATTACTGAAGAAGAAACGAGTAGGTAGAATAGATTTGAATAGAAAGAAACCTATATTCTCTAACATATGAAAAGATGAATTTATATATCTTTTCAAAATATAAAAAAAACAGGAATCTGCCTATTCTTTTCGCTCTATTCTCTAAATAAATAGAAAATGCGAGTTTAGATGGAAATAAGAATATCAAATTTGCTTAGAACTAAAGAAAATTGTGGAAGATAACTAGAATTTTGTGAGCACTTCATAAAAAGCAGCTTAAAAAAACTATTTGAAAAAATTACCAGCGAATATAAAGCATAAAATCATCACAAATTTCATTGAATTTACTTTGATCTTAAAACTTTTAGAGTGTTGATAAATAGAGAAAGTTTGAGTAACGAAACTGGAGTTTCATTGAATGTTTCAAATGGAAAGAAGGTTCAATAACAAATTAAATCAATAAATAAATCAAAAATGACGTCTGTGTCACAATAAGTACACAAAGAAGTATCCAAAATGTAACAAACAGAATGGCCTGTTACAATATAACGTCACATGATATAAAAAATATACTTGATAAAATTGTTAAAATATCTTTGGTCACGCCTGGCAAACAATTCATTCATATTGGATACCTAAATCAGCATCAAGCTAATTTTAATGGTCTACATTAATTGAAATAACAAAAATGTTCCAAAATTGTCAATTCTATGAATTTCGAAACTTGTTTAACATTACTATCATTGGAAATATGCCTAGATTATATTGAAAGAACTAACTATTCTTTGACTGATTATATTATTATTCTGGAATGAGCATGAATCTGTTGTAGAGAATGCTAGAAATATCACGAGTG